>NC_092033.1:15964407-16336907 GCF_042242105.1 Pempheris klunzingeri
TCATAGCGGTAGGTTTTGTCAAACGCTGTCACCGTGGCAACACCTCGCAAATCCCTTTCCTCCTGTGGGCTCTCCTGTCATCTTTGACAAACTCCTGCACAACGATAACCAGGACTACAATCCACAAACTGGCATTTTCACCTGTAGCGTACCAGGGAGCTACTATTTTGCTTACCATGCCCACTGCAAAGGAGGTGATGTGTGGGTGGCCCTGATGAAGATCAATGAGCCAGTAATGTACACAGATGATGAACACAAAAAGGGCTTCCGGGAGCACTGTACTCCCGTGACGACAAGGAGACTCTGTGCATGTGCAGCTGCCATCTGAGCAGGCTGCAGGACTTTATGCTGCTCCATATGTCCACTCCACATTTTCTGGATATTTATCGTACCCAATGTAAGAAATGTGTACAAGGAAAGATGATACAACCATTTGAGCCATTAAGTCTTTTTCTTAAGCAAGAAATCAATACGTTGAAAATATCCTGCGTGTTTTCAATGTTCCGTCGGCATTTAACAGAGCTGCTGGTAACACTGAGAACAAATCTCCTACCTGAGAGCTTCAGCACAGAGCACATGTTCCTCAGTGGCTGCAGAACGCTCCTCTTCTTCAAACGTGTTGTCTGCACATCTGCAAGTGGGAGAAAATGGTACAACAATTACATTTTATACAAGTTGTGTTTACAGTCAGCAGCGATGCTGGAAAGTGGAGAACTGCAGGATGCCGATGAATAAAAAGTGAGGAGGATTTGGACGAACCTGAAGACTCTTCCTCGGCTCCTCAGCAGTGAACACCAGCCCACCTGAAGCATGGAAGGAAAAAGAATCAATCAATAAGTGACCAGAAGGTGGAGCTGTATCACCTTCATGTTGAACAAGGCTGCACACATTTGATGTGTGAAATAAAAAAGTGGATATTTGCACTGATGACTTTTCTCTCATTTCATTCTCTTTACATTTACATTGTTGAGATACATTTTTAAACTTGCTGTTAAACTTCAAGATAAATATCAAATAAGAAATAAAATATAGAAAATAGAGGTCCTATATAAAATAGCATAGAAGTACTTGGTGCAGGTAGGTGTGTGGGTGTGTGTGGGGTGGGGGCGTGGGATCTACAGAGCACCACCAGAGTTCAGCTGTCTAACAGCTTCTGGAAAGACGCTGTCTTCTAGTGAGGACCTCTCTGTCATACAGAGCATAGTCCAGTAACAAGAGATCAGCAGTTATCAGGTAATGGTCCCATAGAATAGAGTTATGTGGAAAGACTGTTAACTGTTCAAGTGCAACACCACAAGCCAGAACAAGGTCAAGAGTGTGGTTCAAACAGTCAGTGGGTTCATTTACAGTCTGGGAGAAGCCAACTGGGTCCAATAGTGAGACAAAAGCAGTGCTGACACCATCGTTATCATCGTCCACATGAATATTAAAGTCACCTACTAGAATCACTTTGTGGCTCATCCCACCCAGGACCAAGACGGAGCGCTTCAGACGGTCATTTGTGCCCACTGCCATCAGACTGTTTCACAGCACTGGAGAACTCAGTCTGCCATCAAGCTGATCCAACAAACAACACTCACTGATCCCCCACCTCTTGCACTGGACTGACTGAATATGCACATAACATTCTACCTATCAACCAGACTATTAGATTTTAGCATCATTATCATTGTTGTCAACTTTATTATTATGTCATCTTGAACTATCATTCATATGGCTGTTATTGGAACTGCCAATATCACTATTATTATTACATAGACTTTATTGATCCCCCATAGGGGGAAATTGTAGGGCTAAGTTTCTGATAGGAAATGATTGTTGTACACACCCCTACTCTGATACATGCACACGAACCCAAGCACACGAACAAGTACTTAAGTGGTGAAATTCCCTGGCTCGAGTTACTAAGATGTGATTGCCAGAAGTAACATATCAGTCATTAGGGAAGGTCAACTTGACCTGAGAAGTAGAAACCTTACACAACAATGGTGGGAAACAAGACCCCAAGCCAAGAAACATGAGTTCCAGGAAAGTGTAAAATCAGATGGTCGAGTACGCGCACTTACCTGTGCTCTCACATAAACACACACTGCGTGAGTGACGTAGGAGGAGGTATAAACCCCCCCACCCAATATCAGAACTTTGGAATAGTAATGAGGAATCTGAACTGTATAGAGGTGTTGGAACGAGAAGTGTTTGCCAATAAATTCCCAGAGGCTGATGAAGCTGAGATCCTGTTCGTGTGTCTTGATTCGCCACAACATAATTGGTGACCCCGACGTGATCGAGTCAGGACCACGAGTGAGAGTTACATATTACAGCAGCAACAGCGCCAGGGCAAGATAAGCAGGAAAATAAGCAATAGTAGATAAATAGAAATTGCATTTACACTATAAACATAAATGTACAGTACAGAGAGGTATATGAAATGAGTGAGAAAAATGTCATATAGTATATTATTATTATTATTATTATTATTACTACTATAGCAGTAGTTATGGTTGATGGTAGTACTGTACTTGCACATATTTATCCATCCCATATTCTACTATTCTACCACACAGCAACACATCATGGCTTCACATTGGCACTTTTCTCACACCTGCTGCTAATTATATATGACGTCACTGTCATAAATTTACACTTTCTATGCGCTTTTTAATTTTGTACTTTAATGTTGTACATTGGGCTGTTGCAACACTTGAATTTCCCCCATGGGGCTCAATAAAGGATTATTATGTTATGCTATGCTAGGTTAGCTAGCGTTAGCTAATTAGCTAACCACCATATGTTTGTTAGTGTTTGTGTTCGGCCATTCGGCCTCAGACTGACCTCATTAACCAAAGCCACCTCCGCGTCTTCATGATGTTTTCCTCCGGTAGTTTTCCAGTTTTCCTCTGGTCCTCCAAACATCTTTTGGAAGCAGAAAAACGAGCTGCAAAAACACGCGCCAACAATCCGCTCCGGTTCCGACGTCATCTGCTGCTGCGGTGAGTGAGTGTCCTGACGTCATTTCCTCGACCAGAGAAACGTCGCGCCGTTGTGACACAAGCAGCCCGGAAAGTTTAGCAATAACTCTGTAGATCTAGTAACTACGGGTGTTAATCGTTCACAAAAAAATGTAATCAAGTCTTTTCAGGGAGTTCATTCCACAGTGCAGGTAGAAGTTTGGGTTCAGGTATTTTGCATTTTCGAGGACACAGCGCCCCCTTGTGTCCTGTAGGAGTAACTGTTTATCAATGTTCCTCCACTCGTTTTCTCTTTTTCACTGTTTTTTCTTTTAATTTATTATATCTTTATATATCTTTACTTTTCATGAGTCATTCAATGACATGTGTTAGCATTGTTCATTTGGGATGAATAAAAACAGTGTGAAGTGCGTTAACCTGCCCGTTGTGCTCTTTTCTGTCCACATCTGGCCAGTTTTGCAGCAGCACACGATCCAGAGCCCGTCTGCCCTGAGCCACGGCTCTGTGGAGACATCTGGCACTTTGAAAAGAAATGACACAGTTGAACAATGTTGAACTCCACTCACTGCGCCACAGGAGGTGATACGTCCTCTTCTCTGGGTGTCCATCCCAGCAGGTTAGTTACAGCCACTTCAAATTCAGTCCACGTGCACGAAGGTCCAACGCTGCTTGCAGCTTTAATCATTACTGAAATTGCAGTTCTATGCAAGCATTACAAAATATCAAACTACCTATTTGAAGGCACTAGAATACAGGAAATAGTATCTTCCCCTGTGAAAATGCTCTGGGGCAGGACACCCAAACCTCTATTAGATTGCCCCATGCAAGGATTTTGTTTCTTAGTCTCACAGTTCAAAAGTGACTGGACAAAACATTACATTTGATGTCGCAGCACCACCAAAGCACTGCACTCGTGTCCTCAGCAGTACACCCACCAAGTCTGAAGTCAATCAGTTGAGCAGTTCCTAGATTTATTAAGTCAAACTAATCAATCTGAATCAAACTAGTTGAATATTTCCACTTGTAATGTCATGCATTTTTATCTTCAATGTGGTCTTTTCAGAAAATGGAAAAAATGAATTTTGATGTTTGGTGTAATGTTGGATGAACTTTCAAGCCTCCAATAATTCAAACAGACAAAATAAAACAAGCTGAAAGAAAAACATTTTCTCACTTTTTATTGTTGTTGTTGTTGTGTTCCTCTCTGTAGAAAGATGTTCTTGGGCCAATTTGAGAATATGGAGCACTTAGCTAAAAGTTCTTGAATGTAGTACCAAGTGTGTGTCTTTTCTCTAAGGAGTCTATTTTAAACAAAAGCTATGGATTTGTGATATATTTATTTAGATTGAGGTCTTTTGTAGAAAAATTGACTGAGTACCACACAGAGGTCAGGGAGAGACCTTGGTTTTGGTCTTTCCATGGGGTTTCTGTGGCGAGCACCAGATGGCACCAGAGTTCACCAATTCACCTCTTCTGCAATCAGTCGGTGTCTGAAAGGCAAGGTGGTCCACCTGTATGGAGACTCCACAGCTTTTTGAAAAACCTCACTGCAGTACTACCAGGTAGCTGATCCACAGAGATTCCTGTCAACAGATTTTGAAACACGCTTAATCTGTTCCCTCTGTAATACTTTTAGACCTTAAGGAGTTGAACCTGCACAGCCCAAAGAAAGCTGAGCCTTACATGGCCTTGGACTATGCAAACAACATTTTGGTCTCCGTATTGCCCTTGTATCAGTGAGACATTGCCAATGAACTGGATCATTTAATCAGAGCACTGTCATAGTTTTTGGCATCTGGGCTCACTTTGGCAGTTTCCGGGTGGAGGTCTTACATCTAGCGGTTGCAGAGCATCCGCAGGTCAGTGTTGCGGCTGCTGGACAGGGCTCCAGGCACAGTGGCCATCATCCGGACAGGGCAGCACTAACAAACAGTGACTGGTACCTCAAGGACAAGGTGCTCAGGGCCATGTTCAAAGGTCTGAATGATTATCTACTGGATGCCTGGGAGATGACCCTGGCCCACCACCTGCCACACAACCTCAAAGTTGTTTATGACCAGTACTATGAAGCTCTACTAACAATAGGGTGACATTTCAAGACATCATTCCAACAGCTAACTGTCTGACCCTAAGAGATAACCTGTGCTCTGCTGGTTTGACTCTAAGGTAAGGGTTGCTGTTTCATGTAGCAACTTGGACTTTGAACAGGAGGAGGAGGAGGAGGATTCCGGTTGAAATAGTTGTCCAATCCAATCTCACAGAAGTTTGTGAAATAGTCACATAATTGAATCTATTAATTTGTGCGGCTAGTAGTCTGGCACGGCATGCCTGGAGGGTTAATTTTAGGACCAATGTTATTCTCATTCTATATGCTCCCCTTGGGTGATGGTAAGTGGCTTTGAGTTGGCCTTCAGAGTTGTTTTCCACAGCCCCACCGAGGTCTTGATGAAGGCTTGTGTGTGGTTAGATTTGCAACCAGTTTCTGTAATAACTGTAAGTAGCACACTGCCCTCTATTTAGTCTGTATTTGAAGTGTTCACAAAGAAAAGAGCAGCATTACTTCTTCTGCTTTACACACTTCAGAAAACTGATTCGTTTTGCATTATGTCCATTAATACTCACATTCAGACAGACTGCTGTATTGGACCCTCTCTTTGGACTGTCTTTGCTTTAGCAGTCTTAATCTTTGATAGCAAAGGTCCATTCTAATCGCCGACTGTTCCTTCCCATCCTGAAGTCAGACGAGCACACAGTGCGACTATATTTTTGTTGTGCTTACTTTGTCTCAGGGATGGTAGAACCTTTAGAATGTGTCATTTTTTTTCCCCCAGATGTTCTAACCGGCAACAGTTCAACAGTTACCCGACGTAAAAACAAATTGGACGCGGGTTTGTTATGTTCTCCCACCATCGAGTGACGAGCGAGAGGATTTACTTTATTTTTTTCACTTTTATTTGAAAATGTGACCCAAATGTACAATCACTGAAAAAACTGTGTGTGTTAATATTATTTTCTTAACAAGGGGTTAAGTATTAGTGATACAAGCTCAGGGATGGAAGAATCCTGTGGACCTTGGAGCACGAGTTGTAAAACGTACAGAAAGACCACATTGATCCGTTGTGTTTTCTGACACAACCTGTGAGGTTACAGATTCTCCGCTGAGCGAACGTGTTACATATGCAAACTACTGGAGTTGTATGTTGGTCACAAAAAGAAGCACGAACACTACAGTGTTGCATTTTTTTTCATGTATTCATATGTATTTTTTCAGTATTCATGCGTTCAGGTGGTGAGAGCATGAATACTGTATGCCATGCTATTTGCAAGGTTGTTCTTGCTCCCACTGAACTCCTGAATGTGCCTGTAGTGTTTCCTGTCCATTCCCTGCCAGCACCATGGTCAAATGTGCCCCCCAATTTAAATGACTGAAAAAAAAAAAAAAAGAAATTCAATTAGTCTCTTGGAATTTCTCATAGATCGCTTTCAATCTATAAAATGATATTACTTTGATTTGGTCAAAAACTAAAGTGATTCTGCTCATCCTTCATTATGAGACAGATTCAGACTTGTGTAATGTTTAAATCTCCTGCATCAAGTTGAAAGTGTAAGGGCTCTAAATGTGGGAGGCAATGCGGATACATTGATTGGTAAAACATATTCTTCGCAGAAACTGATAATGACGACAGTTAAGGGTTTTTTAAAATTAGCTGATGCAAAGAAAACCTGGCTATGTGCAATCTGTTCAAGGTAAACCCCTCTAGGCTTGTCTGGTTCAGACCACCAAGAAGGTCAAAGGTAAAAAAGAAACAAGCCTCTCTCTCTCTTGGGTTTTAGTGGGATATATATATATATATTGTTAAGAACAGGCTATGGGCCATGTATCATGGAGTTTTGATTTTTGGACATTTTGTGTTTGTGTTCCTATGATTCCCTGTTCCCACTCTGTTTGACAGTGAAGATCCAGCCGTAACACCACAGGCAAGTCAGGGAAGAAATTTCCTGCAGCTAACAGCTCAACACTTCTCATCAAGCACCCAAAATATTCAAATAGTTATGTTGTGCTTTGAAGCAGGAAGAATCTTCTATCTTGGCCTTTCTGTTTTATTTAGTTAATTCTCTCTCTCTCTCTCTCTCTCTCTCTCTCTCTCTCTCTCTCTCTCTCTCTCTCTCTCTCTCTCTCTCTCTCTCTCTCTCTCTCTCTCTCTCTCTCTCTCTCTCTCCTCTCTCTCTCTCTCTCTCTCTCTCTCTCTCTCTCTCTCTCTCTCTCTCTCTCTCTCTCTCTCTCTCTCTCTCTCTCTCCTGATCCAACTCACCATCCGGCGGTGATCGGTTGCAGTGTTTGCTTTCCTGAGTCAGCCAGAGAGTAAATGGAACAATGTTCAATAGAAGTGTTTTAACATGCAGAGAGATAATCATTTGTTAGCAAATATGAGTCAAAAAGAGGCCATCAACACTTGTCACCACACCCATGTACTGTAGCTACTCAACTGCCACTGCTACTCAGTTCTGTCACTGTTGGTATTTTACATGTTGATATTATCTTTGCAGAGCCCAAAACCTACTTCCTCATACATCAGACTGCACTTTGTCACATACAGAACAAACTGTAACCTGAAACTCAGTAGATCTGACTGATACAGGACAAATTAGTCTTTGCCCTTCTTTGCCATTGTCTCTATGACCAAATAACACCATAAACCTGGGGCCATATTATGATTAACTAATATTTAATGTATATTATATAACTTAATAGATAATTAAGTGTCACAACTATAGTTGGAGTCATACAGCATTACTAGCATCCACATTTAAAGAGGGAAATATTGTACTTTTACTTCAGTACTACTTGTATTGAGTAGTTACTGGATACTTAGTCCATAAAGATTTAAATACAGTCAAAAACATATGATAAAAAAATAAGTAAATACCTCGATGCATTGAAAACCATTCAAAATATTTTTACTTGAGTAAACTCAAGCATCAAAATACAGTATCAGTCAAAAGTTTGGATACACCTCCTCACTCAATGGTTTTTCTTTATTTTTATCATTTTCTACAATGTAGATAATTTTTTAATTGAAGACATCAAAACTATGAAGGAACACATTATTTATATGAATTTATGGAGTAAACAAAAATGTGTTAGACACACCTATAGGATATGTAGGGGCAATTTAACAAGGAAGGAGAGTGATAGAGGTGGTGTCAGATGACCCGGCCTCCACAATCACTCCACCTAAAGTTGGACTTTAGAGTGAAGGAAAAGCAGGCGACAAGTTCTCAGCACATCTGAAGAAACTCCTTCAAGACTGTTGGAAGATCTGTTTTCCAGATGACGACCTCATGACGACTGAGAGAATGCCAAGAGTGTGCAACGCCGTCTTCAATATTAATCTACAATGTAGAAAATAATGGAAGTAAAGGAAAAGAAAAACCACTCAATGACAAGGTATGTCCACACTTTTGACTTGTACTGTTAAAGAAGTTAAAGTACTTGCGATGCAGAATGGCATATCTCAGAATTCAAATGAATATTATTATATTATACTGATGCACACATGTATGCAGCGCTCTAATGTTGCATGTGGTAAAGGCAGGGCTAGTTTGAACTACTTTATCTAAAATAATACATCCTGATTTCTTAGTTGATTATATATTGTGTTAATCTGAATCTGTTCCTAAAACTTTTAAATAAATCTAGAGGAGTAAACACTACCTAGTGCCTCTGAGATGTAGTGGAGTTAGTAGTAGTCATAATGACTAGAGAGGCGCTATACAAATACCGACCATTTACTTTCCACCACTGACTGGGGCATGAGGAGGAGACTTTTATTCAGGCCTGTAGCATTTCTTTTCTTTTGCTGTTTAATGCTAAATTTATTTGAAAGTGTTATGATTGATTTTTTTCTTTTGACTTTGCGTATGTTCCATCCATCCATGTTGTGTTTTGATGGTTGATATGCAGTGGTGTTTTGTGATCCAGCGGGGAAGTGAAAATAGCTAACTATTCTAATACAGCAGTGATAATACATTTCACTGATAACACTTAAATTCCTGTGAACTATAGTTAACAAAATGAATACATTCTGTGTGTATGTATGCCTCTTAGCTTTAGTACTTTTTCGCTTGAGGGATGAAGGGTTAAGTGATGAAGGAATGAAGGGAAGAAGGTAGGATAAGGGAAAGAATTGAGATTGTATATATATATATATATATATATATATATATATATATATATATTATTATTATTATTATTATTATTAGTAGTAGTAGTAGTAGTAGTAGTAGTAGTGGTATTATTTGTATCATTATTTGTCATTTTCAGTTATTTCACATTTCACCTGGTGCAGTCATTTACCTCTGTGTAATAATTTGTAATAATAATTTTTAATACATCATTTTTTATACATACTTTATATATTTATATTTCAACTTTGTGTTTGAAGTTTATTCTTATTCTTTTGGGGCTGTGTGTAACAAAAAGTAATTTCCCCCTGGGGATTATTAAAGTAATTCTGATTCTGATGTCACACTATTTGTGTGGAGAGAATTTCCCAATTTGGTTCAAGTCAAATTCTTACTCTTAGCATAACAAGATGTCAGCTTCTTTGTTTTTTTGTTTTTATTCTTTCATTCAGAACCAGGTGATCTGGTCACAGCGCTATACTGCAGTCATAGACGAAGACTGATCACTGATCATGAAAGTCAGAGCCTGGATGAGAGGGGAGGTCAGCAGTGGCCTTCCAAAGTACAGCACCATCTTCTTCATTCTGGCTTTGGCTGCCTTCATTTTCCTGCTACGTTACATGGAGGTCCTGGAGGTGAGAACTTGGGTTTTAGTGGGACATCTTGAAGGGTGGACCCAGTCTGAAGTGTTTCATATTAGATTGTTAATATGCTCAGGATAACAGTGATGTTTTTATTCAGTTATTTCACATTTACATTTCTGTTTTTCTTTGTGCTCTTTTCAGTGGATTGACGTCGGCAGCAGTAAGCTGGAACGAGCTAAGGAAAACTCTACATCTAAAGAAATAATGGTAATCATTTACTGCCTTGGACTTGGACTGTGTCTGAAAGGTGCTACACTAATAAACCTCACCTTTCCTTGCCTTGCCTTGCAGTGTTCAAAATTCAAAGATCCTCCTGAATCATCCGCTTCACTTTACCTCCACCTCCTCCACTGTGATCTGTAAATTCATTATGATAAATCAATGACGTTTGGTGGCTTTAGCTTGGATTCACCTCATCACTGAAACTGATGATTTTTACAGTTCGTGTGGTTCGATCCAGTCTGTATGCAGCAACATTTAATTGCATTTTTCAGTCATGAAAATTCTTTTATGCCAAAAAAAAACCCCAAAACATTAATTTTTACTGAACAACTGAAACACAAATACAAACTTGACATTTGGGTTCTTTCTTTGTTAATATTATATTATATATATATATATTGTTAAGAACAGGCTATGGGCCATGTATCATGGACTTTTGATTTTTGGACATTTTGTGTTTGTGTTCCTATGATTCCCTGTTCCCACTCTGTTTGACAGTGAAGATCCAGCCGTAACACCACAGGCAAGTCAGGGAAGAAATTTCCTGCAGCTAACAGCTCAACACTTCTCATCAAGCACCCAAAATATTCAAATAGTTATGTTGTGCTTTGAAGCAGGAAGAATCTTCTATCTTGGCCTTTCTGTTTTATTTAGTTAATTTTCTTTTACTTAATTGTTTAATTTTAGCACCATCTCTCTCTCTCTCTCTCTACCCCCTGCCAGTTTCAGCATAAAGTAAACTCCTCCATAAACGCCACCATCATTGTCCAAAGAGTTTCCACTGTCCCTGACACGCATCAAGGCTTCTGCTCCTTCCAGCCACTGTCCCCTGAGGACGCTCAGGAGGAACGCCTCCTACTAGACTCCATTACTTGGCCTGAAACTCCAGTTTTGCCAACTCCTCTTTCTCTGGTGAACACCACTGATCCTGCCCACAGCAACTTCATCATTCTACCACCACAGAGAGGAGGAGGACAGTGGCATGTAGGGGATCAGCTGGAGGTTATGATCAACATGTATGACTTCAAGGGACATCCCAAGAAATCTGGGGGAGACGTCTTACTCGCTCGGCTGCACAATCCAAAGCTTGTTGCAGGTGTGGTTGGACATGTGGTGGATCATCTCAATGGCAGCTACTCTGCTGTATTCACTTTACTGTGGGAAGGAAGCGCACAGGTTCAGGTGATGCTAAACACCATCATGTTAAATGTGATTGTACTATAGGTATTTCTAATCTATCTTCTAACTGACCCTGCACTAAGTCCCACCCCTCGAACTGACACAGGTCAATTATAGTGTATAGTGTAGTTGAGACCCCATCCGTGATGTCTTCAACTCCCACCTACGGAGGAATTTCCCAGACGTCCCGTGGAGCTTTCAGAATCCAAGTGGCTCATGTTCAAAGCTTCCATTTCGATTCAAGAATCCCCACATGAGCAAGCATCAGATAGAGAACACAACCAGTACAGAACCAGGTTGGACAGAGAGAGAGAGAGAGAGAATAATAATAATAAAAGCAACTATAGTACTGACAATAGAAATATAGATGGATGGATGACTTTCTTTGTCTGTACTGATATGAATGAACATAACTGGACTAAATGAAAACTCTCTGTCTCATCAGGTGACGCTGGTTCACCCTAGAGAGGCTGTCACAGTGCTGCACAGGCTAAACAGCAAACAGCCTGATAGGGTTTACTTCAAAAGCATCTTTCGTTTAGGCTCACTCTCTGAAACTACCATCTGTGACATCTGCCTGCGTCCAACCCGACAGCCACTGTGCAACTACACTGACATCCGTACAGGCGATCCTTGGTTCTGCTACAAGCCAGAGAAACTGAGCTGTGATGCCAGGATCAACCACTACATGGGAGGATATAGACATACTCTTGAGGCCGAGGAGAAGAAGCTCTTTCAAAGGTGAGTGAGCAGAGCGACGGGACTGACTTGTGAGACCTCTAATAAATACATACATACTGTGTTACCCACGCATTGCTTTGGTGGAAAATTTCAGGAGTTTGTAAGTACAGGCAATAAATACTGAATGTGGAGATGTTTAATATTTCAAAGACAACTAGTGCAGCGACCCAATGGTCGATCTGAACACAAAGTAACAAGAATCTATACTTAGATGATGCTGCTACAGCGCCACTTATTGGCCCAATGGCACCAAATTTGCCATGGTCACACATGTCCACCAAATGTGGTGCAATAACATAAACCATTCAGAAGATTTGACATTTTTTTGTATTACTACCCTGCCCACAGCAGTTGAGTAAATGATTTGAAAATGTGTGAGAGTTAACACCTTCACTTTGGTAACTAGGTTGCTCAGGTTGCTGGTGCCTACAAAAGGTTTCTAGTTTTCTGGGTTCTTTCTAGGGGTGTTGATGTGGCTCTGAACCAGGGTTCAGGGTCACTGGGCCAGATTTAAAGTTGTTTTTAGCAGGGGTCAATTGGTCAGAAAAACTAAGTAGGTGGGTCTTAAAAAAATGAGTCAAAAGGAGTCAGGAAAGGCAGTCTCTGCAGTTGAGCTCAAGTAATCTTCAGGAGTCAGAGTTCAAGGCAGCACAAACCTTTAATGCCGGCAGCAAAGGGAGAACAATCTATCTGCACATTATATACAGTCAGAGAGTTCTGAGCTCTCACATACATTGCACCAGCTTATATTCCCTAAAGGCTCCACCTGTTTTCCTTTCGTCACATCATAAAATGACCAATCGATTTATCCTGCAACATTACACCATTATATTCATTGGTCAGTTTTGGGGCCTAAACTTTGCCATCCTCAGAGTGGGAATTCTAGGGACTTTCCAGCTGCCTGCACCTGCACGGGCATGCTTCCCTTTTTTTAAATTTACGCTATATAAGCTTTACACCAGTATCTTTTAAACTTGCCTTGTTCTTATCTTTCCAAACTAAGTTACTCCTTTTATTACACCCTTATTTCTTAACTCTCCTTTGCTGCCTTTTTTTTTAAAAAAAATGACAGTGTTTAATGTAAGTGCACTTGTTTTAACATACAGTGTAGTGTAAAAAAGACAAGTGTTGCGCTAAAAGAAGTGAAGTTTGCAGGCTGCCATATTGATTTAAACACTGGAACTATTGAAATAATGGAGTAAACACTAGAACAGCTACATATATGCTGAAGGATGTTATGTTGATTGAAGTTTTAGTAATTAGTCTGACTATGACTTATATTCTTCACCATGGTTTGAATACATTTACTCCTCACTATGATTTTACATGTACTCATCACTGGACTGAAGTAAAACTGTGTGTATCCCTCACTCATTGACCCTCACTGTATCACATATTTACTCTATGTTAAAACAAGCGCACTTACATTCAACACTATAATTTTTAAAAAAGGCAACAAAAGGAAGCTAAGAAATAAGGGTGTAAAAAGAGGAGAGAGCTTAGAATAAAAAAATAAGAACAAGGTAGGTCAGAGAAATATTGGTGTAAAATGTATACAACATAGCATATAAAAAAGGAAAAGCATGGTGCAAGTGCAGGTGGCTGGAAAGTCCCTACAATCCCAACTCAAGGATACATCACCCAAGTCCCATCTGGTCAAGAAACATAATGGTGTAATGTTACACTACCGACACCTGACCAATGATTATAATGGTGTAATGTTACACTACCGACACCTGACCAATGATTATAATGGTGTAATGTTACAATATAACTAGATTGGTTATTTTGATGCTGTGATGAAAGGAAACCAGGTGGAACCTCATGAGAATACAGTTGCAAGAAAAAGTATGTGAACCCTTTGGGATTACTTGGATTTCTGCATAAATTGGTCATAAAATATGTTCTGATCTTCATCTAAGTCACATCACTAGAAAAACACAGTCTGCTTAAACTAATACTGCACAAAAAATTATAAGTTTTCATGTTTTTATTGAACATAACATGTAAACATTCACATTGCAGGGTGGAAAAAGTATGTGAACCTATAACTGGTTGACCCTCCTCTGGCAGCAATAACCTCAACCAAACATTTCCTGTAGTTGCAGATCAGACCTGCACAACGGTCAGGAGGAATTTTGGACCATTCCTCTGTACAAAACTGTTTCAGTTCAGCAATATTCTTGGGATGTCTGGTGTGAATCGCTCTCTTGAGGTCATGCCACAGCATCTCAATCGGGTTGAGGTCAGGACTCTGACTGGGCCACTCCAGAAGGCGTATTTTCTTCTGTTGAAGCCATTCTGTTGTTGATTTACTTCTATGCTTTGGGTCGTTGTCCTGTTGCATTACCCATCCTCTGTTGAGCTTCAGTTGGCGGACAGATGGTCTTAAGTTTTCCTGCAAAATGTCTTGATAAACTTGGGAATTCATTTTTCCGTCGATGACAGCAATCCGTCCAGGCCCTGAGGCAGCAAAGCAGCCCCAAACCATGATGCCCCCTCCACCATATTTCACAGTTGGGATGAGGTTTGTTGTTGTTGGTGTGCTGTGCATTTTTTTCTCCACACATAGCGTTGTGTGTTCCTTCCAAACAACTCAATTTTGGTTTCATTTGTCCACAGAATATTTTGCCAGTAGTGCTGTGGAACATCCAGGTGCTCTTTTGCAAACTTCAAACGTGCAGCAATGTTTTTTTTGGACAGCAATGGCTTCCTCCGTGGTGTCCTCCCATGAACTCCATTCTTGTTTAATGTTTTACTTATTGTAGATTTGTCAACAATAATGTTAGCATGTGCCAGAGATTTCTGTAAGTCTTTAACTGACACTCTAGGATTCTTCATCACCTCATTGAGCATTCTGTGCTGTGCTCTCACAGTCATCTTTACAGGACGACCACACCTAGGGAGAGTAGCAACAGTGCTGAACTTTGTCCATTTGTAGACAGTCTGTCTTACCATGGACACATGGACATCAAGGCTTTTAGAGATACTTTTGTAACCCTTTCCAGCTTCATGCAAGTCAACAATTCTTGATCGTAGATCTTCTGAGAGCTCTTTTGTGCGAGGCATGGTTCACATCAGGCAATGCCTCTTGAGAACAGCAAACTCAAAACTGGTGTGTGTTTTTTATAGGGCAATCTCATCACATTGATTGGACTCCAGGTTGGCTGACTCCTGGCTCCAATTAGCTCTTGGAGAAGTCATTAGCCTAGGGGTTCACATACTTTTTCCACCCTGCACTGGGAATGTTTACATGTTGTGTTCAATAAAAACATGAAAACTTATAATTTTTTGTGTGGTATCAGTTTAAGCAGACTGTGTTTGTCTAGTGATGTGACTTAGATGAAGATCAGAACATATTTTATGACCAATTTATGCAGAAATCCAAGTAATCCCAAAGGGTTCACATACTTTTTCTTGCAACTGTATAAGCTGATGTATTGTATGTGAGAGCTCAGAGCTCTGACTGTATGTATTGTGCAGATAGACTGTTCTCCCTTTAAAAACCGGCATTAAAAGACTGTTTGCTGCTCTGAACTCTGTCTCCTGAAGACTGCTGAGATTGACTTTCCTGATCACTTTTCTGACTTGAAGTTTTGATCTATTAGCCAAAGTGTTCTCAGATCCATTGCGCACTGTTAAAATAACTATAAATCTGGCCTAGTGGCTTAGAACCTTGGTTCTATGCCACGTCAACAGCATACATGTGATACAGTGAGGGGCAATGAGTGAGGATCACACACAGTTATACTTTTTTGGTCCAGTGAAGAGTACATACAAACCATCGTGAAGAGTATATAAACTATATTCTGAGTGACTGTCTACTTTAGTTTTAGTGTCCCCTTTTATTCTATCCTTACGTTATCAGAAAGTTCAAACACTTCACACCAGCATATTTCTTGTGACTCCAGTGATTCTACACTATTACAGTGTTTATAGCAGCTTACATATTTGGATTTCTTTAAGTACAACACTTGTCTTTTACACTACAGTATGTGACCCTCTGAATATGCTTAAATTCCACAGTGCTCTGTAGAGTCCTGAAGAACTACATAGTCTGGTGATAATTATTTGTGCGTTCATCACTGCGACCGACATCCTCGACATTACACATAGTCACAGGTTCTATTTATACAACAATATCAGTTATTGTACTCCTTTCTTGTATTTCTGTTGTTACATTGTAATGAGTGTAAGAAATAATTTATTGTTTTCTTCAGTGGTGTCAATATGAAAGTCTCCATTCGGGCCTCAGGACCTGCCAGTGTCACTGTTTTCCCAAAAGGGGAAGGTAAAGCACATTTTTTTTCTTTTGCTGCCTCTAATAATTAAAAACTGAATGTAATACGGACAATGAAAGTAAAACAAGCAGAGAGGAAAACATTTTATCCCTTTCTTTTGAAGAGAGATGTATTCTGGCCAATTTGAAAAGATGGAGCATTAAGCTAAACGTTCCTGATGCAGCACCAGCTATATCTATATCTATTCTCTTGGAAGTCTTAAACAAAAACAATGAATTTGTAACACATAGGTTTGGGAGATACCTTTGTTTAGGTATTTTAATAGGTTTTGTTGACTATCCTTGCCCTTTTATTTCCTCTCAGGCCAACCACAGGTGCAGAACAGCAGTATGAATTCTGGACTCTCTGGTTATTACTACCAGGGTGTGTGGCGAGCACTAGATGGCACCACAGTTCGCCAATTCAACAGCTCTGCCATCAGTCAGTGTCTGAAAGGCAAGGTGGTCCACATGTATGGAGACTCCACCGTCAGGCAGTTTTTTGAATACCTCACTGCAGTACTACCAGGTAGCTGATCCACAGAGATTTCTGTCAACAGTTTGATTTTGTTCACACTGCAGTCTAATCTGTTCCCTCTGTCAAATGTTTAGATCTTAAGGAGTTTAACCTGCACAACCCGAAGAAAACTGGACCTTACATGGCTTTGGACTATGCAAACAACATTTTAGTGAAATATCGCTTTCATGGTACTCCTATCCGTATTGCCCCTGTCCCAATCAGTGAGCTGCGTCACATTGCTAATGAACTTGATGATTTAATTGGAGGCACTAATACTGTCGTAGTTTTTGGCATCTGGGCTCACTTTGGCAGTTTCCCTATGGAGGTGTATATCCGGCGGCTGCAGAGCATCCGCAGGTCAGTGGTCCGGCTGCTGGACAGGGCTCCAGGCACAGTGATCATCATCCGGACAGGGAACCCCAAAGGTATGACGCTTACTGCAGCACTAACAAACAGTGACTGGTACTCAATGCTGCAAGACAAGGTGCTCCGAGCCATGTTCAGAGGTCTGAATGTTCATCTACTGAACGCCTGGGAGATGACCCTGGCCCACCACCTGCCACACGACCTCCATCCACTACCTCCCATCATAAAGAATATGATTAATGTAATTTTGTCCTACATATGCCCTCAAAAGGGTGACTAGTTGTCTATGACCAATACTATGGGGTTCTAATTACAATAAGATGAAATATGAGGACATCCATCCAGCTGCTGTCTACCTTTAAGAGATAACGTGTATTTCAAGGTAAAATGTGGTCACTGCAGTTTATCATAGTTTTCTTTTAAGTTGTGTTGTGGTTTCTGGAAACAATAACAATCCTGTCATTTCAGAATCGACTTAGAAACCCTCTGTAAATCCACATTGGTCACTTTCAGTTTTCATGAATCAACTGGAACTTGAACCACTTATTTTTTGGGGAAATATTACTATTTGACTGTAGTGTAAAGGAATAGTTTGACATTTTGGGAAGTGCATCTATTCACTTTCTTCTTCATGATTAGATCAGAAGATTGATAAAACTCTTGTATTTGTCCTTTAACCATGAAGATGAAACCAGGAGGACAGTAAGCTGAGCTTAGCACAAAAACCATTAAGTACAAACATTTATGACCATTCACTGGGGCAGGCAGGTAACCAGGCAGGCCTTTCTTATTGCATGATCCAAATCTTCATCAACCTAGCTACACGAAGGCTGCAAGCTCTAAGGTTGTTGTTGTTTCACATAGCAATCAGGACAAAAATAGGCACAAATAACAGGCTTATGCCCAAAGCCTGCTCCCTTTCAGTTAACATGTTATTTCTCTTTTGTCTCAGTTTAAAACAAAAGTGGCAACAATTTGTGGTAAAGTGGCTCCCTGGAGTCTTTGCTAGTTGCCTCACAGTCTCAAATTGTCCTTTGTACACTAACTAGATATGCTAGTTTTAGTTTATTATTGAGCTTTTAAAAGTGCTGGTACATGAATTTTGTTACCTTCAAACAGAGCTAGGCTAGGCTGTTTCCAGTTTTTCTGCCAAACCAGCTGGCTGCTGGGTTGCGGTGACCAGATGTCCCGATATCAAGCTGGGCGTGCCGAGTCCCGACAGATTTGTAAAACACTAAATTACCACAATGATATAAAAAATAGATGTCATTACATTTTCTGCAGCTTTCAAATAAAAACATCCTAATAAAATTGAGATCCACATCACTGGATCTGAGCATTTTAGTATGAAATTATATCAATAAGATAAGATAAGACTTTACACCTTTTCCCATAGGATGGAATATTGATAAATAGTTACTCCTACAGGACACAAGGGGGAGCTGTGTCCTCAAAAATGCAAAACACCTGAACCAAAACTTCTACCTGCACTGTGAAATGAACTCGTGCAACGTTTCTCGGATCGAGGAAATGACCAGTGTTGCCAACTCCTCAGTAAGGAAAGTAGCTGTTGGCTGTCCAAATCTCAGCCCAGAAGCCCACGCCACTGCTGGACAATCTTGTCTATCTCTGCAGCAGAGTAGCCAAGGAGCTTGGCTAGTTTTTTCTCTTTCTCCCAGGCTCTTATTGTGCTTTAGAGTTTCCTCTACATTGAAAACTGACATGTACTGCAATGCTTCAGTGTTGTCCTGCAGTCTCACCCTCAGCTCATCAGAGAGGGAGATGGTGAAGGCTACACACCGCTTTCTCACACTGTTCTTCTCTTCAGGCTCAAGGTGGAGCTCAGCTGCCTTTGACTCAAGAAGGTAACCAATGTACGGTTTGGGACTTTTGGACAACATTTGAGGATCACTGTAGATGGACTAGGGGGCAGCATGGTGGTGCTGTGGTTAACACTGTTGCCTCACAGCGAGAAGGTTCCAGGTTCAAATCCCAGTTTGAACCTGGAATCTTTCTGTGTGGAGTTTTGCATGCTAGCGTGGGTTCTCTCTCTCTCCGGGTACTCCGGCTTCCTCCCACAATCCAAAAGACATGCGAGCTGGGTTAATTGATAACTCTAAATTGCCCGTAAGTGTGAGTGTGAGAGTAAGTGTTTGTCTGTCTCTGTATGTGGCCCTGTGATTGGCTGGCGACCAGTTCAGCTGGGACTGGCTCCAGCTCCCCCACCACCCTGACGGATAAGAAGTATAGATAATGGATGGATGGATGTACATGGAGTATAAAACCTCAGCCATGTAGCAGTGTTCACTGGACTTGGTGAATGTGAAACACACTTTAAGCACCTCCCACTGGTCCAAAATGTGTGAAACCGCTGGTTCAATGGAGAGCCACCGTGTGGCACACAACTTGGTTATCTGGAAGGGTTTCTCCCCACAGTTGATGCTCTCATATATGGCTTTGTAGGCCTCCCTGCGCTTTGGAGACACTGAAAAGCAGTTCTAAGTCTCCCGTACCAAGTGCTCCACACTACTGGGGGTGGTGTCATTGGAAGCATGACTTACAGCGAGCTGCAGAGAGTGACACACACAGCGAGTAAGAACCAGATCTTTGAGGCCACACTCCTCCTTCAGCACTTTATGGAGCTCATTGTTAGTCCCCGTCATGACGGAGGCATCGTCGGTCCCTGTCCCCAGGAGTTTGTCATTTTTAAGACAACACTTCTCCAGGAAAGCCACAACAGCTCAGGCTATAGATCTGACATCTCCTCCCTCCAACTCAACAAGCCCCAGAAATGTGTTTGGTGTCACTAAAGCACCTCATCACCCCCCCAGGTACTTAGAAACACCTCCATCTGTGGACTCATGGAGGAGGAGGAGGCTGAAACGCTGCTCACCCACATCTGCCACCAACGTTTAGAGAAAGTCTGGTGCTAGAACACCATGAATCATTTCCGTGCACTTTGTCCTGTGCATTTAGAAGTGAGGAGCAGCAGTGGAGTCTGAGAAAGCAGCTTCACACGCTTCCCCAGTGTGACCACATGGGCGGCTGTGGATCAGTGGTAGAGTGGGTCGTCCCTCAATCAGAAGGTTGGCGGTTTGATCCCCAGCTCCTATGGGTCAACATGACAGCATGGAACATTGTACCTTTGAGACTGCTTTTACCATAAATATGGTAACATATAATTTTTCAGAAAGTTGTGTGATAATATACAGGTAGAAGTTTGAGTTCAGGTGTTTTGCATTTGTGTCCTGTAGGAGTAACTTTATCAAAGTTCCTCCACTCGTTTTCTCTTTTTCACTGTTTTTTCTTTGCATTTATTATATCTTCATATATTTTTACTTTTCATGAGTCATTAAATGATATGTGTTAGCACTGTTCATTTGGGATTTGTGAAGTGTGTGGACCTGCCCGTTGTGCTCTTTTCTGTCCAGGAAGCCACATATAGATAGAGGCCAGATATGGATGATGCTCACTTATTGAGGTTGAGGTTTCGCCAAGCAGGAAATTGTTGTATCTTCAGTGTACATTATCCAACCTGCTCCAAACTTGTCATTAATAAAACTCCTGGCCTGTATTATTATTAGTATTATTAGTAGTGGTATTGTTATTATTATTATTATTATTAGTATCATTATAAGACTCTGGACTCACCTGGTGCAGGAATTTACCTCTGTGTAATAATTTTTTAATACATCTTTTTTATTCATACTTTTATATATTTATATTTTACTTTGTGTATGAAGTTTATTCTTATTCTTTTGGAGCTGTGTGTAACAAAAAGCAATTTCCCTTTGGGGATTATTAAAGTAATTCTGATTCTGAAGACACCTACATGCCAGTTAGTGACCACAGTCACTGCGCCACCTAGTGGCAACAGGAAGTAAGACTTTTGTGCCAATCATCATTTGATTTGCATGAAATTTTCACGGTGTAGTCAACACTTCATATGCTGAAATATAGGAGATGATTAGTGGCTGTTCTCTAGCGCCACCTAGGGGACACACGAAGTGACTCCTTGATGCACTGTCCGAAATACATGAAAACTCTGAGCTTGGCATGGAAGGGTCGGCGTCCGGCTACAGGATGAAGCCGCCGTCCAACCCGACGTGCACGAAGGTGCGAGGGCCCTCCAACGCTGCTTGCAGCTTTAATTATTTCTATAATTATTCAGGTGATAACCATTGTTACTGTTTATGAAGGCTACTGTTCATGTTGTTAGATGTTTGATAAAAAACAAACAAAAAAAAACTACACCGTACACACTTAACAGTTCACTGATGACAATAACAAATTTTTTTTAAGGCCAATGTTTAAATCATACATCATCCGCCTCTACGAGAAACATGTTTGCTGTGATAATTTATCATAAGAAATTAGCCATTCAGTGAAATTATACATGTTAAACCACAGGCCATGGAGCCATGTTCTTAAGGAAGCTTATTTGAAGAACACACAGTGCAGCAGAAGCACAGTTGGAGTTGGATTTTGCGAACCCTTCAAAGACCATTTGAAGGAACGAGCATATCTCTTACACTGAACAGAACACATAACTTTTGGCAGAGGGTGACCTTCCTAAATATACTTCATATCTGTTCTAGCCCATTTAAAACTCAACTTATTTACGTCAGGATGCTATTGATTTACATTTGTTGATAAGGTGTGTAATAGTCGGTGTACACGGCAGTGATAATGTAATCATTCATCCTCCGTATCAATCCCCCTCAGTCCTGGTCATAATCACACTTGCATTTAGAAGCCCTTATCAGAGCGGAGAAGCTGGTGGAGCTGTGAAATGTGGCTGTGTGGGTGCTGGGCGGAAGTCACCTCATTTTTAAAAAATGTTTTATACCACTGTTTAACTAGTTCATCATCACCATCCTGCTTAACATAGAGTGATATGACAATACATATTATATGATGTACAGCATGTGACCCTCTATTTATTCTGTATTTCTATTGCTATGTTATAAAGAAAAGAACAGCATTACTTCTTCTGCTTCACTATGTCGATGAATTATCATGTTCAGACCAGAATAGACCATCGACTGTTGTGTAAGATCCTCTTTTTGGACTGTTTTAATATCGATAGCAGAGGTCCATTCCATCCTGTGAGTTCAGACGAGCACACAGTGTGACTGTATTTTCATTGTGGTTACTTTGTCTCAGGGATGGTAGAACCATTAGAATGTGTCATTTTCTTGTAGATGTTCTAACCTGAAGCCAAACGCTGGCTTTTATCCAGTTTGGCCATGTTTTATGCTGTTTAACAACTTATTTGGTTAGCCTATTGAACTTGGTATAAGTTGTGCGGCTGATGTGGTTCCCCTTTGGAGTTGGTGTACATGGAGACCTCCTCAAGTGTCCCCATGTTATAGTTGTGTTCAAAATCAGGTTCAGTCAAGGAACGTTTTCTGGTGTCTACCATATTGTCCTGGCCCTGATCTGTGCCTCATTGGATAGAATCCTCCAGCCACACAAAGTATACAGGCAAGTACTGCTTCTTATTTTGCTGCAGCATTTCTAAATTAATAGAAGACTTTTTTCCACCTGGTGGCCACTACAAATATGCATTCAGTACTCTACTTCCAAACCACTTATACCCTTTGGCAGGTAATAAAGAGTACCCAAGTAGCGATTCAAACATTTTAAAAAACCCATTCATGCTTTCTTCTATTAACATCCTAAACATTACGAGCATGCTATGAGCCATAGAGCCAGAATTCCATGTCACATGTTTATTAACTCAGTGTGTAAAATGTAGAATGGCATTCATTTCTTTAAGGGGACAATAAAGTTTATCGTATAATAACTATTAAACAAAGGGCTTTACTTATCAGCAGTTGCTCGCACAGCTTCCTCATCTTTATGAGGATTTCCAGACATGACGGATCTTTTCCTCAATTATCTGCCCTTGCGCTCCTGATGGCTTGTAAAGTACACCCAGTTTTAAAACCTGCAAAAATAAAAACCTCATGAAGAAAGATATATGCAGCCACACTGTGGTTTGAATTAACATCACAGGAGACTTCAGTAGCCTCTATAGTGATCATCTCATAGCCGCCGAAGCTTAAAATTTCCCCCAGCTGTCATTTCGGCTGCAATTTGATCACCTGCTCTCTTGTTCTCTTGTTCACACAGCCTCACCTGAAACCAAACCCCTGCAGCAATAAACCATAAGACCTTCGTATTATTACAATAATAACAGCAATTAAAACACAATGTATAAATAAATAAAACCAACTGGAGACGAACCACAAAGTTAGCTACAAAATCTAAAACTGACGAGCGTAAAACATTGAACTGATCAAGTCATTTACATCATGATAACGTAAATGACAAAAGATAATGTGATGATATCGTCACGCAAAGAAAACAGAGGAGAAATAATCAACAGATTTCTCAGCCAGGGTTTGAGAGTGACTGGTACGTTTTGGGGAAGGAGCTGCCTCTTGAAGTGTCAATATCAAACATGACCATTCTGTCATCAGAGACAAAAACTTTCAAGCAAACCCAGAGTAAAAACTAAATCAAGAGTGTGGCCTTGATCACGTGTAGGATGTGTTTGAGGTTAAAAGATTCACAACTACCTAAAAGTTCAAAAACGAAACTGCTAGCGGGGTCGTCCACGTGAATATGAAAATTTCCAACCAATAAGATTATGCCTTAACTAAGAGCAACAGAGGACATAAAACCAGAGACATGAACTAATAAGCTACAACTAGGTTTTGGGGGACGATAAATAGCTACAGCATGCTTTGTGGCTGTTGTGACCCACAATTCTCTGCACAGCAGAAGATGTGTGACATCAGCTTAGCCACCAAAACTAAACAGACAGATAGTAGCGCAATACGGGTGTCCGTTTTGCACGACTGCGACTGATGTATGAGCAGAGGGTTAAAGGTGTGACACGTCTTAGCATAGCCAGGACTTCACTTTTTCACTATCCCAGGTGTACAAACTACCTTGGTGTGAAATGCAGATGTCTCTGAGAGCTGATTGTTCTGTACTCCTGTTATCCAGTTAGTTTCAAAGGGAGATTGCATTGTTGACATAGCATGAAGGGGTAGGGTCTCTTCCCTGCAGCAGTTGGGAATGAAAGAAGGAAGGAACGAAATCTTTCAGGAAATCAGAGTAGCACTTGGTGCTGATCCAGCGATTCCTGGCAGCTCAACTGTTCTGGTCGGACTGCGTGTTTACAGCTGATGGAAAGCTGTAGTTATGTAAGATCAGGATTGCCAGAGGGGCTGCAGGCCTCAGAAATATGCTGTTGACTACCCTGCACATATTTCATCCAGAGAGTTAATCATCAACTTGAAATATTGTGAATTTAACACTGACACACACACACACATAGAGAGAGAAAAGATGGGTAAGGTATGTTCTTGGAGGGTGTTGGGCTTCACTATACAGTGAATGGCACATGTGAAGACCGCATGTTTCTTTGTCTGTAAAACTATTGGGCTCCTTTCCCCAATGCCCCCCAGTTTCACAGATAGGTGTGAAATCACCCCCGCGCCCAGCTCCACTGTCACCATTGGCCGGAGGGGACACATGATTTTACGACCACAGGCCCACAAAACCAGTTCACCCCCACTGAACTCTCTCTCTTTCTCATCGTCTCTCCTGAAGTGGAGAGACCAGGTCTTTCCTGCTCCCTCTCCTCCTGCAGAGGAGAGACCAGCTCTCCTGACCTTTCCTGAAGAGGAGAGACCAGCTCAACTCAGCTAAGCTCTGCCTCAGTGTGGTCTGTCCAGAGCAGCCACCTCCTTCATGGTAGCGACACAAGGTCCTGCCTGAAGTAAGCAGATCAGCGCCAGCAGGCACGACCCAGAGTCTGCCAGCTGATAACCAGAACCAACAACAGGAGCACACCAGCAAGTTAGCACAGAGCTGCTAACTAACAGGAACAAAGGAGCGACCGGATTCCTCCAGCCTGCAACCACAGCACGGACACGAACCACACCTTTCCTCCAGCAACAAGCTGAGAAAGCAGCACCCTCAAGGACACTTCTCCTACCCCTTTAAGGACTGGTAACAAACTCTAACTGGGCATAATTAGCATAGCATTACTGCATACATGGTTTACCCTTGTTAATGTATTGACTTGCTTTAATGTTCATTGAGTTTGATTATTGTGATGTGTTGTAGATTACTGTGCATCCATTAAGTTTAGTTGATGTTAGCCTACAAACTAACCATCCTGTCTTAACCTGCACCTTTATCTCTCTCACACACACAGTCTGCAACAGGCCACTGAGGGACAAGGCTAAGCTAACAGCACTTAGCTTTCCTTTGTCTGCCTCTGACCCACACCCCAGGGGGTCTGGCCATCACCATTTGGTCTCTCTCCCCCACCTTTGTGGGACCCATCTCACATTCCTCAGCCTTATCACACACACACACACACACACACACACTCTTACACTCATATTATTTTAGTTTAGTCATAGAGATTTAGTTAGATTGTTTGATTGATTTTGTTTCTGCAACAGCAGATGTCTTTAACACCTACTCTGCTTCAGCCGTACTTACAACCAAAGTACAAGTCCCTAATGCATAACAAATGATGTCCCTGAATTTTGCTCTGTTTTAATAAATGTTTTAATACTTGCTGTCTCCGTTAATGTTGTACAATTGTGGACACTGCCAGCCTCTACACTGTCAAGAACTCCAAAATCCTTCAGCTAGCTATCAATGTGGTAATTTTGGTAGTAATTATTAAATTAATTATAAAACATAATTCCAAATTGATAGTTTAGTATTTTTATGAGACTAAATCAATTAAAACGGCTGTCTTTTCCTCGTTTTTCGAGGTGGTGCCCCAATCGAGGTGGATTTTAATCAAAGTTCATTTATTTTAATAATTATTAATTATCTTTGATAATCATTAATTATTTCTGATAGCCAAATTGAACATTACCACTTGTTAAAGCACAACAAATGGTGCCCCGTGTGAGGCAGAGTACTGTTGGCAATTGTTCATATTTGTACAATATTAATTTTCAGCAGAATTTTGGTCAAAACCAAAATTTTTGAAAAAACTTTAAAACGAGCAAAATTATCATTTTTAACCACTAGTCAGTCACAGAAGTACTTCCAGCTGTACTTTCAAGTGCATTGTGGTGAAAATCAATCTAACTAAATTAAACTAAAAACAATTTGAAGAGTTAGTGTAGTGTACTGTGAATTAAGGCTAAAGCTAATGCTAATACTGGTGCCTATGTTTGAAAGCAAACATTGAAAGCCCCATAGTGTTACATTTAGAGCTTGCTACTGCTGCTAACCTTTCAGGTAAACCTACCCTGTAGGAAGAATTTGGTTCGGCATTTGAATGTCACACATTCAATGCAATCTGTCCATTCGCTGTTAACTAAAGTGCTTCCTGTTTGTTAAGACACAGCGTGCCACCGGCCCTGTGAACTTAGAGCTTGAACCTGGCTGTTACTGCCGTGCATTTCAGCCTGATTAAGAAATAGAGCCTGAGAGAGAGCCACAGCGTGCTATCAGCCCTGTGAAGTTAGTACCTAGCTGCAACTGCCACGTGTTCCAGCTTGAGTAACTTAAAAAGACATTCCTGACCGTTACTGCCGTGCATTCCAGTTAGAGAGTCAAAATTTTGGTGAGTAAACTTATTTTGTGTAAATCTGCATTTACCTTAATTGGCCTCAGTTTGCTATCCCCACCAGTTCCACTAGATAGTGTATAGCTACCTTCTAGTGTAGGCCACCACAGTGTTAGGCTAGTAGTATTCCCCAAGCTACGCTTCAAGGTGTCTGCCACCGCAACACCACAGCCAACCACTTTGCTTCATCGCATTTATAACTTGTTTTACCTCACCCCTTTTCAGGCAACAATGGAGAACCCCTGTGTAGAGCAGTTTATTTCTTCCCTAGCACAGAGCCTAAAGCCTGGCTACCCCGAATTCATTAACAAATTGAATTTCAGTGAGTGTACAGAAGAGATAGACTCCCTACTCAACAACAGGTGTGATGCACAGACTGCATCCAAGGGCTCCTTGTTAAAATGCTTGCTTTTGACTTTCCACAGGCAAACCAGCCTCGCCCTTCAGAGCAGAGCAGCCATAGAGAAGGAGGTAGAAATCCTGAGAGCGCAAAATGCTAGCCTCTTCCATGAGGTTCAGATGGCTAATAAGAAAGCCCTGCGCTACTTAGAAGACCTGCACACAGCAGAGTTAGATCTCTGTTCGCAGAAAGAAGAAATGTATAGACTGAAGTCAGAACATTTGGCCCGACCAGAGTCGATCAGCCAGTGTGATTCCGGTTACTCCGATTCACACTCTTCTACCAGTGACAGGTTCAGTTTTTCCCCAAACAGAGGACATGAATTATTCCCACCTGAACACAAGTTCTTGGGAATGAAGTCAGCTCCTCAGCCTCCGCTGAGAGACCGAGCTCAGAGCCACCTGACTTCCCATTCCTCTGAAGCAGACAGAGAGGAGTTGTCTAGCATATCTTCTAGAAGATATTCCGTCCCAAGTCCCTCATTCATGTCATTGCACGACACATTTCTCCATGCTTGTTCCTCCAAAGATGGGACTAGAACAGTCCAGGACTGCTCAGCCTCCTCTCTGCATCACCGTCAGAGTGGCCGCTGTTCAGCCCCTGTTCTTCCACCACAGAGAAGTGTAGGGCATGATTTACATATCAATGACACTAGCTTAGTCTCGCCTTCACAGAGCCCCCGCCTTGAAGAGCTTGAGCTTCTAGCTAGAAGCATTGACAGGTTTGATCCAGATAACTGTGATCACCAAGTTGAGGACTATTTCAGGGAGCTAGACTACAACTTAATTGACTTACCCCATGCAACTGAAAGGGAGAAAGTTAGACTTGTGTGGAAAACCAGCTCTAAAGCGGTCCACAAGTTTATACAGTCACGACCTCCCAGTGTCAGAAATGAGTATAAATTGCTACGTCAAGCACTGACAGAAGAATTTTCCTGTGCTACTGACGACACCACAGCAATAGTTGCAGCCCTACAAATTAAGCATGCCCGTCGTGAGCATCCGAAAGAGTACTACAAACGTTTGAGACACGCCTATTTCCAGGGAAAGAATGCACCAGGCTTAGAAGAAAGCTCCACCTTCAAAGCTTTATTCTTGAGAAACCTCCACCCATGTGTGCGTACTCACGTTGTACTCAGGACACAGGAAGGTGACCCCTCATTGCAGGAGATCCGGAAGATGACACAGGTAGTCTGGGAAACTATTGTCTCTTCCAAAGCAAGAGGGGGGACAAGTGAGCCACCCAGCTCACACACCAAGGTGTCAGATGGGTCAGCTGCCCCAAAAGTTCACCCTCACAACCAACGAAAGGGGGGTGACAAAAGACCACATAGGGACACTGAGCGTAACCGCCAGGTCCGTCCACTGCCCAGGGATAGACACTCCGAGCACAGGAGCAGGAGACTGCCATACGCAGAAATCCAGGCAAGGAACAGTGACCAGGTAGCGTACGGGTCAGATGATGACTACAGCATCTCTGACTGCAGCTCAGAACAAGGCACGGACAGTGACTTTGTATGTCTCTCTCCCTCTGGCTACCAGGAGCGTTACAGCCCTGAGCCACGAAAGAGTAAGAGCTCCAGAGCTCACTCCTTTTGGTCATGGCAGCACTGACCAGATGACAGACACCCAATCTACCTCACCTTCACTACAGTTATTTAGGCAAATTTGAATTTGTTAGCAACAGCAACAAACTCATTTGAGCACTCAGTAATAAACAAACATTACTGAAAGCCTAAATTCTGATTGGATTCAACACCACTGCTCAACTTCCAAGTACACTTGGACCAACTTCATATTTTGTCAGTAAGATCATACAAAACACACTTAGGACACACTGTTATGACTTTGTCATTTTAGGTGCCTCTATCTCTGCTACATAACACACTGACATTTCCTGTTCCCACTAACCCTCACTAACAACTGAGAAACACAGGTTATTAGGATGCAGTATGTCATTGTTGTGTATAAAGAACTGTTTTGTAACGTATGTCTGTTCTAGCTTAGCCAAGATAGATTCAGCATATGCCCAGTTGGATAACAAACTGCCCAGTAGTTACCAACTTGTTTCACCTGGACTGACAAAAATGAACAATGGCCGAAACATGCACAATTATCCCATCAGCATCCCACATCAGGTGACATCCTGATGGCAGGGGGGATGTTGGGCTTCACTATACAGTGAATGGCACATGTGAAGACCGCATGTTTCTTTGTCTGTAAAACTATTGGGCTCCTTTCCCCAATGCCCCCCAGTTTCACAGATAGGTGTGAAATCACCCCCGCGCCCAGCTCCACTGTCACCATTGGCCGGAGGGGACACATGATTTTACGACCACAGGCCCACAAAACCAGTTCACCCCCACTGAACTCTCTCTCTTTCTCATCGTCTCTCCTGAAGTGGAGAGACCAGGTCTTTCCTGCTCCCTCTCCTCCTGCAGAGGAGAGACCAGCTCTCCTGACCTTTCCTGAAGAGGAGAGACCAGCTCAACTCAGCTAAGCTCTGCCTCAGTGTGGTCTGTCCAGAGCAGCCACCTCCTTCATGGTAGCGACACAAGGTCCTGCCTGAAGTAAGCAGATCAGCGCCAGCAGGCACGACCCAGAGTCTGCCAGCTGATAACCAGAACCAACAACAGGAGCACACCAGCAAGTTAGCACAGAGCTGCTAACTAACAGGAACAAAGGAGCGACCGGATTCCTCCAGCCTGCAACCACAGCACGGACACGAACCACACCTTTCCTCCAGCAACAAGCTGAGAAAGCAGCACCCTCAAGGACACTTCTCCTACCCCTTTAAGGACTGGTAACAAACTCTAACTGGGCATAATTAGCATAGCATTACTGCATACATGGTTTACCCTTGTTAATGTATTGACTTGCTTTAATGTTCATTGAGTTTGATTATTGTGATGTGTTGTAGATTACTGTGCATCCATTAAGTTTAGTTGATGTTAGCCTACAAACTAACCATCCTGTCTTAACCTGCACCTTTATCTCTCTCACACACACAGTCTGCAACAGGCCACTGAGGGACAAGGCTAAGCTAACAGCACTTAGCTTTCCTTTGTCTGCCTCTGACCCACACCCCAGGGGGTCTGGCCATCACCATTTGGTCTCTCTCCCCCACCTTTGTGGGACCCATCTCACATTCCTCAGCCTTATCACACACACACACACACACACACACACACACACACACACACTCTTACACTCATATTATTTTAGTTTAGTCATAGAGATTTAGTTAGATTGTTTGATTGATTTTGTTTCTGCAACAGCAGATGTCTTTAACACCTACTCTGCTTCAGCCGTACTTACAACCAAAGTACAAGTCCTTAATGCATAACAAATGATGTCCCTGAATTTTGCTCTGTTTTAATAAATGTTTTAATACTTGCTGTCTCCGTTAATGTTGTACAATTGTGGACACTGCCAGCCTCTACACTGTCAAGAACTCCAAAATCCTTCAGCTAGCTATCAATGTGGTAATTTTGGTAGTAATTATTAAATTAATTATAAAACATAATTCCAAATTGATAGTTTAGTATTTTTATGAGACTAAATCAATTAAAACGGCTGTCTTTTCCTCGTTTTTCGAGGTGGTGCCCCAATCGAGGTGGATTTTAATCAAAGTTCATTTATTTTAATAATTATTAATTATCTTTGATAATCATTAATTATTTCTGATAGCCAAATTGAACATTACCACTTGTTAAAGCACAACAAGGGGAACCTACACCTAATGAGGTATTACTGTTTGCCCGTTGTGAAACAAACACCGCAGTCCTTTACTGATTAACATAAGGTGCAGAGATCCAGGGAAATAACACATTGGAATTCAACGGTGGATCTGAGCAATCAGAGTGTCAATTTGTGCCTGGCCTGGGTGCAAATAGACAAATAATGGTTGTCTGATTATGTCCGACGTAGTGATGATAAAATTCCATAAATAGAGACAGATGTGGTGGCTAAATGGTTTGGATACAGGACTTTCACATCCTACCTAGAAATCTATTTTGTTCTTTATAGAAATTTAAATTTTCCTCTATTGAGTTTTCAGCTGCAGTTTGGTTAGATTTAGGCACCAAAATTACTTGGTTAGGTTTAGGAAAAGATCATAGTGTGGGTTTAAATAATGTGCTAAATACAAGTGTAAAAGGTACATTCAACACAAAACATGCTCTTTCATACATACGCCTGGGTGTAGGTAGTCACATTGGATAGTCCAACACCCCCCCCCCCCTCCAGCAAGCAGATACACTGTAAAGAAAGAAGAGTGTAGTGACCCGTTTTCGCCAATCGATCAGGGGCACCTGGTAGCTGATGGTGAGGATGTTTCAACGCGTGTAAATGACATGTCCACTCCGCTGCTTAATCCACAATATGGTGCTGTTTATGTTCTTTGGTTCCAGTTTCCAATAGCAGATTATCAATTCTGAATTAAACAAACAAACCTGACACACCACGCCACGTCACGGTCTAAAACTGTTTGCCTCTCTTCATCAGCCACACCTGGGTGCATCACCTGGCTGATTATCTGCCCTCTCACAAGCAGGGATGCCCCAAGTGGTGGGAAGCTCACAGCAAAAATAAACAAAGGAATTTAGGCTTTGTGTTTGAGTCTGGATGCTTTTTTTTTTTTTTTTTTTATTTACACTCACGGCCGGTTCATTTGACATAAAGACAGCAGTTGCGAAACTATTTCTCTTGAATTGTGACCTTTGCTGCAACTGTGCCTTGTTGCCTCCTTTTGCAATGACAGGAGTATCTTGGATATCACCAAAAGTTGGATCAGAAACAATCTTGACTTGGTACTCATTGAAATTGACAATGTCCTTAAAGCCAGCCCGGCGACCATGGATTTCAAAAATGTCACATGCTTTCGCCCTCCATTTCTCTTGTTTTTGTATTATCATTTTCATGTTGGCAGGCATATTGAGTTCATCCAAATATCACAGCTCCTGCATAGCGTTGCAGCATTCAGCCAAGCACAACGCATAGGCTTGCAGGCCTTTTTTATCCTCTGCCTTAACAGTGGGCCATTCAGTTAACTTGTTCACATAGGCAGCTGTGATTTTTAATTCATTTCCAAAATGTTTGGTAAGAAGATCTTTGGCAGCATCATAAGCTCTGTCTGATGGTAAATGTTGGCAACTGCGAACCAGCTCTCTAGGCGAAGTGAATTGTTCCAAATAGTACAAGCAGTCTCCTTTTTGCTCGGTTTCCACACATTGCTCAAAGGCACTCATGAAAGCCCTAAATTGCAAAGGATCTCCATTAAAAGTAGACACGTAGTTCTGTTACTTCATTTTGTTTGTGTAACAAACGGTAGAGAGCTTCATTGCCTTGAAAAGGTGTTGCTTGAGCACTGAGATTTACATTTGTGTGATGTGCTTGTGTGTTGACAGATGCTTCCTGCTTGGGAGCAACTTCCAGCTTTGCCTTTGGGACGAAAAGCTTTAAATGAGGCTTGAGCCTCAAATAAGATGCCATTCCATCTGAACGTTCACTGTGTTTACTTGCCACACTGCTCTGTGGTGAGGAACTTAACACTGCCAATTTTGCAGCAGATGCTGCCAGTTGTGTTTCAATTTCCAATTGTTCCTGTTTCTTCCTTATTTGCTCTGCTTGTTCCTCCAAAGCATGCTTTTTCTCAAGTGCAGCAGCACGCTCCATGAGCGCAGCCTGTTCTGCCTCCGCTTGACGCCGGGCAGATGATGTGGTAGACCTGTTGGACTTTGAGACATAACTCTTTGAACATCTAGAAGTGTTGGATTTTACACTGGAAATGCTGTCCTGAGGCTCCACATTAATTCCCTCAGTCCAAGGCTCCACATTTGTATGAAGAGTTTGGGAATCCACTTCATTCCTTTCTGCCTGAGGCCCTCTGTCCAACTCATCACCCTCAGCAACTTCTATTGTCAACCAACCATTAGTTTACCAGTGTGATGAACTCATTGACAGATAGCATTTTTGCTTTAAACCATGTTTCATTCTTTTCAAACTCATCTGGTGGCAAAAACTTCAATAAAGATTGATGGTTTGCAGCAGCTTCATCACACAGCTTAGTATATTTCGCAAATGTACTTTTCACCTCTTTTACAAAGCTTTTATCACCCATCAAATTAACAATCATGTTTTTAAGAATGACTGCATTTTTTAATTTACTCTCTCTCTTTTTGCAGCTTTTCAACCTTTGCCATTATGGCCTTTTCTGTCAATTTAACAGAGCGCTTTTTCACAGAGAGATCCCCCCCCCCACACACACACTTGCTCCTAGATCAACTTGTTTTTCTGTCTCTTTTAAGAGTTCAGTCTCAATCTCGTTTTCTTTAATGTTCATGATTATGCAAATAATCAGTCTTTGTCATATGCATATGCGCACAGTCGCGTAAAGATGTGTGCACACGTTCACCAGTAACGTTACCCTCTCAATGGCCATGTAGTGTGGAGCTACACATACCTCAGTGTTGGCAGGCATACAGGTGCGCTGTGCTGACGTCCTGGTTCCTCCTGACTGACCGCAGCTCCAGTAGCTCCGGAACCAAACAAAGAAGAAAGCCGCTCGACCTGCAACAGCATCCAGCGCTGTCCTCAATGAAGCAGGTTTAGACTTATTGTAGTGACCCCTTTTCGCCAATCGATCAGGGGCACCTGGTAGCTGATGGCGAGGATGTTTGGACATGTCCACTCCGCTGCTTAATCCACAATATGGTGCTGTTTATTGTTTATGTTCTTCGGTTCCAGTTTCCAATAGCAGATTATCAATTCTGAATTAAACAAACAAACCTGACACACCACACCACGTCACGGTCTAAAACTGTTTGCCTCTCTTCATCAGCCACACCTGGGTGCATCACCTGGCTGATTATCTGCCCTCTCACAAGCAGGGATGCCCCAAGTGGTGGGAAGCTCACAGCAGAAATAAACAAAGGAATTTAGGCTTTGTGTTTGAGTCTGGATGCTTTTTTTTTTTATTTACACTCACGGCCGGTTCATTTGACATAAAGACAGCAGTTGCGAAACTATTTCTCTTGAATTGTGACCTTTGCTGCAACTGTGCCTTGTTGCCTCCTTTTGCAATGACAGGAGTATCTTGGATATCACCAAAAGTTGGATCAGAAACAATCTTGACTTGGTACTCAGTGAAATTGACGATGTCCTTAAAGCCAGCCCGGCAACCATGGATTTCAAAAACGTCACATGCTTTCGCCCTCCATTTCTCTCTAAGCTTATAAGGACGTTTTTGTATTATCATTTTCATGTTGGCAGGCACATTGAGTTCACAGCAAAAATAAACAAAGGACTCTAATGCAATACAACTTAAACACACGCACAGAAATGGCTCTTACAAAGAGCAACTGACATAAGTAAAGTAAGAGCTTTTAAATACTTGATTTCAACTGCATGTTCGCCTGGGCAGGATGGGTACCCTGCAAGTCCAGTGGTCCTATTGAGCAAAAGAATCATCAGGCAATGTGGAAACAGCACGTTGACCTACAGTATTCATCGGACAGCTACAATTACTGGTTTAACTTGTAGTTTAAGAATTTACACAAAAACATCGCAAGCTTACAAAATACAATGCATTTTGGTTCTGTGATGTGTCAGATGTCTGCGTCCTACTAGCAGTTCCACCAAAGACACATTCCCCATCTAACAATCCTCGCGTGGTTTCATTTAAATGACCATTTGCGGCTAAAAAAAAAAAAAGTCCAAACTATCCAATATGGCAAAAACTTGGCTTTCCTCTTCCTTTAATCATCTCGGAGCCCTGACGATTTCTCATGACCTGACCTCCAGGTGGAGGCAACAGTAAACGGTAAAATGCTTTGTTGCATCTAATAATGTCATATTCTAATATATCAGTCACAGGGGACATTTGACTACAGAACCAGCACTTCTACTTTTAGATAGATAGATACTTAAATAATCCTTAACAGGAAATTACAATAGCACGGCAGCTTTCCAAGCAGACATACATCAACAGTGCAAGCAAATAATACAAAACAGTCAAAAAACCACACAGTTAAAATACAATAAATAAATAAATAAATAAAAAGAGGTTCAGACTTCCTGTGTCTCTCCGAATTACACCTTGGTGTAATCAGTCTCTGACTGAAGGCACGGCTATTGATCACCCTCAGGGCGTGAAGTGGGTGTGCAGTGTTTTGGTGCTTCAACTTAGCCAAAAACCCTTTTGCACTAATACTGAAGAGGACAGAGGATTTTGAGTGCAGGACTTCTTCGTTGTTTTTGGTGTACGAGTACTTCTTCCACCAATGCAATTTTCTACTTGAACCTTGAGATTCTGCTGCTCCTGAACAAAAAGTCTAATGAGAAATGAACACATACCTTTATGTATGTCCTCGCCTAATTATGAGAGGGAGACCTTTTATTCTAATGATCAACAATAGCTTCTAATTTCTATCTGGCATAAATAAAAAACAAAAAACATAATTCAGTGAAATGACTGCTATAATTGATGAATTGATCCTTATATGGATGGGTGGATGGAGGACTGGAGGCGCCCCCTGCTCTACTCTGCTCTGCTCTGCCCCCCTCTCCTCCCCCATCCTTCCAGCCTCCTCTCCAGAAGGACGGACCGCCCCCCCGCGGACGCGCAGCGGCACCGGCGGCGCCGCGGACGCAGACTCGGACCCAGCTGCGTCCCCTCCGAGATCTGCCCTGCAGAGCAGAGCATGACGTGTGTGGGACATTTCTGTGGCGGAGAGCAGACCTGTTTCCAACATGAATGAGATCAAGGTTACCGTGCTGGGCAGCGACGGTGTCGGGAAGTCAGGTAGGAGCGCTGTGGAACATGTTGCTGGAGGTCGGAGATAAACAGGTTGTTCCCTCTGATCCGCCTCATCTGTCTGTCTGTTTATCTGCCTGCCTATCTGTCTGTCTGTCTGTCTGTCTGCAGCTCTGATCGTCCGCTTCCTGACCAGGCGCTTTATTGGCGAGTACGCATCCTCTGCAGGTAATTATCAAGCTTCTGAAAGAAAAAAAAAACAGTGTAATCAGAAATATGTCCAGCAGCCTGTGTGTCTGTAGCCCTACATGGTGGTGGACCACGCTGCAAAAGTGCCCTCTCAAATTTAAGGCCATCTTTTAAAAATAAGCAAATTTGAGTGAATTTGACTTGAAGGGATGTCCTTTAATAAATCAGGCTCTCTGATTCTAATTATAGCACATAAAAATGTGAAATAAGATTAAAAAAGACTCATTTCAAGCACTCTGTTGGATTTGGATGTTTAAAACACATGGTCCTGTTATCTAGTCAAAAATCAGAACCTGTTCACATGAATTAACCCTTTCATGCATGAATTATGAATTTTCTTTTTTACTAAGTGTTTTTATTCATCTTTAGGCATGAAAAACAAGATTTGAACTTCTTTTTTTTCAACCCAAATTTTCTAAAGATATATTTACATGTCCAGTAGTTGAAATATAGCTAGTGATGCATGATGTACACTTCAGTGGACATGTGAATATTGTAATTTCCTCTCAATATAAAATCAATACTTGGAAAGTTTAGCAATTGCATGACTCCTTAGATGTTACTTGATGTCCCATATTTTTCTTACCTGCAAGGGTTTCTTTTTATAGAAGGTTTGAACAGAAAAAAAAGAGCAACTTGGTGTTTCTGGCTGTCTGTCAGCCATCTTGGTTTCACTCTTTTTTTTTTTTCCACTTGCAATGGCTTCCCACTGGGCAGCAGTGTGTGAGATGATGCAGTAGCATCCACTGTAGTCGCTGATGTGCAACTATGCCATCAAAACTCATGCATATACAAGAAAACAGCTTTTGAATAGCTGCACGCTGTAGTGACCTCTACGCATGAAAGGATTAATTTGAATGAAGTCAAGGGCTGTTCCTTAAAAAGCAGTGATTTTTCAGCCTTATTGAAGATCAGCAGCATTATGTCGACTTTGGGATCTCCTCTAAACTTTCAAATCAAGCTCAGTGGGTTTTAACACAGCGTGAGCTTCTACCTCCTAATTCACCTTGTGGGTCAGTGGGCTGAGAATGTGTCCCTGTCTGAAGAAGATAATGATGATGATGATGTTCAAGAGAGGAAGAGGTTGCACATCAGTCCTGTACTCTTCCACGTACTGATTTATAGATGGTACACATCCTGTTCCGGCCTCACTAGTCTATCCCATATTTCCATTTCCATACATACCGCACTGTATGTGGCTTTTTGATAATAATAAATAGGACAAGGTGTTTCATTTCAAATCTGTACCAAATTAAGTAAGGTATCAGTAGAAGCCATCACTTTGGTGTCACTGCTGAAACTCAGGTTTTCACATTTTGGACTCTTCTGAACTGACACTCCAGCCTATCATTAGCAAAAGCCACACATTCTTATTGTAATATTCTGTAACGTTTCCCCTTCCTATCTTATCGTATGCACATGTTCCACTGTGCGTCTGTTTATATCCCTTGCCTATAAAAAGCCACTATTTGTATTAGGTCTGTTTTTGGTTGGCCAGGGATCTGGTTTCTGTCCACTGTTTGTCTAGTTGCAGTACTTTCTATCCAGCGCCCTCTTATCTCAGTTTCTCTGTATGTGCTCTCTCCCATGAAGCCAACTGCCAAGTATTGCCTGCGAGTGGTGCAGCGATTGTTAAAATGTTGCCGCGACTCAACAATGAGAGCACGGGCGAAACATTTGACCCATTCAGTGTTATCTTTGAAGCTCGTTTGCCAGGATGTGGTCTGAAGAGCCATGCTGTAATGATTCTATTTGGCAGCTTCTTTGAAAGGCCACCTGACCTGCAAGGGGAATGACTCACATGTAGCCTCTGATGGTAGCTCAACAGGCCATTGTTTCCCCCACGAGTAATCTAGTTTCATCTGAGTTTATTCACTTGAACCATTGTCAGAGTGAGGCAAATGCACCACGTGAGGTGTTCCAGGGAGAGTTTGATGCTCATGTATTAATGACAGACGCGGGTTACATGATCTTCATATGTGGACAAGTGAAAGTTGTCTCGTCGTGATTATTCTTTTTTCTCTCCCTTTCTTGCTGCCGTCCTCCCTCTCTCTTCCACAGAGTGCGTGTACAGAAAGCGTCTGTCTGTGGACGGGAGGCAGGTTAATCTCGAGCTCTATGACTCATGCTCTCAGGTGAGTGTGCAGACGGAGGTGGGAAGAACAACGGCGACAGTTATCGTCGCATCTTCTCACCAAAAATCCCTGCCTGATCTGATTTGCCAAGCAGCCGTCTGGTCTCATCCTCGTTCTGTTTTGTGTCGTGAAAGCCCATTTCCCACACGGCAACATGATCAGGGTTTACAGTTTTGCATCATATTGAGGAAAGAACCGTAGCTGAACCCAGCACATGGTGTCCTATTACCTCGTGTGATGTCAGGCAATTGGAAAGGCAAACGCAAATATTTAATTGTGTCATGTTACGTCTTGTCGTGATGTGACAAGCTGCTACAGCGATGACATACAGTACTGGCACATATCGTATTTTCCGCACTATAAGGCGCACTTAAAAGCCTTTAATTTTCTCAAAAAACGACAGTGCGCCTTATAATCCGGAGCGCCTTATATATGGATCAATTGGTTAATTGGTTGATCCATACTGGTTGTACAAGGCCCCAAAATGGCACCTTCCAAGAGACACGCTTACGACGCAGAGTTCAAGCTCAAGGCTATCGGTCACGCAGTAGAATAGTAGCGAGAGAATTCAATATTAATGAATCAATGGTACGGAAGTGGAGGAAGCAAGAAGATGACCTGCGCCAAGTTAAGAAAACTAAACAGAGTTTCTTAGGGAACAAAGCGAGATGGCCACAGCTAGAGGACAAACTCGAACAGTGGGTTGTTGAACAGAGAGCAGCAAGTAGAAGCGTCTCTACAGTCACTATTCGAATGAAGGCAACAGCGCTAGCACGGGACATGAACATCGATGAATTTCGAGGCGGTCCTTCTTGGTGCTTTCGTTTCATGAAAAGACGTAATCTCTCCATCCGCACACGAACTACCGTCTCGCAGCAACTGCCAAAAGATTACCAAGAAAAGCTGGTCACTTTCCGCGCATACTGCAAAAAGAAGATCACTGAAAAGAAGATCCGGCCAGAGCACATCACCAACATGGACGAGGTTCCACTCACCTTTGATATTCCCGTGAACCGCACTGTGGAAAAAACGGGGACCAGTACGGTGTCTGTACGCACCACAGGGAATGAGAAGTCATCCTTCACTGTAGTTCTCACCTGCCAGGCTAATGGCCAGAAACTTCCACCCATGGTTATTTTCAAGAGGAAGACCTTGCCAAAAGAAAACTTTCCAGCCGGCGTCGTCATCAAAGCTAACCCGAAGGGATGGATGAATGAGGAAAAGATGAGTGAGTGGCTGAGAGAAATTTACGTTAGGAGACCGGGTGGCTTTTTCCACACAGCTCCGTCCCTATTGGTCTACGACTCCATGCGCGCCCATATCACCGATGCTGTCAAAAAACAAGTGAAGCGAACTAATTCGGAGCTTGCCGTCATTCCGGGTGGATTAACTAAAGAACTCCAGCCGCTAGATATTGGTGTCAACAGGGCGTTCAAAGCTAGACTGCGAGCTGCGTGGGAGCAGTGGATGACAGAAGGCGAACACACGTTCACCAAGACGGGGAGACAGCGCCGGGCGACTTACGCCACTATCTGCCAATGGATCGTGGATGCCTGGGCTGATATATCAGTCTCAACTGTGGTCCGAGCTTTCACGAAGGCAGGAATAATCTCTGAACTGCCAGGCAACAGCAGCGACACTGACTCGGATAATGACGAGAGGGAGCCGGGCAGGTTGGATGCCGTACTCGCCCACCTGTTTAATTCGGACACTGAAGAAGAAGAATTCGAGGGATTCGTGGACGAGGAATGAACTGAAAAAGTGAGCTTTACGTGTTATACGTAACTGAACAATGTTGAGTTATGCACTAACGTTTGATTTAGTGGTATCAGACTGTTTCTTTTACTACGTGTTTACTGAAACAGGGAAAAGTTCCCCTCCACGTTTGGGAGAAGAGCGAGCAAGGCTGGGAGATATTGTTAATATGCACATTAACGTTTGATCAACATTACCATGGGAGTGAACGGAGTTGTCAGAACGCTTAATAAAGTTTGACTTTATCTGACTGTTTTGTTGACATTCCCTTTAGCACAGCTCCATCTAGTGGATGCACAACGCAACCCCAGTCAAACGTTTGACTGCAGTATCTTCTATTCTATGCGCCTTATAATCCGGTGCGCCCTATATATGAAAACAGTTCTAAAATAGGCCATTCATTGAAGGTGCGCCTTATAATCCGGTGCGCCTTATAGTGCGGAAAATACGGTAATAATGCTTATAAAGTTATTGAGGAATGTGCGCTGACTGGGATTTAAACCCTCATCATCCAAGCGGTAAACTGTTCTGTTCTGTACAGCTGCTACTTTATCCACGGCGCCAAGCTCGCCCACCCCATCTGTTACCACGAAGGCCGATCTCACGTCAACCTAAACCCTCTCATCCAACTGTCACCACCTACACAATCCCCGAGCAACCAATGACACCCATCCCATTGCTTCACCACCTATATACCTATCCAGAAAGCCTCAGCCCCTTTTACCACCTTATTCATCGGAAACTGCAGCGACCGGGACGCGATCACCCATTTTTCTGAATGGTGAACTCAGCCCTGACTATCCAGCTGCTGCTTTGTTCAGGTTTCTAACAATCAGCCAATCAGTGCAATGGGCTGGGTTAATGCTGTTGTCAAGTTGTTTTCAAGCTTTGTCAATTCACAGTCTTCTCCCGACATCGCGGTTTGCCGTTACTCCACCCAGACAAAGCCAGTATGGCTCCTTAATTACCAGGTCTTTCAATTCTATATTTGTTTAGTGGATTTACTTAATTCTCCCACTAGCCTGGTATTACCCAAGCTGCCACGACAGGCCTTCACGGTTCTTCGAAGCCATCTAAAAAACTAAAATCCAGTCAGAACTAGTTTCCAAGAAGCGTATGCCAAGACACTGAGATACTCCAAAGCCTTCTAGTCTTTACGACTGGGGGGGTTTGTGGTTTTGTGTGCAACACTATGATCTCCTGGAGAAAGAGAAGCGTCGTTCACTTATTGGGCTTTTGTTTTCAAGACTGTATTTATTAATACAGCTGCTGCACATCCATGAACCAAAACAGCCACACCACCGCACACCCCAAACCTACCGCTTTACACTTTGTTGTGCTTGCTCGAAATAGGATTCAGTGAGTGTAAAGCAAAAGCTGGTCAGTATCATCCATCTTATTTTGGAGAGCCGGTGAAGCGAAGGGCTGTCCTCAGCTGAACCACTGCCTCCAGCCCGAGTCCAGCCTCGGTGTCCATTAGTCTGAGTTAGAGCACGAGGACAGCGAGGCCATCCTAGAATCACCGCAGCACCACAAACTCTAAGCCTCTCTGCTAACGCTCACACACACACACACACACCTTCTTTAATGTATTCCACTCCTTCATTCACACTGACTACTTAATGTCTTTTGCATTGTATTGTACCCCCTAATCCCATTATAGTGCATCGTGAAAGCCATCAGTCAGACCCCATGTCCGCCACCTCGCTCACCAGGCTCATGCTATCACTTAATCTTTAATGAGATGAACAATTACTAGTTTTTTTCACAGTTTGCTCTTGGGTCAGTCATCTGGTCTGTTCTAATATTTTATTCATTATTTTATCACTTTCGTACTCACCATATCATTCAGTGAGCTTTGGTTCATGAAGGCATCTACATTTGATATGTTTCTCCAGTCTTTTATTTGGGTTTTCCCTTTAATTTGTCTCCCATCTGCATTCCAGTATGCAGTGTATTCAGGCACAGATCATGACCCAGACCGGCTCGCAAATGCTTTATGTCTTTATATGTTATAACTGGTTGAATATGCACAAATTCTTTTGACCAAAAAATGTAGCATTTATATTTTTGTAATATCCTTAAACTGGAATTGTCCCTGTTTTTTCAGGCCTGTGAGGGTAAGTCTACTTTAAACGACCAGATCCACTGGGCTGATGGTTTCATTGTAGTCTATGATATCAGCGACCGCTCCTCCTTCCTCACTGCCAAAGCCATAGTGCACCTAATCAGAGATCTACACCTGGGATCTGCTAAAAGGTACAAATGAAAATCACTGTAACGTAATAACCAGTAAAATAGCCGTATTTCAGTCTACAAAGTAAGAGTAACTGCTCTGCCTCTTGACTCTACAGGGATGTAAACTCGCCGGTGTTCTTGGTGGGTAACAAACAGGACCTGTGCCACATGAGAGAGGTGCAGCGTGAAGAAGCTCAGAGTCTTGCTGCCGAGTTTCACTGCCAGTTCTACGAGCTATCGGCAGCTGAACACTCCCAGGAGGTGGCACTCATATTCTCCAAGGTGGTGCAAAATGCTGGCATGGGCGTCAAGGCCAGGGAGCGCAGGAGACGGCCCAGTGGCTCCAAGTCCATGGCCAAACTAATCAACAACGTCTTCGGCAAGAGGAGGAAGTCGGTGTGAAGTGTCAAATACGAGGACAGCTGTGAGTCAAGGCTGGAGCAACGGTGGTGGACTGAGACACACCCTCTGACTTGGCTTTATCTTTGATTGTGTTTGGTGTTGCTGTTGATTAGCAATAAACTGATGTCCGTCTGTACAGAGAGGTGTTAGTGTGATATAACAGCTGCACGCAGCGTGTATTAACTGAGCCTGCTTGCTGCTCTCTTACGCTATTTCGTGCTTTGGTTTCTTTAAAGTCATTGTAAACCTTTCATTAGAGACGCATCCTGATGGAAGTGTTCGTTAAGTTTGTGACATTTAAGATCAGACAAGCAAATGAAATGTGAACTGTACTACGTGATTTCAAGTGTGTACTTGTGACTCAGCCCTTTAAACGTGTGCTGTATCAGTGTGACCTACGTCACTGTCTATGATGAATGGATTTGTTTGGCGCCTTTCAAATCTTTTCGAACACTCAAAGTGCTTTTACACTATATTGACATTCATGCTCCAAAGCTTTGCTTGGGGACTAATATGTGTGCATGTGTGTGTAAGCAGGCAGCACTTTTAGTTAAATAAATATTTGTATTCTTTGAATACGGTATAGACGTTTAAAAAGACTAGAAAAGTGGAGAATTATTTTACAATATATGTCTAGAGGGTCATGAGAGCAAACTATGGAGTAGATGTGATATATATCTCTACATATATATATATATATATATACATACAGTACTGTGCAAAAGCTTTAGGCAGGTGTGAAGAAGAGAGAAGGCAAACAGTCCTCCAGGGGATGTACTACACAGAAGCAGCCACTGTGGATCATAGAAAAGTAAAGACATGTGTGGAGGCTTCTCTATGTCAATTCATTCACCCGTCTTTACACTGCTAGTACTACGCAGCCACTTCTATAATTTCAAGATCATTTGTTGACATCGGAATGCAAAACATTTCTGGCCCGAGCAAGATTATTCCACACACCTTTCATTTAAAGTCTCAATTCAGCCAAACAATAAAAATACCATATTTATGTTACTTTGGGCTTTATCTGTCCAGGTTTGGAGATATTAGTCTCGAGATAGTCTTGAGATATATTTAGTTTATGTTGCCCACTGCACTGAAATGTGACCTTTAAAATTCAACAGAAACCCTGCTTGTGACTCTGGATAATCACTTGAGCCACTTGGACTGAAGGAAGGCAGCCGTCCCTCCGTCCGTCTGACCATACGTTCATCTGCCCACTTCTCATGAAGACGATATCTCAGAAAAGAATTTATCAAAGTGTGGCCCAAACATTGACTTTGACTGAAAGATGACACCTGTTACCAAAGGAATTATCAATCTCTCCATCTCACTGTCCATACATCCGTCCATCCATCCGTCCATCCATCCGTCCATCCCCTCCAATTTCTTGAACATGCTATCTTAGCAACACCTTAAGGGAATTTTTTCTGTCTGTCTTGTGGGACCATCTGTCCCTCCATCCATCCATCTATACGTCTAACTGTCCTATTCCCCCCTGAACGTGATATGTCAGGAACACCTTTAGATAATTTCTTCACATTTGTCACAAACCTTTTTTCCATTTGGACTGAATGATGGAAACATCAGAGCAGTATATGAAGACAGCCCCACATACGGGGGCTGAATTAAGATTCATCCTACGGACTTATCTCTAGAGCAATGTAAAGTAGATTTAGTGTTTTCCGGGCTCAGTTGCAGAGGACATAAGCAGGCTGTTCACATGCATCTTTCCAGTCCTTTAGATTCGATCTATTTAGTTTTATTCCTCTGAACAACTGCTCCGTTTCAACTGCAGCACAGTATTTGGAAGCAGGAAAACCTACTTGTTGTTTCTGGTGTCAACATCAGTGACCAAAAAAAAAAAACAAGACCTTTCTTTCCACGCTCACAGTTCTCCGCCGACATGCAACAATCATGCAGGCAGAAATCATCGGCGATTGTCTGTGAGTGGGGGAGGTCTGTGCATGCAGCAGAGCATAACCAAATCCTGGCTGGATCCAGGAGAAGGTCAGAGGGCTCTGCCTGCTTCAGAGGCCTGGAATCTTTTTGATGTAGCAAGCTGCATGACGGCTAACATACGGCCGCGGTTAGGGCTTGTTTAGGGTGCAGGAGAGCCCACCAGCTGACAGCCTCCAGCCGGATCCGTCTGCTGTGACAGTGGAGTTATCATCAGCACAGCGCATGGTGGCTCCTAATCCGTTCCATCCATTAGAAATCCCTCTCACATTACTCTAGAGATCAGCCTGGCTGACAGCTCAGTGAAAAACACCCTGAGCTCGTAGCACATTGCTTCATTGTTCTCCTCTGTAGATGGGTACATAATGTGAATCCTGCCATTTCACCAACGTGGAAACATCAGGGTCACACCTGAATGTGTGGTGTTAAAAGCATTTAACTGGATGAAATGGATTTCAAGAAGATACATCGACAAACTGCAACCACAGACTGAATCATATAAGTTGCCCCCTAATTTAAAAATATACATCAATACACACGTTGGTATTCATTTCCATTCATCAATACAAGCGAATCAGTAATGACAATATTGCTTGTGGCCATAGATCAGCACGGGCCGTGTTAGATCCTGTAATACTGCCCACTGGTTCAATCAGTTATGATCTCTTTTTAACTGTAGTACAAGCTGCCCTCACAGAGTGCATCGTTTCCATGCAGTATGCAGGCGAAGGGAACAGTAATTCTAACACTTAACACCACATTTTATTGGTCTCTTGTTGAGCAATGAAGCTTTAGTCTGTTTAACAGCCATTGTGTGGTTTATAATACTATTAGTACTACAACTACTAGTAACAGTAGTAATGACAATAGCTAGAATAATGATAGAGTGGAGTATTTATGCTGCATTAGACATACAAGTATTGGAACATACTAATTATTTTTCTGGCATATTAAATAGTATAGATGCATGAGCACTAGAACACACCCACTGTCTTCATTGTCAGTTTCTGCCCTTTTGGTTCCTCATTTTTATGCTACCAGAACCTGAATGCGTAAGTCTGTAAGATATTTTCATATTAAAAGCTCAGAAGATCACCCTCTGCCTCCATCTGTGTTTGGGTTCTTCTCCTGTGTTCCTTGGTACCAAGTGTGACAGGATCCCTGTACATTCACTGGGCTCTCCAACCTGCTTTACCATTGAACACACTCTTAAGTTTCAGGCTCATTGAGGGCAAGAGAGCCTGCTACCTTAAGTCTGCATGTGTGAAAATCCTGTTAAGGTGGAACTTGCCTTGATGGGTGTGACAAGCACAGTGATTCACGGTTTCTCAGCCAGTATTGCGGTGTTCTTACTGGATCTTGGAACTTGGAACTGGAAAAAATGTTACCATTGTTGTAGTTGGTGCCACATGCCAACAGCAAGAACATGATGAAGATGATTTTTAAAAAAGATGCAGATTTACTTCCTGAAATCTGCCAACACCATGCAGTTTACAAGAAGTGAAAGCTTCAAGAGATTTGCGACTGAAGAACAGAACTGAAGAAACTGTTTTCGGTCTCTGACCTGTATGAGATCCTGTATGAGGTCCTGCTGTGGCTCAGGCCCCTGGATGCCGGATGACTTCATCTCCCTGAGCCCTCCGTTCCTGCAGCCACAGCTCAGCCCGATGGAGTCACATTTCACTTGGAGCTCCCAGGTTCTTGTAAGGAACTTTCCAGAAATGCCAATGATTTCACCCCTCATGTATTAGTCTCACGTGAGCACCTCGTCCCAGGCTAAAAATGAAGATTTTGTGCGGAGAGGTTATGTAATCATCGTGACACATTCCTGTACGGTGACATTTTTGTTAAAGACTTTGCGTTTTCACAAACAACGTCATGCATAGAGACCCTCCCAGGATTCAGCATTCCCTGAAAAGAGAAGGATGGGGCTGCAATATGCTTCACATTATTATTTGTTAGCAAGGTCAAGACTGGTCAGTCGGTCCAACCAGCTTCAAGAATTCAAAGATACTGACAACTACTTTACTCTGCCCTGAAATGGTATGCACTGTATATTCATGGTCCGCAGAGGATCATTCCCTAAAATGGTGGCTTAGTGTGTTTTCTATCCGTGCCATTGTCCGGTCTGGCCAAAATGTCAACTTTGCACATAAAACTGCTCATAACGTAATGGATTGCTCAGACATTAACGAGGTGATTAACCATTTTGATTGTAATGACCCACTGGTCATTCAGGCCTCATGTCATTCCTTAAAAATGATTTTGAAAATAAGTACAAATAAATGAAAACAATAAAAAATGATTCAAGAGACAAGAAAACTACTTAGCTAATGTAAAATAATATTTAAACTATTTACTAACCAACAAATAAGTTTAGACCGATACAGCCTAACAGGGTGAAAAGCTTCTAAAGGCTGCATTAGCGTTTGTGGTTCTTGAAATAGACCTATCCTGGAAACAGAAAATAGCTCTATAGCGGAGATTCTGAAACCAGTAAACCAGCGTGCTCATCACCGACAGTACATATATCCCAGTACTTTGTAAAGCCCACCTGACCCTCTGCCCAGCTGGCACATGGAGCCCAGGACTCCACACAGTCAACTCACTGAGATCAGCGATAAGTGCTCCATTCAGAGCCGTGCAGAGAGGCGCACTGCCAGCATTCCTGCGGTGCGCTCTTCCAGTGATAAAGAAACAGTCGGAGCTGAGCCCCGTTTGTCCTGTCTCACTGCTCTGCGTTACAGCGGGGAGACACCTGTGCAGGGCAGACATGTCAGGAATGTGCATCAGGAGACTGTAATGGAGAGAAAAGGAGTCAGACTTCAGATTGAGGTTATAATTGCAATAGCGATTCGGCCAATGGGATTTTTTTCCTCAGCAGCATCATCGTAGCACCTGCAGCCACATCCAAAGGGCTGTAAAAGAACACAGTAGCTTAACATGCCCATAATATCCTCTGTGCACAAAAAGGAATGATCTGAATGTGAGAGCAAATAACGCTGAATAAAATAATGCACCATCACACACGGCATGCATAGTGACTGCTGCATTTGATACTGATGTAAAATCACATTTGAAAGAAACATTTTCTGCTTGATGGTCTTCAAGATGGAGAAGCAAGTTGGGAGCAACACTTTTGGTCAGAGGGACGGAGCAGTGGGACGGGCCTGCAAGCAGGTGTGGTGGCACAATCTTGTTCATAATGAAAATCAGATTTCAAGAAAATTTCTGGCTGTCTATCCTATCAGGTGCTGCTGGTTCAACCCGGTGAGGCTGTCACAGTGCTGCGCAGGCTGAATATTGAACAACCTGACAGGATTTACTTCAAAAGCATCTTCCACTCAAGGTCACTGTCTGAAACTACCATCTGTAACGTCTACGTACATCCATCCCAGCAGCCGCTGTGCAACTACACTGGCGTCCGTACAGGTGAGCCTTGGTTCTGCTACAAGCCAAAGACATTGAGCTGTGATGCCAGGTTCCTCCACGCCAATGGAGGATTCCAACAAAACCTCATGGCCAACGAGGAGAAGCTCTTTCAAAGGTGAGGGAGCAGAAAGATTAGCAATGTGTGTGACTTAGTGTGTTGCCTAAGAATCTCATTGGTGGGAAATTTCAGAAGTTTGTGATTACGGGCTGCAGAGATGAAGCTTTGCCAATAGACAGCAACGCTTGGTCCACTTTTAGAGAATAATTATTTATTCACTCTTCAAGTTCTAGTACGAAGTAAAATAATTTTTAGTGTCTTGGAAATCTGTATGAAAACTGAGGCCGGTTGCCCCTCTGCCTCCATGGTCACTCTGCTTATGACAGGTGGTAAAGATTGAATCTCGAGATGTTCGTGTTTTAAAGATGATGCAAATTAAACTAATCAGTCTGGATCAGACTAGTAGAAATTGAAAGCTCTCAAGGTTCTTAATTAATGTATAATTGTACATTTCGATAATCTATTCTAGTCAGAAACTTGAAGATGCACACTTGTTATGTTTTGCCACTCAGAGGCAGTACAACAAGCTATAAACATAACACTGACATATTATCAGCCAATTTAGTTGCTATGGCTAAAGAGGCCTGTTTATACATTCAGTAGACACAAAGCAATTTAGCAGTCATTTGAAGTTGCCTCATTAGCCAATTCTCACTCTCCTTTTAACCTTAGTTTGGTCTCCACCATCTCCTGAGGGAAATATCTGGTTTATATTCCTGCGAAATGCTCCACTATGTTCACAAGCTAGTGTCTAACTTTGTCTGTCTATTTAGTGATAGGTTAACCAGGGCTTTCTTTGATGAAAATAGCTGCCCGCTGTGGCTAAAAAAAATGTTTAGATGAGAGCAGTGAGACTCAACCGAAACAGTAAAGAACGAGTTGAAATACTATACAACACGAGAGCTGAGAGAAATGATGATTATCCCTAGGTTTATCACTGCAAGCAACACTTTGCACATTATACTTAGTCATTGGTCAAATTGTTTAGGTGAAAACTCATTTTCAAATTAGAGCTTTGAGTTATGTAAATGAACTTTCAAGTAGTTATTTCCCATTTCATTGCTTGATTTTTAACTTCGGCAAATAGTTTCACATTTTTGTCCTCCCTGTATTTTTGTTAATGTTTTAGTGTTCGTAGGAGATATTTTAGAATGTGTGCTTTTTCTTCAGAGGTGTCAATATGAAAGTCTCCATTCAGGCTTCAGGACCTGCCAGTGTCACTGTGTTGGCAAAAAAGGAAGGTAAAGCCACAACTTCCTATAATAAGAATTAGAATCATTGGCTAACAGTATGACAGTTAGATGCATCACACAGCGCTCATATGAACTGATTTTACTGTGCCACAACATAATTGTTCTTCATGTCAGCAGGCAACAGTGTCTCTAATAGTTATTGTTCCTCCAAAATGGGATGAATTGGCGATTAGCAAGCTACTCTTAGCCGAGGTAGCCAACAAAGTCAGGGACAGATCATCAAACTGTAATCTAAAAAGAAATAATGCAAGAAATGTATAAGGAGGAGTGTCTTTGCTTATATCACTAGAAGACACAGCTTACTAACCGCTTCACTGATTCTGAGCTAATGTATGCTGTTTTTGAAGTGAAGAACTACAGCATAGTAAAATCAGTATATCTGAGCAGTGTGTGATTCAAGCTGTTGTACAGTTGCTCAGTGAAATAGATCTTGAGAAACTGTCAGAGAGATGTGGGCATATTTGTGTGTAATTTGTATAAATCCGCCACTGGTAATAGTCCAACAAATGCACCATATACTTGCAAATGAGTAATGTTCAGATAATCTTTAAAAAAAAAAAAAAAACATCTATGTAGTTGCGACACATTTATAAATATGTCTTAATTGATTTGAGTGCCACACACAGTCATGTGTGTGTTTGACATTAAGATAAAACATAAAATCACCCCTTCCCTCAGGTCAACCACAGGTGCAGAACAGCAGTATGAATTCTGGTCCCTCTGGTTATTACTACCAGGGTCTGTGGCGAGCACTGGATGGCACCACAGTTCGCCAGTTCAACCCCGCTGCCATCAGTCAGTGTTTGAAAGGAAAGGCGGTCCACATGTTTGGAGACTCCACCATGAGGCAATGGTTTGAATACCTCAACGCAGTACTACCAGGTAGCTGATCCACAGAGATTTCTGTCAACAGTTTGATTTTGTTCACACTGTATCCTAATCTTGTTCCTCTGTAACACTTTAAGATCTGAAGAACTTTAACTTGCATGGTCCTGTGGGTGCTGGACCTTACCTGGCCTGTGACTACGCACGCAACATCTTGGTGACGTACCGCTGCCACGGCCCTCCTATCCGTTTTCGCACCCTCTCAACCAGCGAGCTACGTTACATTGCCAATGAACTTGATGAGTTAACCGGAGGCACCAACACCGTTGTAGCTCTTAGTATCTGGGCTCATTTCGGCACATTCCCCATGGAGGTCTACATCCGCAGGCTGCAGAGCATCCGCAGAGCAGTGGTGCGGCTACTGAACAGGGCTCCAGGCACGCTGGTCATCATCCGCACTGGAAACCCTAGAGCTTTGGATCTTTATATTGCACTAACCAACAGTGACTGGTACTCAATACAGTGTGACAGGTTGCTCAAAGCCATGTTCAAAGGTCTGAATGTTCGTTTAGTGGACGCCTGGGGGATGACTGTGGCCTACCGCCTACCACACAACATTCACCCACAACCTCCCATCATTAAGAATATGATTGATGTCATCTTGTCCTACACATGCCCTCAAAAGGGCAGCTAGAAGTGTGTTTGGTTGTGCAAGTACAGTGGGGAATTAGATTGAATGCAGGAAGTCACAAAGTGAAGTAGAATGAGATTAAGGGTTTAGAATAGTTGCCATGAAACGCCCAGCCAATAATACACTGTCCATGTCCAATATTATGGGGTTCTAATTACATTAGGCTGAGATTTGAAGACATCATCAGCTCATCAAGCAGCTAACTATGTCTATCTGTTGTCTGACTGTTGTGGTTTCTGGAAAATGTAAGGATACAAAGATACAATTATCTTCATGAGACAATTATCTTCATGAGAAGGGTTTCACATCAGTTAAAGAGAAACCATTGACACTTTTTAAACGTGAAAGGATGAGCTTGAACCTGAACCACTTATTTAGGGGGAATTTTACCAATAGACTGTACTTTAAAGGAATAATTAATTAATTAAACATTTTGGGAAATGCACTTAGTTGCTCTCTTCTTGCTCCTACTCTTAGCTTTTGTTGAGATTTAAAAGTTACAATGATTATAAATTGCCTTTTTATATTATGTAAATGTATTATTAATCAATAAGCAATAAAACTATGCTGAGATTAATTTACTCATGTACACACACACACACACACACACACACACACACACACACACACACACACACACACACACACACACACACACACACACACACACACACACACACACACACACACACACACACACACACACACACACACAGTTAGGGTGTAGACTCTAAGGAATCTGCTCTGAGGTAGAAATAAGATAAGTTGCTGACACAGGCTTACACTCAAATCACACAGAGAAATAACTCAAGGTTAAGTACTGAATAAGGGAATAGTGTTAGTTAGAGAGACATCCTGAAGTTGAAAAAAATAAATAGTTTTTACATTTTTTTTTTACATTTTTGTACAGATTGCATATAACATAAACCTTTGACCAGGACTAGGCTTGCTGTTTCCAGTCTTTATGCTAAATATCTAAGATTCTACACTGTTTCTAGCCAATTTGTGGCAAATTTGTGGCACTGTACCCAAAACAGGTTTTGGGTACATTGGCAAGATAATATGAAATGACTGTCTCAAAAACATTGCACAAATCTCAACAACAGATACAGACGAGTAAAACTCGTTTACATTCCTATACTGACTGAGTGTGAAAGGTGTGACAGTGCCCTACCACTCTCGCCAATGACTGCTGTGGGTACCAGATGCGTTCAGTCTGCCAGATGTGCTCAGGTTCTTTCTTGCATTTGCAATCATATTATGATTGGTTGTTTGTCAGAAAGTGTACAAATATTTCTTGCTTCTGTAATTCTGTGCTGTGCATGCATTTTTTTGCAGCGGTCTGGGATTCATATTTATTAAACATTTCTCAATGCTTTGTACTAGACTAAAATCGTAATATCTGAGAAATGATCAGATAACAAAAAATATCGACACACTGAAAATTAATCATATTTTCGCAATCTGATAAAACTGAATTTACGAGCTTTCAGCTGTACTCAATGAAAAACTCAAGAACAATTGCAATGGCCAACACAACTAATATTACAGTTGGTTTCTCCAAATTCAACAGAAAATGCTTATTTTAATGTCTACTGCAGTCTCAAAATTATTCAATTCCTTCTTGACAAGCATTTTTAGTCCTTTGTAGAGCATCCTTTTGCTGTTCTGACCTGCTGTAAATGTGATGCATAGCCAGACACCAGGTTCTGACAGCATTCCTGAGGAACTGTAGCCTATACCTCATGGGCAAGAGCCTCCAGCTCTCTAATATTCTTGGGTTTGTGTGCTTCAACCGCCTTCTTCAAATTCCACCATAGATTTTCTGGGGGATTCAAGTCAGGCGACTGTGACAGCTCTACGACTGTAGTATCCACAAGAACAAGACACTCAAGCTTCAGCTTCCTCACAGACAGCATGGCATTTTCTCCCACGATTTGCTGATACTTGATTGAACCCATGTTGCCCTCCAAACACTGCAGGTTTCCAGTGCCAGAAGAAGCAAAGCAACCCAGGAACACTTTACTGTAGGCAGCGTATGCCTCACTCTTCCTCCTCTAGACATACTGCTGGTCAATAGACCCAAAAAGTTCCAATTCAATCAATCAATCAATCAATCTTTATTTATAGAGCGCCAATTCATAACAGTGTTATCTCAAGACGCTTTACAAGAGCAGGTCAAGACCAAACTCTTTAATGAAGAGAGAGACTCAAAAATTCAGGAATTAAAAATTAAGGATTCAAGAATCCCCACATTAGCAGCACCAGATATTATATTACGCAACAGTGGAAAGGAAGAACTCCCCTTTAAAACTAGTGATGGGAATTTCGGCTCTTTTTAGAGAGAGAGAGAGAGAGAGCATGGAGGCCTTCAGTGTTTAGTAGGCACATTTGAGTGACATTTAAGTAACACTGAATTGATAGAGGTATTATTATACTTTGAAAAGCATTCCTAAATGTATGTAGTCTCAATTGTTTGAATTGTTTTTAAGTGTTAGTTGTAAGTAGTCAAAGTGAGGAGCCAAGTTGTGTTGACTGTGTTCGCTTTTCTGATTCAGCTGGTGATTCGGTGACCAAGCTTGACAACAATGTTGCTGGCCTGTAAGCGTTGCAGCCCTTGGTGCTTGTAACTCCACCTTAAAAAAACTCACCAGCCAGCAATGACAAAACAGTGAAACCAACCCTCAGTGACCTGTTGAGCTTGTTGGACAGCCTTCTCTTCTAACAATCGTAAGAGGCACATGATTTGGACAGCACCTTTCAACCATGCAGAAAGACAGATCATCTCTTCCAGTGAATCTCTACTGAGGTAAGACTCATGATATGTTTATATTAATCTCACCATATTCAAAGTTAAATTTCATGGTGTTGTGATCCAGTGTGGGATGGGTTAAATGTTTGGCATCAAACAAAAACAATGACTAGCTAACTATAGTAATAGAATAACCCGAAGTGGTCCACTCCATATCATGTGTACTTTTACTTCACTTAAAGATTTTGCTGTTAATACTTACTGTTTAACCTACTGAGAAAATGTATATGTTCCCTCTTTTGTTTATTTCTGTACAAAATGTCATTTAGCTGTCTCAACTGTTCTCAGCTTTAAACAAGTTCAGAGGCTCAACAAGTGAATACTACAGTACCTGTACTTGCAGAGTAAAGCTGAACTAAACTCAACTTCACCTTTGTTTCCTGCACATCATTGTAGTGCAGTTTATTCAGATATTTCAATATAAATCCTGAGCAGCACACATGTACACTTCAATTGCTGGCATTCTACGAGTGCAGTTAAAAAAGTAAAGACGTTTTTTGAGCAGAACCTGAAATCATTTAAAGTTCACTTGTGATCAAAAAGTTCCAATTCAATCAATCAATCAATCAATCTTTATTTATAGAGCGCCAATTCATAACAGTGTTATCTCAAGACGCTTTACAAGAGCAGGTCAAGACCAAACTCTTTAATGAAGAGAGAGACTCAACGATTCAGGAATTAAAAATTAAGGATTCAAGAATCCCCACATTAGCAGCACCAGATATTATATTACACAACAGTGGAAAGGAAGAACTCCCCTTTAAAACTAGTGATGGGAATTTCGGCTCTTTTTAGAGAGAGAGAGAGAGCATGGAGGCCTTCAGTGTTTAGTAGGCACATTTGAGTGACATTTAAGTAACACTGAATTGATAGAGGTATTATTATACTTTGAAAAGCATTCCTAAATGTATGTAGTCTCAATTGTTTGAATTGTTTTTAAGTGTTAGTTGTAAGTAGTCAAAGTGAGGAGCCAAGTTGTGTTGACTGTGTTCGCTTTTCTGATTCAGCTGGTGATTCGGTGACCAAGCTTGACAACAATGTTGCTGGCCTGTAAGCGTTGCAGCCCTTGGTGCTTGTAACTCCACCTTAAAAAAACTCACCAGCCAGCAATGACAAAACAGTGAAACCAACCCTCAGTGACTTGTTGAGCTTGTTGGACAGCCTTCTCTTCTAACAATCGTAAGAGGCACATGATTTGGACAGCACCTTTCAACCATGCAGAAAGACAGATCATCTCTTCCAGTGAATCTCTACTGAGGTAAGACTCATGATATGTTTATATTAATCTCACCATATTCAAAGTTAAATTTCACGGTGTTGTGATCCAGTGTGGGATGGGTTAAATGTTTGGCATCAAACAAAAACAATGACTAGCTAACTATAGTAATAGAATAACCCGAAGTGGTCCACTCCATATCATGTGTACTTTTACTTCACTTAAAGATTTTGCTGTTAATACTTACTGTTTAACCTACTGAGAAAATGTATATGTTCCCTCTTTTGTTTATTTCTGTACAAAATGTCATTTAGCTGTCTCAACTGTTCTCAGCTTTAAACAAGTTCAGAGGCTCAACAAGTGAATACTACAGTACCTGTACTTGCAGAGTAAAGCTGAACTAAACACAACTTCACCTTTGTTTCCTGCACATCATTGTAGTGCAGTTTATTCAGATATTTCAATATAAATCCTGAGCAGCACACATGTACACTTCAATTGCTGGCATTCTACGAGTGCAGTTAAAAAAGTAAAGACGTTTTTTGAGCAGAACCTGAAATCATTTAAAGTTCACTTGTGATCATTACATCACTGTATTTCGAGATATAACGGAAAATTGTAGTTACCAGAAGGACAACAGTGAAAACAGATATTAGTAGCTTGTTGTCAGAGTGGTGTTGTTTACAGAGTGGTGTCAGATTGCAAAATACTGTAGTGTCCACATTTATTCAAATGTTTAGCAAAGTGTACATGTTAGGCTTACCTGGGAATGAAGCATCATGGTTAATAGTCTTAGCAAGTCTAAATTAAAGTTAAATTTTGCTCAAAATCTTATTCTTAGCATAACAAGGTGTCAGTTACCCCTTTGTTTTTTACACTTTCATCCTGTAGCAGGTGACCAGGTCACAGTGCTACGCTGCAGTCACAGATGAAGGCTGATCACCAATCATGAAGGTCAGAGCCTGGATTAGAGGGGAGGTCAGCACTGGCCTTCCAAAGTACAGTGTCGTCTTCGTCTTTCTGGCTTTGGGTGTATTAATCTTTGTGCTACGTCACATGACCATCTTGGAGGTAAGAACTTGGGTTTTAGTTGGGACTACTTGTAGTGTGGATTTGGTTAGAAATTTACGTTAGTCAGATTAGTAGTCCATCTCCTCCACAGAGATCTATAACGATTCATTAGGGGAAATCAGTGAGGTATAATGACTTTCATTTGGATTCATCTCATCTGTGGAGGTTGTGATAAGGCTAAGAGTCCATGATGATTTGTGGATTTATATGTATATGTACACTTGTATATGCTTGTATAACAAAATTCAAACAGCCTGCATCATGCCTCTGGGACAATTACAAAAATATTCCAAAACATGAATTTCAGTGAACAAAAAAAACAAAATTTGAATTTAACATTCAGGTTCTTGCCTTGTGTAAAGCAGATTGTGTGTCTTGGAGCTCTTTTTTTTTTTTTTTACTGTGGGTCAGTATTAAAAGCAGAGCAAGTGCTACATGGGAGACACTAACACTTCTTATCAAACTCCCCCAAAATATTTTGTGCACTGGGGTAGAAAGAATCTTCCTTCTTAGCCCTTTTGTTTTACTTAATTAATACATTTTCTTTTAGTACATTTGTTTGATGCACCCCTGTCTCCCTCTCTCTCTACCCCCTGCTAGTTTCAGCATAAAGTAAACCCCCCCTTAAACGCCACCATCATTGTCCAAAGAGTTTCCACTGTCCCTGACACGCATCACAGCTTCTGCACCTTCCAGCCGCTGTCCACTGAGGACGCTCAGGAGGAACGCCTCCTACTAGACTCCATTACTTGGCCTGAAACTCCAGTTTTGCCAGATCCTCTTTCTCTGGAGAAGACCACTGATCCTGCCCACAGCAAATTCGTCATTCTTCCACCACAGAGAGGAGGAGGACAGTGGCATGTAGGAGATCAGCTGGAGGTTATGATCAACATGTATGACTTCAAGGGACATCCCAAGAAGTCTGGGGGAGACGTCTTACTCGCTCGGCTGCACAATCCAAAGCTTGTTGCAGGTGTGGCTGGACATGTGGTGGATCATCTCAATGGCAGCTACTCTGCTGTATTCACTTTACTGTGGGAAGGAAGCGCACAGGTTCAGGTGATGCTAAACACCATCATGTTAAATGTGAATGTACTATAGGTGTTTCTAATCTATCTTCTAACTGACCATTCAATAAGCCCAGCCCGCTTTAGTTTCTGTGTCTCTTTTTCAATTCTCGCATAGCACATGTAGTTTGCATTGATCCATTCATCCAGATCCATCCATCGTCTTTGCCACTTATCCATAAAGTTTGCGGGAAAGAGGGGCTCGATCCAGTCCCAGCTTACACTGGGCAAAAGGTGGGGTATACCCTTGATTGTTTGCCAGTCAGTCACAGGGCTGACACATTAAGAATGACAAGCATTCACACTCACATTCGGGCAAGTTAGAGTTGCCACTTAACCTAACCTGCAGGTCTTGTCAGAAGAAGCTGGAGTGCCAAGACCACACAAGCACTGGGAGAACAAGCAAACTCCACAAAGCCATCTGGCAGGCTTAAACCTGGAACCTTCTTGCTGTGAGGCAGCAATGCTAACCACCACACTTCTGTGCAAAAGATTTTCTTGGAATTTTCGTAACATTTGGGCTTTAGACAGAAGCAGAGAATCATTTTTGTTGGCTGTCTGCAAACTACCAGCTTTGGCTAGCTATCTAATTAAGCTCCATGAGTTCAATGAAGATAGCAGTTTTTTGTTGTTGAGATTTGTGCGAAAGGCTTAGCAGACCTTGGCTTTACGAAAAACTCCCATTGGAAACCTGGAAGGGGGTTACTTGTGAGTAATGGCCTAATCTCAAGCAGAATGGTGCTTTGTTGGATGTCTTTACTAGTCATAGATTGGCCATACAAACACCATCAAGTGGAAACGAAAGAGGCTTTTTTGGCTTAGTTGGCCCAGGGGCTCCTGAAGCAGCAAACTAGTATTGGGGAGGGCAGAGAAACTGCTGACCTCAAATGGGGATATTGTTGGGTGATGGATAGAACAGTTTTCCACTGCCAAAGCTGTCCCTTGTCATAGATTCTGTCTATAACATTCATTTACAGAATCTCAAGATGCAGCTTAGGGAGGGAGGGCATCTGGTTTGGAATATCTGCTTGTTGCAGATGATGGGGTCCAGTTCATCCTGTTCTTGGAGTGGTTTGAAGAAGTTAGGATGAGAGTCAACACCTTCAAGGCCATAGTTCCCTCACACTGGTAACAGAAGAAAATGGATGGATGGATGATATGATTGAAAACAAAAAGGACATTAAAACTCTGTTTCTCTATTCAATCAGGTGACACTGGTTCACCCGAGTGAGGCTGTCACAATTCTGCACAGGCTGACCAGCGAACAGCCTGATAGGGTTCACTTCAAGAGCCTCTTCCGCTCAGGCTCACACTCAGAAACTATGATGTGTAACATCTGCCTACGTCCAAACCAGCGGCCACTGTGCGACTTCACTGACATCCGTACAGGTGAGCCTTGGTTCTGCTACAAGCCAAAGAAGCTAAGCTGTGATGCCAGGATCGTCCACTACATGGGAGGATTCAAAAAACGCCTCAAGGCCAAGGAGGAGAAGCTCTTTCAAAGGTGAGGGAACAGATGTATGGGATTGGCATTTTAGAACTAGTTTTGTAACTAGCAGGCAGCAAAGACTGAATATAAAGATGTTGACAATTGAAGATAATATAAATCAAACAAATCAATTTGAGATTTCTTCTTGTTGAAGGCAAGTTTTTCATTGCAGTTGTCACTGAGTGCTTGCAATGTGGAGATTCCAGAATCCTTTATTTTGAATTCTTGAATCTTTTGGTCTCTCTTAAGTTTGGTCTTGGCCTGCTCTATATGAAATGTGCTTTGAGGTAATGTTTGTTAAAAATTGGCACTATATAAATGAAGATCAAATCACATTACGTAGTTCACTTTCTCACACAAAGGAAACTGGATGTTTGCTGTGATTCATGTATCTATTACTGTAAATTTCTGCATTTTTTAAAGTCTTTTCAGGATTTTAAAGATGCACACTTATTTTTTTGCCACCTTCGCACAACAAGCTATAAACATAACATTGACATGTTATGTAACATTGCGACATGGTATAGAAGAAACGTTCGCAAACAGTGGCCTATTTACATCAAGCAAACATGAAGCAACGTTAGTATTCATTTGGAGTTGTGTTAATGGCAGATGTTAAGTCCATTATCACTCATTTTAGCTCTAGTTCGGTCTCCACCAACTCTTGAGGGCAATCGAAAAGATGTCTTAGCTGCGAAGTTGCTAACTTTGTCTTTATCTTGTTTAGTGGTAGGTAAGGTGCAAACAGTTAATCTGAGCTTTCTTTGATGAACACAGCTGCAATGTTCTGTAAAGCTGTGAGGAACTGCAATGTCGGATGATAATTATCTCTCGACAATACTCCAAGTGACAACTTGCACATTATACAGTCAGTGGTCCCATTGTTGATTGGTTGGAAAAACTGATTCACTCAAGATCGAGATTGTTTTCCTTTTTCTTTTTTTCAGAATCAATTTTGTAATGCCTTGATTTATATATTAACCTATGAAAGTGGAAAGAAGCTACCACTTTTATTGTTGTAGTCTATGATTAACATGGCTTATCCACTTCAAGAAAAACAAAGCTAAAACGACAAAGCAGACAATGATGGACAGTCCATGATCTGCAAGGAGACGATCTGCGCCTTCACATTTTAAATCTACGTGGGTTTAAACAGACACACAAGGCTCTCACTGGCTGGGTCCTCAGCGCATCTACACATGTACATAACTCTGTCCAAGCTCATGATATCAGGTTGGAGCTACTGGAATATTAATAATAATAATAATATTAAATTAACTTTCAACCAATTGTTTCCCATTTTAGTGCTTGATTGTTCTAGTTTTAACTTCATAAAAAGGTTAAAAAAAAATTCTCCTCCATTTATTTATGTTGTTGTTCTTATGTTGTAATGTGTGTATGAGATATTTTATGCGTGCTTTTCTTCAGTGGTGTCAACATGAAAATCTACATCCGGGCTTCAGGACCTGACAGGGTCACTGTGTGGCCAAAAAAGAAAGGTAAAGCATGATTTTTTACTACTGCTACCACTGCCTTCAATAATAATTCACAACTGAATGTGCAACAGACAATTAAAGTAAACCAGTCAGAAATAAAACATTATAGAGAGAGATATCCAGGCCATATTGAGTAATTAATTGAATAATACTTAATTACTTTACAAAGTTAAAAAGTACTTTACAGACAACACAGCAGATAAAAACAGAACAAAGTGAATGAGCACAGAGATCATATAACATGAGATATGCTGTGCTATAAAAGGAAGTTTTTAGGAGGGATAAATGCCAGTATGTAAGAAATATCTAGAAAGACATAACTGTATGTCACATTACAGTGGGGGGAGACACCATGTGTCTGAATTGTGTGGCTAAGGCCTAAGCTTTTGTATTGAAAACAACAGTGAGCACAGTGAACACACTCCAGCACCTTAGATACAAATTATTTACTGTAAGGTAAGTAATAGGGGATGAGGTTTGATAAGGCTGTTACTCAAGGCACAATCTACAAAGTATTTGCAGCATTCAGGTCTGCTTATAGTGACTTTGATCATGAAGATGTAGAGAAATTGTTGCTTTAAAGGATTAGGCTGATTTTAGATTGTATTTATTTATTCTCAACAAGTTCCATTAAAAGTAAAACCAATGATAAATTAATTCTACTAACTTGTATTGCCCGTTTAGCCAAGAACATATAAAATTACCCCACCCTTACCCTTTAACTTCTTCTCAGGTCAAACACAGGTGCAGAACAGCAGTGTGGATTCTGGACTCTCTGGTTATTACTACCAGGGTCTGTGGCGAGCACTGGATGGCACCAGAGTTCACCAGTTCAACTTGTCTACCATCACTCAGTGTCTGAAAGGCAAGGCGGTCCACCTGTATGGAGACTCCACCATCAGGCAGTTTTTTGAATACTTCAACGCAGTACTACCAGGTAGCTGATCCACAGAGATTTCTGTCAACAGTTTGATTTTGTTCACACTGCAGTCTAATCTGTTCCCTCTGTAATGCTTTTAGATCTTAAGGAGTTTAACCTGCACAGTCGGAGGCAAATTGGACCATTCCAGGCCTTGGACTATGCAAACAACATTTTAGTGACGTACCGCTGTCACGGCCCTCCTATCCGTTTTTCTGGTGTCCCAGTGAGCGAGCTGCGCTACATTGCCAATGAACTAGATGGTTTAAAAGGAGGCACCGACACTGTCGTAGTGATCGGCATCTGGTCTCACTTCAGCACTTTCCCCATGGAGGTCTACATCCGCAGGCTGCAGAGCATCCGCAGGGCAGTGGTCCGGCTGCTGGACAGGGCTCCAGGCACGCTGGTTGTCATTCGGACCGCCAACCTGAAAGCTTCAGGGATTTATGAGTCACTAACAAACAGTGACTGGTACTCCCTGCAGCGTGACAAAGTGCTCAGAGCCATGTTCTCTGGTCTGAATGTTCGTGTGCTGGACGCCTGGGAGATGACCCTGGCCCACTACCTGCCGCACAGCCTTCACCCAAAACCTCCCATCATTAAGAATATGATTGGCGTTATGCTATCCTACGTGTGCCCTCAAAAGGGCAGGTAGATGTGTGTTTCTTGGGGGAGAGGAGAGCGGATTCAGATGCAGAAGCAGGAAATCACAAACTGAAGAACTGAGGAAGATAATATTGACATAAAACTTCCTTACAAAATACCAGCTCATAATATGCCTATCAACGGCCAACACCATGGGGTTGTAATTACAATAGGCTGAGATTTGAAGACACTCATCCAGCAGCTTATTTTCTACCTCCAACATATAACTTGTGCTCTGTTGATTTGTCCAAGGTATGAGGTGGTCACTGTTGTTCAGTCCGTTGTGTTTTTTATGTCCGATTGCTGTTGTGGTTTTTGGGAACAAGTCAGGGCACAAACACTTCATTGAATTCTGGCCTAACTTTGACACAGTCTGTAATTTCCGGTCCAAGAGAAACTGTTGACAATAAAATTGGAACCATTCACTTAATGGAGAATATTACCAATGGACTGTACTTTGAATGAATTGCTGAAAAAAAACTAATCCACCTGATAGTATTTATTTTACATATTACATACGAATTTGAAAGGGATCCCTTAATTTTAGTTATCTAAGAATTGTGATTGTGAGTTAAAAAACTTGTCAGTACTGGGATGGACATTTACTCCTGTTACTACAGTGAAGTTGTTTTTTTGGTGCACATTTTGTAAATTTTAATATTAAGTATTGTACTTTGCTACATTTCAAGTCACTTCCATTACAGATTAAAAACTAATTGTATGAAAAGTCCAGATAAGCCATGTGACAAAGGAACAGAGTGAATGAGCTAAATCAGAGGCTGCAGCAGATTAGATGCTGCTGGTATGTCTGCGGCTGAAAGACGGCAGAGACATCATCGTCATCATCATCATCATTATTACTATCACTACCACCATCTTTCACTTAAACTGTCACTATCTGACTAAATTCCTCAAACAGAGTTGTGACATGTTAACCAAACTCATAAACAGGTATACTGTTTCACTATTTAGTTTAGTTTCCTACACTTGAGTGTCACAGTTATCCAATGTCTGTTCCTATTTGCAACCTGGGATTTAGTAATAATAATAATGCATTTTATTTGTGGTGTACGTTACATTAGCAAATCTCAAATTGCTACATAAAACACCAACAGGCAAATCAACAACTGAAAAATCAGTCAGCATCATAAAAACAGCAAAAGAGAAAGGTTTTTAGTCCTTTTTTAATGGACTCTATAGTCTGTGGTGCCCTCAGATGGTCCGGAAGTGAATCGCGCAGGCGGGGAGCTGCAGAGCTTTACTTTCATGGGACCATAATTTACAAAATGAGCATCATGCATTTTCTCCTAGACTTTTATACATTAAGATGTGTTTTTGCAACCATCCCCTGCTGGCCATCAGAAAGAATGTCGGCGATGATCGCTGGCGGCTTTGGCTTGCCAATAAACCCATTGGCCTACCCTGCTGTCAGGGTCCTTATGAGCATTTTAAGCTATCGTGCCTGGTTGTACACCCTCTGTGTGCGTTGCTATGGTGATCTAAACAACTGTTGGGCAATACGTTAGCTCTTGCCCATGCAGTTCTGCTCCACTCTCCTCTCCTCTGCTCCTCTTCTCAAAACTGGACAGACGATGGACAAAAGTGATCAGAAAAGACTTCATACTGACAACACAAAAGTAATTTCAGCGTTGATGAGCGTGTGTTTTGTAGATATAGTAGTTTACCCAAAAATAGTTACCCATAGTTTTAATTCTCATGGAACTGACACAGTGGAAGACACAGTACCAGCAGCTTCATTTGAAAATAAGTGAAAACGTTCAACAAAAATTCACTTAGTTAACTCAGTGTTCCCCTCAATCCTGGGGAGACCCCTTGAACCTGCATGCTTAAGATGTTTCCCTGGTCTAAAATCTGTTTCAAATGAATGGACCATAATTAGTGTAGAGGGACGAGTCGAAACTACAGCTTTGTTTTGAAAGAGGCGGGTGAGCTCCCAGCAGCACGCTTTCTGAGCACATGAAGAAATGTTCTCACGTGTGTGCTTCCCCTGTGCTGCTACAACTCCGTCCGAGGAAAAACTTGAGAGAGGTTGTGAAAAAATGTTGAAGTGTTTCTAAGTAAATGGCTCTTTTCAGGACCTACATCATTCATTATGTCATCATATCATAAATGGAAAACACTTGTATTCCAGCACACACGCTTTGAACTCATTACGTGATTGAACAGTAAAAAACGTGGCAATAGCACATAGTAAAAAGGGGAGAGGAAGTCAAGATTTTCAAGACTGTCTGCATATTCTTATTGTGTGAAAGTCCGGCCCCCCAACTGCACCGTAAAGGTCCCATTCCCATTTCGATTCGATGCCTGCCTCTAGAAACACTGTGGAAGTATAATACTGTTGAAAGATCAAAACTCTTAATTCACAGAGAAAAGCATATAGCCCATAGCCCTTAAAACAAGCTGCTAGGACTTGTGTAAGGATGTGATATTACGACATAGACAGTCACAGTAAAAGTGCTGCTAAACTCGGCTACAACCACGTTTATAATGCATCTGCTGGATATTTTGAGAGCAGCAAATGGCCATCACTATTTTGTTGAGATTTAAATATATAGCATGGAAGTATCTTTACTCTGAAAAGCATTTCTAAATATATGTAGTCTTAATTGTTTTTAAGTTTTAGTACTAAGTTGTCATGATGGAGTGTGTTTGCTTTTCTGAGTCAGTCGGTGAGTAAATGGCACAATCCTCTACAGTTTGAGTCACAGCTCTGTGCAGCAAGCCAGACAGCAATGTTTCAAGACTGTAATGAGGAAGCCTCTGTGATTTAGGAAGATACCTAACAGCAACCACCCAATTTCCTCCTCAGTGACTTGCTGAACCTGTTGCGCCGTCAATATTCATTCACAGTCACAGCGCTACCTGGTGGCGACAGGGAGTGCTATGTTTCACGCTCTGATGTCTCAAGACCAGCCAGTTGCCCAGATCCACTTCGAATTTGGTCAGGAAAGCCTCAAGACGTTGATGTTGATCCGTAGTGAAAACTGTGAGTTTTCGCCAAAAGGCGTGGGCATTAAAGGTGCAGTAACTCCGCTCTACAAGGTCCTATCTTCACCACATTTATACTGTTTGATGACTGTCCGGCTCTGAAGACATGCACATGCTAATTTAGAACCATAGTCATAGCGGTAGGTTTTGTCAAACGCTGTCACCGTGGCAACACCTCGCAAATCCCTTTCCTCCTGTGGGCTCTCCTGTCATCTTTGACAAACTCCTGCACAACGATAACCAGGACTACAATCCACAAACTGGCATTTTCACCTGTAGCGTACCAGGGAGCTACTATTTTGCTTACCATGCCCACTGCAAAGGAGGTGATGTGTGGGTGGCCCTGATGAAGATCAATGAGCCAGTAATGTACACAGATGATGAACACAAAAAGGGCTTCCGGGAGCACTGTACTCCCGTGACAACAAGGAGACTCTGTGCATGTGCAGCTGCCATCTGAGCAGGCTGCAGGACTTTATGCTGCTCCATATGTCCACTCCACATTTTCTGGATATTTATCGTACCCAATGTAAGAAATGTGTACAAGGAAAGATGATACAACCATTTGAGCCATTAAGTCTTTTTCTTAAGCAAGAAATCAATACGTTGAAAATATCCTGCGTGTTTTCAATGTTCCGTCGGCATTTAACAGAGCTGCTGGTAACACTGAGAACAAATCTCCTACCTGAGAGCTTCAGCACAGAGCACATGTTCCTCAGTGGCTGCAGAACGCTCCTCTTCTTCAAACGTGTTGTCTGCACATCTGCAAGTGGGAGAAAATGGTACAACAATTACATTTTATACAAGTTGTGTTTACAGTCAGCAGCGATGCTGGAAAGTGGAGAACTGCAGGATGCCGATGAATAAAAAGTGAGGAGGATTTGGACGAACCTGAAGACTCTTCCTCGGCTCCTCAGCAGTGAACACCAGCCCACCTGAAGCATGGAAGGAAAAAGAATCAATCAATAAGTGACCAGAAGGTGGAGCTGTATCACCTTCATGTTGAACAAGGCTGCACACATTTGATGTGTGAAATAAAAAAGTGGATATTTGCACTGATGACTTTTCTCTCATTTCATTCTCTTTACATTTACATTGTTGAGATACATTTTTAAACTTGCTGTTAAACTTCAGTAACTATTTGTGACGACAAATAAAATATTTTGACATTAATGGTGATCACTGACATTTCAATGCAATTACATTTCAAGGATTCAGGGAACTTTATTTGTCATACCAACACACGTTCACGCATGGGGAGGTATGAAATTACATTCTCAGGTCCCGTTTTAAGCCAAGATAAATATCAAATAAGAAATAAAATATAGAAAATAGAGGTCCTATATAAAATAGCATAGAAGTACTTGGTGCAGGTAGGTGTGTGGGTGTGTGTGGGGTGGGGGCGTGGGATCTACAGAGCACCACCAGAGTTCAGCTGTCTAACAGCTTCTGGAAAGACGCTGTCTTCTAGTGAGGACCTCTCTGTCATACAGAGCATAGTCCAGTAACAAGAGATCAGCAGTTATCAGGTAATGGTCCCATAGAATAGAGTTATGTGGAAAGACTGTTAACTGTTCAAGTGCAACACCACAAGCCAGAACAAGGTCAAGAGTGTGGTTCAAACAGTCAGTGGGTTCATTTACAGTCTGGGAGAAGCCAACTGGGTCCAATAGTGAGACAAAAGCAGTGCTGACACCATCGTTATCATCGTCCACATGAATATTAAAGTCACCTACTAGAATCACTTTGTGGCTCATCCCACCCAGGACCAAGACGGAGCGCTTCAGACGGTCATTTGTGCCCACTGCCATCAGACTGTTTCACAGCACTGGAGAACTCAGTCTGCCATCAAGCTGATCCAACAAACAACACTCACTGATCCCCCACCTCTTGCACTGGACTGACTGAATATGCACATAACATTCTACCTATCAACCAGACTATTAGATTTTAGCATCATTATCATTGTTGTCAACTTTATTATTATGTCATCTTGAACTATCATTCATATGGCTGTTATTGGAACTGCCAATATCACTATTATTATTACATAGACTTTATTGATCCCCCATAGGGGGAAATTGTAGGGCTAAGTTTCTGATAGGAAATGATTGTTGTACACACCCCTACTCTGATACATGCACACGAACCCAAGCACACGAACAAGTACTTAAGTGGTGAAATTCCCTGGCTCGAGTTACTAAGATGTGATTGCCAGAAGTAACATATCAGTCATTAGGGAAGGTCAACTTGACCTGAGAAGTAGAAACCTTACACAACAATGGTGGGAAACAAGACCCCAAGCCAAGAAACATGAGTTCCAGGAAAGTGTAAAATCAGATGGTCGAGTACGCGCACTTACCTGTGCTCTCACATAAACACACACTGCGTGAATGACGTAGGAGGAGGTATAAACCCCCCCACCCAATATCAGAACTTTGGAATAGTAATGAGGAATCTGAACTGTATAGAGGTGTTGGAACGAGAAGTGTTTGCCAATAAATTCCCCGAGGCTGATGAAGCTGAGATCCTGTTCGTGTGTCGTGATTCGCCACAACATAATTGGTGACCCCGACGTGATCGAGTCAGGACCACGAGTGAGAGTTACATATTACAGCAGCAACAGCGCCAGGGCAAGATAAGCAGGAAAATAAGCAATAGTAGATAAATAGAAATTGCATTTACACTATAAACATAAATGTACAGTACAGAGAGGTATATGAAATGAGTGAGAAAAATGTCATATAGTATATTATTATTATTATTATTATTATTATTACTACTATAGCAGTAGTTATGGTTGATGGTAGTACTGTACTTGCACATATTTATCCATCCCATATTCTACTATTCTACCACACAGCAACACATCATGGCTTCACATTGGCACTTTTCTCACACCTGCTGCTAATTATATATGACGTCACTGTCATAAATTTACACTTTCTATGCGCTTTTTAATTTTGTACTTTAATGTTGTACATTGGGCTGTTGCAACACTTGAATTTCCCCCATGGGGCTCAATAAAGGATTATTATGTTATGTTATGCTATGCTAGGTTAGCTAGCGTTAGCTAATTAGCTAACCACCATATGTTTGTTAGTGTTTGTGTTCGGCCATTCAGCCTCAGACTGACCTCATTAACCAAAGCCACCTCCGCGTCTTCATGATGTTTTCCTCCGGTAGTTTTCCAGTTTTCCTCTGGTCCTCCTAACATCTTTTGGAAGCAGAAAAACGAGCTGCAAAAACACGCGCCAACAATCCGCTCAGGTTCCGACGTCATCTGCTGCTGCGGTGAGTGAGTGTCCTGACGTCATTTCCTTGACCAGAGAAACGTCGCGCCGTTGTGACACAAGCAGCCCGGAAAGTTTAGCAATAACTCTGTAGATCTAGTAACTACGGGTGTTAATCGTTCACAAAAAAATGTAATCAAGTCTTTTCAGGGAGTTCATTCCACAGTGCAGGTAGAAGTTTGGGTTCAGGTGTTTTGCATTTTCGAGGACACAGCGCCCCCTTGTGTCCTGTAGGAGTAACTGTTTATCAATGTTCCTCCACTCGTTTTCTCTTTTTCACTGTTTTTTCTTTTAATTTATTATATCTTTATATATCTTTACTTTTCATGAGTCATTCAATGACATGTGTTAGCATTGTTCATTTGGGATGAATAAAAACAGTGTGAAGTGCGTTAACCTGCCCGTTGTGCTCTTTTCTGTCCACATCTGGCCAGTTTTGCAGCAGCACACGATCCAGAGCCCGTCTGCCCTGAGCCACGGCTCTGTGGAGACATCTGGCACTTTGAAAAGAAATGACACAGTTGAACAATGTTGAACTCCACTCACTGCGCCACAGGAGGTGATACGTCCTCTTCTCTGGGTGTCCATCCCAGCAGGTTAGTTACAGCCACTTCAAATTCAGTCCACGTGCACGAAGGTCCAACGCTGCTTGCAGCTTTAATCATTACTGAAATTGCAGTTCTATGCAAGCATTACAAAATATCAAACTACCTATTTGAAGGCACTAGAATACAGGAAATAGTATCTTCCCCTGTGAAAATGCTCTGGGGCAGGACACCCAAACCTCTATTAGATTGCCCCACGCAAGGATTTTGTTTCTTAGTCTCACAGTTCAAAAGTGACTGGACAAAACATTACATTTGATGTCGCAGCACCACCAAAGCACTGCACTCGTGTCCTCAGCAGTACACCCACCAAGTCTGAAGTCAATCAGTTGAGCAGTTCCTAGATTTATTAAGTCAAACTAATCAATCTGAATCAAACTAGTTGAATATTTCCACTTGTAATGTCATGCATTTTTATCTTCAATGTGGTCTTTTCAGAAAATGGAAAAAATGAATTTTGATGTTTGGTGTAATGTTGGATGAACTTTCAAGCCTCCAATAATTCAAACAGACAAAATAAAACAAGCTGAAAGAAAAACATTTTCTCACTTTTTATTGTTGTTGTTGTTGTGTTCCTCTCTGTAGAAAGATGTTCTTGGGCCAATTTGAGAATATGGAGCACTTAGCTAAAAGTTCTTGAATGTAGTACCAAGTGTGTGTCTTTTCTCTAAGGAGTCTATTTTAAACAAAAGCTATGGATTTGTGATATATTTATTTAGATTGAGGTCTTTTGTAGAAAAATTGACTGAGTACCACACAGAGGTCAGGGAGAGACCTTGGTTTTGGTCTTTCCATGGGGTTTCTGTGGCGAGCACCAGATGGCACCAGAGTTCACCAATTCACCTCTTCTGCAATCAGTCGGTGTCTGAAAGGCAAGGTGGTCCACCTGTATGGAGACTCCACAGCTTTTTGAAAAACCTCACTGCAGTACTACCAGGTAGCTGATCCACAGAGATTCCTGTCAACAGATTTTGAAACAAGCTTAATCTGTTCCCTCTGTAATACTTTTAGACCTTAAGGAGTTGAACCTGCACAGCCCAAAGAAAGCTGAGCCTTACATGGCCTTGGACTATGCAAACAACATTTTGGTCTCCGTATTGCCCTTGTATCAGTGAGACATTGCCAATGAACTGGATCATTTAATCAGAGCACTGTCATAGTTTTTGGCATCTGGGCTCACTTTGGCAGTTTCCGGGTGGAGGTCTTACATCTAGCGGTTGCAGAGCATCCGCAGGTCAGTGTTGCGGCTGCTGGACAGGGCTCCAGGCACAGTGGCCATCATCCGGACAGGGAACTCCAAAGTTATGACGCTTACTGCAGCACTAACAAACAGTGACTGGTACCTCAAGGACAAGGTGCTCAGGGCCATGTTCAAAGGTCTGAATGATTATCTACTGGATGCCTGGGAGATGACCCTGGCCCACCACCTGCCACACAACCTCAAAGTTGTTTATGACCAGTACTATGAAGCTCTACTAACAATAGGGTGACATTTCAAGACATCATTCCAACAGCTAACTGTCTGACCCTAAGAGATAACCTGTGCTCTGCTGGTTTGACTCTAAGGTAAGGGTTGCTGTTTCATGTAGCAACTTGGACTTTGAACAGGAGGAGGAGGAGGAGGATTCCGGTTGAAATAGTTGTCCAATCCAATCTCACAGAAGTTTGTGAAATAGTCACATAATTGAATCTATTAATTTGTGCGGCTAGTAGTCTGGCACGGCATGCCTGGAGGGTTAATTTTAGGACCAATGTTATTCTCATTCTATATGCTCCCCTTGGGTGATGGTAAGTGGCTTTGAGTTGGCCTTCAGAGTTGTTTTCCACAGCCCCACCGAGGTCTTGATGAAGGCTTGTGTGTGGTTAGATTTGCAACCAGTTTCTGTAATAACTGTAAGTAGCACACTGCCCTCTATTTAGTCTGTATTTGAAGTGTTCACAAAGAAAAGAGCAGCATTACTTCTTCTGCTTTACACACTTCAGAAAACTGATTCGTTTTGCATTATGTCCATTAATACTCACATTCAGACAGACTGCTGTATTGGACCCTCTCTTTGGACTGTCTTTGCTTTAGCAGTCTTAATCTTTGATAGCAAAGGTCCATTCTAATCGCCGACTGTTCCTTCCCATCCTGAAGTCAGACGAGCACACAGTGCGACTATATTTTTGTTGTGCTTACTTTGTCTCAGGGATGGTAGAACCTTTAGAATGTGTCATTTTTTTTCCCCCAGATGTTCTAACCGGCAACAGTTCAACAGTTACCCGACGTAAAAACAAATTGGACGCGGGTTTGTTATGTTCTCCCACCATCGAGTGACGAGCGAGAGGATTTACTTTATTTTTTTCACTTTTATTTGAAAATGTGACCCAAATGTACAATCACTGAAAAAACTGTGTGTGTTAATATTATTTTCTTAACAAGGGGTTAAGTATTAGTGATACAAGCTCAGGGATGGAAGAATCCTGTGGACCTTGGAGCACGAGTTGTAAAACGTACAGAAAGACCACATTGATCCGTTGTGTTTTCTGACACAACCTGTGAGGTTACAGATTCTCCGCTGAGCGAACGTGTTACATATGCAAACTACTGGAGTTGTATGTTGGTCACAAAAAGAAGCACGAACACTACAGTGTTGCATTTTTTTTCATGTATTCATATGTATTTTTTCAGTATTCATGCGTTCAGGTGGTGAGAGCATGAATACTGTATGCCATGCTATTTGCAAGGTTGTTCTTGCTCCCACTGAACTCCTGAATGTGCCTGTAGTGTTTCCTGTCCATTCCCTGCCAGCACCATGGTCAAATGTGCCCCCCAATTTAAATGACTGAAAAAAAAAAAAAAGAAATTCAATTAGTCTCTTGGAATTTCTCATAGATCGCTTTCAATCTATAAAATGATATTACTTTGATTTGGTCAAAAACTAAAGTGATTCTGCTCATCCTTCATTATGAGACAGATTCAGACTTGTGTAATGTTTAAATCTCCTGCATCAAGTTGAAAGTGTAAGGGCTCTAAATGTGGGAGGCAATGCGGATACATTGATTGGTAAAACATATTCTTCGCAGAAACTGATAATGACGACAGTTAAGGGTTTTTTAAAATTAGCTGATGCAAAGAAAACCTGGCTATGTGCAATCTGTTCAAGGTAAACCCCTCTAGGCTTGTCTGGTTCAGACCACCAAGAAGGTCAAAGGTAAAAAAGAAACAAGCCTCTCTCTCTCTTGGGTTTTAGTGGGATATATATATATATATTGTTAAGAACAGGCTATGGGCCATGTATCATGGACTTTTGATTTTTGGACATTTTGTGTTTGTGTTCCTATGATTCCCTGTTCCCACTCTGTTTGACAGTGAAGATCCAGCCGTAACACCACAGGCAAGTCAGGGAAGAAATTTCCTGCAGCTAACAGCTCAACACTTCTCATCAAGCACCCAAAATATTCAAATAGTTATGTTATGCTTTGAAGCAGGAAGAATCTTCTATCTTGGCCTTTCTGTTTTATTTAGTTAATTCTCTCTCTCTCTCTCTCTCTCTCTCTCTCTCTCTCTCTCTCCTGATCCAACTCACCATCCGGCGGTGATCGGTTGCAGTGTTTGCTTTCCTGAGTCAGCCAGAGAGTAAATGGAACAATGTTCAATAGAAGTGTTTTAACATGCAGAGAGATAATCATTTGTTAGCAAATATGAGTCAAAAAGAGGCCATCAACACTTGTCACCACACCCATGTACTGTAGCTACTCAACTGCCACTGCTACTCAGTTCTGTCACTGTTGGTATTTTACATGTTGATATTATCTTTGCAGAGCCCAAAACCTACTTCCTCATACATCAGACTGCACTTTGTCACATACAGAACAAACTGTAACCTGAAACTCAGTAGATCTGACTGATACAGGACAAATTAGTCTTTGCCCTTCTTTGCCATTGTCTCTATGACCAAATAACACCATAAACCTGGGGCCATATTATGATTAACTAATATTTAATGTATATTATATAACTTAATAGATAATTAAGTGTCACAACTATAGTTGGAGTCATACAGCATTACTAGCATCCACATTTAAAGAGGGAAATATTGTACTTTTACTTCAGTACTACTTGTATTGAGTAGTTACTGGATACTTAGTCCATAAAGATTTAAATACAGTCAAAAACATATGATAAAAAAATAAGTAGATACCTCGATGCATTGAAAACCATTCAAAATATTTTTACTTGAGTAAACTCAAGCATCAAAATACAGTATCAGTCAAAAGTTTGGATACACCTCCTCACTCAATGGTTTTTCTTTATTTTTATCATTTTCTACAATGTAGATAATTTTTTAATTGAAGACATCAAAACTATGAAGGAACACATTATTTATATGAAATTATGGAGTAAACAAAAATGTGTTAGACACACCTATAGGATATGTAGGGGCAATTTAACAAGGAAGGAGAGTGATAGAGGTGGTGTCAGATGACCCGGCCTCCACAATCACTCCACCTAAAGTTGGACTTTAGAATGAAGGAAAAGCAGGCGACAAGTTCTCAGCACATCTGAAGAAACTCCTTCAAGACTGTTGGAAGATCTGTTTTCCAGATGACGACCTCATGACGACTGAGAGAATGCCAAGAGTGAGCAACGCCGTCTTCAATATTAATCTACAATGTAGAAAATAATGGAAGTAAAGGAAAAGAAAAACCACTCAATGACAAGGTATGTCCACACTTTTGACTTGTACTGTTAAAGAAGTTAAAGTACTCGCGATGCAGAATGGCATATCTCAGAATTCAAATGAATATTATTATATTATACTGATGCACACATGTATGCAGCGCTCTAATGTTGCATGTGGTAAAGGCAGGGCTAGTTTGAACTACTTTATCTAAAATAATACATCCTGATTTCTTAGTTGATTATATGTTGTGTTAATCTGAATCTGTTCCTAAAACTTTTAAATAAATCTAGAGGAGTAAACACTACCCTAGTGCCTCTGAGATGTAGTGGAGTTAGTAGTAGTCATAATGACTAGAGAGGCGCTATACAAATACCGACCATTTACTTTCCACCACTGACTGGGGCATGAGGAGGAGACTTTTATTCAGGCCTGTAGCATTTCTTTTCTTTTGCTGTTTAATGCTAAATTTATTTGAAAGTGTTATGATTGATTTTTTTCTTTTGACTTTGCGTATGTTCCATCCATCCATGTTGTGTTTTGATGGTTGATATGCAGTGGTGTTTTGTGATCCAGCGGGGAAGTGAAAATAGCTAACTATTCTAATACAGCAGTGATAATACATTTCACTGATAACACTTAAATTCCTGTGAACTATAGTTAACAAAATGAATACATTCTGTGTGTATGTATGCCTCTTAGCTTTAGTACTTTTTCGCTTGAGGGATGAAGGGTTAAGTGATGAAGGAATGAAGGGAAGAAGGTAGGATAAGGGAAAGAATTGAGATTGTATATATATATATATATATATATATATTATTATTATTAGTAGTAGTAGTAGTAGTGGTATTATTTGTATCATTTGTCATTTTCAGTTATTTCACATTTCACCTGGTGCAGTAATTTACCTCTGTGTAATAATTTTTAATAATTTTTAATACATCTATTTTTTATTCATACTTTTATATATTTATATTTTACTTTGTGTTTGAAGTGTATTCTTATTCTTTTGGAGCTGTGTGTAACAAAAAGCAATTTCCCCCTGGGGATTATTAAAGTAATTCTGATTCTGATTATTATTATTATTATTATAATATAGTACATCTCCTCATTCTGAGTGTACATGTTATATATTATTGTTGGTAGTAGTGGTAGTAGTATTATTATTATTATATAGTACAACACCTTACTCTGAGTGTACATGTTGTTATATATTATTATTAGTAGTGTTATTATTATTATTATTATTATTATCATAAGACTCTGGACTCACCTGGTGCAGTAATTTACCTCTGTGTAATAATTTGTAATAATAATTTTTAATACATCATTTTTTATACATACTTTATATATTTATATTTCAACTTTGTGTTTGAAGTTTATTCTTATTCTTTTGGGGCTGTGTGTAACAAAAAGCAATTTCCCCCTGGGGATTATTAAAGTAATTCTGATTCTGATTCTGATGTCACACTATTTGTGTGGAGAGAATTTCCCAATTTGGTTCAAGTCAAATTCTTACTCTTAGCATAACAAGATGTCAGCTTCTTTGTTTTTTTGTTTTTATTCTTTCATTCAGAACCAGGTGATCTGGTCACAGCGCTATACTGCAGTCATAGACGAAGACTGATCACTGATCATGAAAGTCAGAGCCTGGATGAGAGGGGAGGTCAGCAGTGGCCTTCCAAAGTACAGCACCATCTTCTTCATTCTGGCTTTGGCTGCCTTCATTTTCCTGCTACGTTACATGGAGGTCCTGGAGGTGAGAACTTGGGTTTTAGTGGGACATCTTGAAGGGTGGACCCAGTCTGAAGTGTTTCATATTAGATGTTAATATGCTCAGGATAACAGTGATGTTTTTATTCAGTTATTTCACATTTACATTTCTGTTTTTCTTTGTGCTCTTTTCAGTGGATTGACGTCGGCAGCAGTAAGCTGGAACGAGCTAAGGAAAACTCTACATCTAAAGAAATAATGGTAATCATTTACTGCCTTGGACTTGGACTGTGTCTGAAAGGTGCTACACTAATAAACCTCACCTTTCCTTGCCTTGCCTTGCCTTGTTCAAAATTCAAAGATCCTCCTGAATCATCCGCTTCACTTTACCTCCACCTCCTCCACTGTGATCTGTAAATTCATTATGATAAATCAATGACGTTTGGTGGCTTTAGCTTGGATTCACCTCATCACTGAAACTGATGATTTTCACAGTTCGTGTGGTTCGATCCAGTCTGTATGCAGCAACATTTAATTCTTTTCTTTTTTTTTTTTCTGCCAAAAAAAAACCCCAAAACATTAATTTTTACTGAACAACTGAAACACAAATACAAACTTGACATTTGGGTTCTTTCTTTGTTAATATTATATTATATATATATATATATTGTTAAGAACAGGCTATGGGCCATGTATCATGGAGTTTTGATTTTTGGACATTTTGTGTTTGTGTTCCTATGATTCCCTGTTCCCACTCTGTTTGACAGTGAAGATCCAGCCGTAACACCACAGGCAAGTCAGGGAAGAAATTTCCTGCAGCTAACAGCTCAACACTTCTCATCAAGCACCCAAAATATTCAAATAGTTATGTTGTGCTTTGAAGCAGGAAGAATCTTCTATCTTGGCCTTTCTGTTTTATTTAGTTAATTTTCTTTTACTTAATTGTTTAATTTTAGCACCATCTCTCTCTCTCTCTCTCTACCCCCTGCCAGTTTCAGCATAAAGTAAACTCCTCCATAAACGCCACCATCATTGTCCAAAGAGTTTCCACTGTCCCTGACACGCATCAAGGCTTCTGCTCCTTCCAGCCACTGTCCCCTGAGGACGCTCGGGAGGAACGCCTCCTACTAGACTCCATTACTTGGCCTGAAACTCCAGTTTTGCCAACTCCTCTTTCTCTGGTGAAGACCACTGATCCTGCCCACAGCAACTTCATCATTCTACCACCACAGAGAGGAGGAGGACAGTGGCATGTAGGGGATCAGCTGGAGGTTATGATCAACATGTATGACTTCAAGGGACATCCCAAGAAGTCTGGGGGAGACGTCTTACTCGCTCGGCTGCACAATCCAAAGCTTGTTGCAGGTGTGGTTGGACATGTGGTGGATCATCTCAATGGCAGCTACTCTGCTGTATTCACTTTACTGTGGGAAGGAAGCGCACAGGTTCAGGTGATGCTAAACACCATCATGTTAAATGTGATTGTACTATAGGTGTTTCTAATCTATCTTCTAACTGACCCTGCACTAAGTCCCACCCCTCGAACTGACACAGGTCAATTATAGTGTATAGTGTAGTTGAGACCCCATCCGTGATGTCTTCAACTCCCACCTACGGAGGAATTTCCCAGACGTCCCGTGGAGCTTTCAGAATCCAAGTGGCTCATGTTCAAAGCTTCCATTTCGATTCAAGAATCCCCACATGAGCAAGCATCAGATAGAGAACACAACCAGTACAGAACCAGGTTGGACAGAGAGAGAGAGAGAGAGAGAGAATAATAATAATAAAAGCAACTATAGTACTGACAATAGAAATATAGATGGATGGATGACTTTCTTTGTCTGTACTGATATGAATGAACATAACTGGACTAAATGAAAACTCTCTGTCTCATCAGGTGACGCTGGTTCACCCTAGAGAGGCTGTCACAGTGCTGCACAGGCTAAACAGCAAACAGCCCGATAGGGTTTACTTCAAAAGCATCTTTCGTTTAGGCTCACTCTCTGAAACTACCATCTGTGACATCTGCCTGCGTCCAACCCGACAGCCACTGTGCAACTACACTGACATCCGTACAGGCGATCCTTGGTTCTGCTACAAGCCAGAGAAACTGAGCTGTGATGCCAGGATCAACCACTACATGGGAGGATATAGACATACTCTTAAGGCCGAGGAGAAGAAGCTCTTTCAAAGGTGAGTGAGCAGAGCGACGGGACTGACTTGTGAGACCTCTAATAAATACATACATACTGTGTTACCCACGCATTGCTTTGGTGGAAAATTTCAGGAGTTTGTAAGTACAGGCAGTAAAGACTGAATGTGGAGATGTTTAATATTTCAAAGACAACTAGTGCAGCGACCCAATGGTCGATCTGAACACAAAGTAACAAGAATCTATACTTAGATGATGCTGCTACAGCGCCACTTATTGGCCCAATGGCACCAAATTTGCCATGGTCACACATGTCCACCAAATGTGGTGCAATAACATAAACCATTCCGAAGATTTGACATTTTTTTGTATTACTACCCTGCCCACAGCAGTTGAATGATTTGAAAATTTGTAAGAGTTAACACCTTCACTTTGGTAACTAGGTTGCTCACCTGGTGCCTTCGACAAAAGGTTTCTAGCTTCTGGGTTCTTTCTAGGGGTATGTGACCCTCTGAATATGCTTAAATTCCACAGTGCTCTGTAGAGTCCTGAAGAACTACATAGTCTGGTGATAATTATCTGTGCGTTCATCACTGCGACTGACATCCTTCACATTACACATAGTCACGGGTTCTATTTATACAACAATATCAGTTATTGTCCTCCTTTCTTGTATTTCTGTTGTTACATTGTGATGAGTGTAAGAAATAATTTATTGTTTTCTTCAGAGGTGTCAATATGAAAGTCTCCATTCGGGCCTCAGGACCTGCCAGTGTCACTGTTTTCCCAAAAGGGGAAGGTAAAGCACAATTTTTTTCTTTTGCTGCCTCTAATAATTAAAAACTGAATGTAATACGGACAATGAAAGTAAAACAAGCAGAGAGGAAAACATTTTATCCCTTTCTTTTGAAGAGAGATGTATTCTGGCCAATTTGAAAAGATCCTGATGCAGCACCAGCTATATCTATATCTATTCTCTTAGAAGTCTTAAACAAAAACAATGAATTTGTAACACATAGGTTTGGGAGATACCTTTGTTTAGGTATTTTATTAGGTTTTGTTGACTATCCTTGCCCTTTTATTTCCTCTCAGGCCAACCACAGGTGCAGAACAGCAGTATGAATTCTGGACTCTCTGGTTATTACTACCAGGGTGTGTGGCGAGCACTAGATGGCACCACAGTTTGCCAATTCAACCGCTCTGCCATCAGTCAGTGTCTGAAAGGCAAGGTGGTCCACATGTATGGAGACTCCACCGTCCGGCAGTTTTTTGAATACCTCACTGCAGTACTACCAGGTAGCTGATCCACAGAGATTTCTGTCAACAGTTTGATTTTGTTCACACTGCAGCTTAATCTGTTCCCTCTGTAATGCTTTCAGGTCTTAAGGAGTTTAACCTGCACAACCCCAAGAAAACTGGACCTTACATGGCTTTGGACTATGCAAACAACATTTTAGTGAAATATCGCTTTCATGGTACTCCTATCCGTATTGCCCCTGTCCCAATCAGTGAGCTGCGTCACATTGCTAATGAACTTGATGATTTAATTGGAGGCACTAATACTGTCGTAGTTTTTGGCATCTGGGCTCACTTTGGCAGTTTCCCTATGGAGGTGTATATCCGGCGGCTGCAGAGCATCCGCAGGTCAGTGGTCCGGCTGCTGGACAGGGCTCCAGGCACACTGATCATCATCCGGACAGGGAACCCCAAAGGTTTGACACTTGACATAGCGCAAACCAACAGTGACTGGTATTCAATGCAGCGAGACAAGGTGCTCCGAGCCATGTTCAGAGGTCTGAACGTTCATCTACTGGACGCCTGGGAGATGACCCTGGCCCACCACCTGCCACACAACCTCCACCCACAACCTCCCATCATAAAGAATATGATTAATGTAATTTTGTCCTACATATGCCCCAGAAAGGGTGACTAGTTGTCTATGACCAATACTATGGGGTTCTAATTACAATAAGATGAAATATGAGGACATCCATCCAGCTGCTGTCTACCTTTAAGAGATAACGTGTATTTCAAGGTAAAATGTGGTCACTGCAGTTTATCATAGTTTTCTTTTAATAAAATTCCCTGAGGCTGCGGAAGTGGTGTACGGCTCATTCCTTTGATTTTTCCACAACAGCCTTACCCAGGATCACAAAGTCTGTCAGGAGCATAGAATACTGGCTGTCTATCCCACATGCCCCACTCTGACCACTCTTTACCTTGTGGCAGACGAGCTTTTACCGTGTGGCAGACAATAGAGTATCCAAGTAGTGACTCAATCATTTAGAAAATGGGTTATAGATGACATAAATACAAGTTAGGCTCTCCATATCCTCACGTCCACATCTAATTCAAGTTTGAATTTTTTTCAGACTTTTTCCCTTCTCAATGCACCTTCAAAGTAGGTAGTTTAAATTTGCCAGATGTAGGGTTGGAGTAATTAGTGCCATGGCATTCAGCTGAAAGGCTTCCTGGAAGGGTGCTCTCTTGTAATCCTCCTCAGAAATCCCTTTTCAACCCTCGCTCCTCAGAGCAGAAATAAGAGCTTTGGGGCAGCCTTCAAGATTGCAAGAATGACTTGGAGGATCTAAGAAATATCAAGTAGGAGACCAGGGATGGACCCTGGCTACACTGTTCAATAGAATAGAAGTGTTTTACCATGCAGAGAGATAATCATTTGCTAACAAATACGAGTCAAAGACCAACACACCAAGATAACAGCACTGCCAAAAAGAGGCCATAAACACTTGTCACCACACCCATGTACTGTAGCTACTCAACTGCCACTGCCACTGCTACTTTGTTCCATCGCTGTTGGTATTTTACATGTTGATATTATTTTTGGAGAGCCCAAAACCTGACTAAATCTATAATCAACTCGATGCCAGTGTACATCTGATCATCTACAGTCCCTGACAAAAGTCTTGTCGCTTACTGAAGTTGTTGGAACAACAAATAATAACTTGACTTGTAGTTGATCAATTGGAATCTGAAATGGCTAATATGAAAGGCAAAGGCCTCTGGATTATGTGTATTGTACCAAAATAAGGTTTTGTATCATTCGTTGAGTTTTATCATTTAATTAGAACAGAAAGGTCAGATTTGGCTTGGACAAAAGTCTTGTCGTGCCTTTAAATGATTCAACCAATCACAGATTAGAGCTTCACCTGTGACAAATACTGTAATTAACACATTCCCAGGTGTGTATAAAAAGAACCCCAGCACACCAGACCTTCATCTGAAGTGCAACCTGACTTCTCACAACATGCCAAAGATTCAACCACAGATCAAAGTGCTGATCATCAAGAACCTGAAGACCAAGTCTGCTGCTGAGGTGGCAGACATCTTCAGTGTATCCAAACGTCAAGTGGAGAGGATAAGAAAACAATTTGAAGAAACTGTTGAAGTTCATGACAAGCCCAAGTCAGGCAGACCCCGTAAGACAACTGTTCGAGAGGACCGTTTGTTGCTTCGACAGTCCAGGGCCAGCCCTTTTTCAACTGCAGCAGAGCTGCATGAGAAGTGGTCACCAGAAAACCCTGTATCTCGAAGAACAGTTTGTCGAATTCTCTCACGCAGTGGTCTCCATGGCCAAATTAGTGCTCAGAAGCCAGCATTAAACAGAAGGCAACTAAAAAATCGTGTTGCATTTGCAAGGGCCCACAGCTTGGTGAAAGGATGGACAGAGGAAAAGTGGCAGAAGGTAGATTTTTCTGATGAATCATCCATTGAACTGCATCCCAAACGCAGCAAATACTGCAGAAGACCCGTTGGAACCCGCATGGACCCAAGATTCACCCAGAAAACAGTCAAGTTTGGTGGAGGAAAAATCATAGTTTGGGGTTACATCCAGTATGGGGGTGAAAAAGAAACTGGCTTTGCTGGTGACACTGTCAATGATTTATCCAAACTTAACCAGCACGGCTTGCGCAACATTCTGCAGTGATACGCCAGAATTTAACAAGGAAGGAGAGTGATGGAGGTGGTGTCAGATGACCCGGCCTCCACAATCACTCCACCTAAAGTTGGACTTTAGAATGAAGGAAAAGCAGGCGACAAGTTCTCAGCACATCTGAAGAAACTCCTTCAAGACTGTTGGAAGATCTGTTTTCCAGATGACGACCTCATGACGACTGAGAGAATGCCAAGAGTGAGCAACGCCGTCTTCAATATTAATCTACAATGTAGAAAATAATAGAAGTAAAGGAAAAGAAAAACCACTCAATGACAAGGTATGTCCACACTTTTGACTTGTACTGTTAAAGAAGTTAAAGTACTCGCGATGCAGAATGGCATATCTCAGAATTCAAATGAATATTATTATATTATACTGATGCACACATGTATGCAGCGCTCTAATGTTGCATGTGGTAAAGGCAGGGCTAGTTTGAACTACTTTATCTAAAATAATACATCCTGATTTCTTAGTTGATTATATATTGTGTTAATCTGAATCTGTTCCTAAAACTTTTAAATAAATCTAGAGGAGTAAACACTACCTAGTGCCTCTGAGATGTAGTGGAGTTAGTAGTAGTCATAATGACTAGAGAGGCGCTATACAAATACCGACCATTTACTTTCCACCACTGACTGGGGCATGAGGAGGAGACTTTTATTCAGGCCTGTAGCATTTCTTTTCTTTTGCTGTTTAATGCTAAATTTATTTGAAAGTGTGTGGTTATTTGAAAGTGTTATGATTGATTTTTTTCTTTTGACTTTGCGTATGTTCCATCCATCCATGTTGTGTTTTGATGGTTGATATGCAGTGGTGTTTTGTGATCCAGCGGGGAAGTGAAAATAGCTAACTATTCTAATACAGCAGTGATAATACATTTCACTGATAACACTTAAATTCCCGTGAACTATAGCACATTGTAGTAACTGCAGTTGGATTTTTCAATTTAATTTCAAATTAATTGTTGCCCGTGTTTGCCGCATGTCTGCAGAACATGTAACTCAAAGTTAACTCTATAGAGGATATTACCTTATCTGATTTCTCTCATATCAAAGCTGCTCTCTGTCAGATACAAAGGAACCTTGAAGCTTGAGGGATGAAGGGTTAAGTGATGAAGGAATGAAGGGAAGAAGGTAGGATGAGGGAAAGAATTGAGATTGTAGTCTGATGGACGGAATATAAAGATGAATACTTGTGGATGAGGTGGGACTGAGGCGTGGCCATTGTTTCGGAACCTAGTTATAATACTTGAGTCAGCATGTCGAAGTGACAATCAATTTGAAATATTTAACACATAATTAACGGCATTAGTCCTAATGACTGAAAGCCAGATATGTCTCTCACTCTGAGTGTACATGTTGTTGTATATTATTATTGTTATTATTATAACTATATAATACATCTCCTCACTCTGAATGTACATGTTATATATATATATTTTATTATTATTATTATTAGTAGTAGTAGTAGTGGTATTATTTATATCATTTGTCATTTTCAGTTATTTCACATTTCACCTGGTGCAGTAATTTACCTCTGTGTAATAATTTGTAATAATTTTTAATACATCTTTTTTTTATTCATACTTTTATATATTTATATTTTACTTTGTGTTTGAAGTGCATTCTTATTCTTTTGGAGCTGTGTGTAACAAAAAGCAATTTCCCCCTGGGGATTATTAAAGTAATTCTGATTCTGATTATTATTATTATTATTATTATAATATAGTACATCTCCTCATTCTGAGTGTACATGTTATATATTATTGTTGGTAGTAGTGGTAGTAGTATTATTATTATTATATAGTACAACACCTTACTCTGAGTGTACATGTTGTTATATATTATTATTAGTAGTGTTATTATTATTATTATTATTATAAGACTCTGGACTCACCTGGTGCAGTAATTTACCTCTGTGTAATAATAATTTTTAATACATCATTTTTTATACATACTTTATATATTTATATTTCAACTTTGTGTTTGAAGTTTATTCTTATTCTTTTGGGGCTGTGTGTAACAAAAAGTAATTTCCCCCTGGGGATTATTAAAGTAATTCTGATTCTGATGTCACACTATTTGTGTGGAGAGAATTTCCCAATTTGGTTCAAGTCAAATTCTTACTCTTAGCATAACAAGATGTCAGCTTCTTTGTTTTTTTGTTTTTATTCTTTCATTCAGAACCAGGTGATCTGGTCACAGCGCTATACTGCAGTCATAGACGAAGACTGATCACTGATCATGAAAGTCAGAGCCTGGATGAGAGGGGAGGTCAGCAGTGGCCTTCCAAAGTACAGCACCATCTTCTTCATTCTGGCTTTGGCTGCCTTCATTTTCCTGCTACGTTACATGGAGGTCCTGGAGGTGAGAACTTGGGTTTTAGTGGGACATCTTGAAGGGTGGACCCAGTCTGAAGTGTTTCATATTAGATTGTTAATATGCTCAGGATAACAGTGATGTTTTTATTCAGTTATTTCACATTTACATTTCTGTTTTTCTTTGTGCTCTTTTCAGTGGATTGACGTCGGCAGCAGTAAGCTGGAACGAGCTAAGGAAAACTCTACATCTAAAGAAATAATGGTAATCATTTACTGCCTTGGACTTGGACTGTGTCTGAAAGGTGCTACACTAATAAACCTCACCGTTCCTTGCCTTGCCTTGCAGTGTTCAAAATTCAAAGATCCTCCTGAATCATCCGCTTCACTTTACCTCCACCTCCTCCACTGTGATCTGTAAATTCATTATGATAAATCAATGACGTTTGGTGGCTTTAGCTTGGATTCACCTCATCACTGAAACTGATGATTTTTACAGTTCGTGTGGTTCGATCCAGTCTGTATGCAGCAACATTTAATTGCATTTTTCAGCCATGAAAATCTTTTTCTGCCAAAAAAACCCCAAAACATTAATTTTTACTGAACAACTGAAACACAAATACAAACTTGACATTTGGGTTCTTTCTTTGTTAATATTATATTATATATATATATATTGTTAAGAACAGGCTATGGGCCATGTATCATGGACTTTTGATTTTTGGACATTTTGTGTTTGTGTTCCTATGATTCCCTGTTCCCACTCTGTTTGACAGTGAAGATCCAGCCGTAACACCACAGGCAAGTCAGGGAAGAAATTTCCTGCAGCTAACAGCTCAACACTTCTCATCAAGCACCCAAAATATTCAAATAGTTATGTTGTGCTTTGAAGCAGGAAGAATCTTCTATCTTGGCCTTTCTGTTTTATTTAGTTAATTTTCTTTTACTTAATTGTTTAATTTTAGCACCATCTCTCTCTCTCTCTCTCTACCCCCTGCCAGTTTCAGCATAAAGTAAACTCCTCCATAAACGCCACCATCATTGTCCAAAGAGTTTCCACTGTCCCTGACACGCATCAAGGCTTCTGCTCCTTCCAGCCACTGTCCCCTGAGGACGCTCAGGAGGAACGCCTCCTACTAGACTCCATTACTTGGCCTGAAACTCCAGTTTTGCCAACTCGTCTTTCTCTGGTGAAGACCACTGATCCTGCCCACAGCAACTTCATCATTCTACCACCACAGAGAGAAGGAGGACAGTGGCATGTAGGGGATCAGCTGGAGGTTATGATCAACATGTATGACTTCAAGGGACGTCCCAAGAAATCTGGGGGAGACTTCTTACTCGCTCGGCTGCACAATCCAAAGCTTGTTGCAGGTGTGGTTGGACGTGGTGGATCACCTCAATGGCAGCTACTCTGCTGTATTCACTTTACTGTGGGAAGGAAGCGCACAGGTTCAGGTGATGCTAAACACCATCATGTTAAATGTGATTGTACTATAGGTGTTTCTAATCTATCTTCTAACTGACCCTGCACTAAGTCCCACCCCTCGAACTGACACAGGTCAATTATAATGTATAGTGTAGTTGAGACCCCATCCGTGATGTCTTCAACTCCCACCTACGGAGGAATTTCCCAGACGTCCCGTGGAGCTTTCAGAATCCAAGTGGCTCATGTTCAAAGCTTCCATTTCGATTCAAGAATCCCCACATGAGCAAGCATCAGATAGAGAACACAACCAGTACAGAACCAGGTTGGACAGAGAGAGAGAGAGAGAGAGAGAATAATAATAATAAAAGCAACTATAGTACTGACAATAGAAATATAGATGGATGGATGACTTTCTTTGTCTGTACTGATATGAATGAACATAACTGGACTAAATGAAAACTCTCTGTCTCATCAGGTGACGCTGGTTCACCCTAGAGAGGCTGTCACAGTGCTGCACAGGCTAAACAGCAAACAGCCTGATAGGGTTTACTTCAAAAGCATCTTTCGTTTAGGCTCACTCTCTGAAACTACCATCTGTGACATCTGCCTGCGTCCAACCCGACAGCCACTGTGCAACTACACTGACATCCGTACAGGCGATCCTTGGTTCTGCTACAAGCCAGAGAAACTGAGCTGTGATGCCAGGATCAACCACTACATGGGAGGATATAGACATACTCTTGAGGCCGAGGAGAAGAAGCTCTTTCAAAGGTGAGTGAGCAGAGCGACGGGACTGACTTGTGAGACCTCTAATAAATACATACATACTGTGTTACCCACGCATTGCTTTGGTGGAAAATTTCAGGAGTTTGTAAGTACAGGCAGTAAAGACTGAATGTGGAGATGTTTAATATTTCAAAGACAACTAGTGCAGCGACCCAATGGTCGATCTGAACACAAAGTAACAAGAATCTATACTTAGATGATGCTGCTACAGCGCCACTTATTGGCCCAATGGCACCAAATTTGCCATGGTCACACATGTCCACCAAATGTGGTGCAATAACATAAACCATTCAGAAGATTTGACATTTTTTTGTATTACTACCCTGCCCACAGCAGTTGAGTAAATGATTTGAAAATTTGTGAGAGTTAACACCTTCACTTTGGTAACTAGGTTGCTCAGGTTGCTGGTGCCTACAAAAGGTTTCTAGTTTCTGGGTTCTTTCTAGGGGTGTTGATGTGGCTCTGAACCAGGGTTCAGGGTCACTGGGCCAGATTTAAAGTTGTTTTTAGCAGGGGTCAATTGGTCAGAAAAACTAAGTAGATGGGTCTTAAAAAAATGAGTCAAAAGGAGTCAGGAAAGGCAGTCTCTGCAGTTGAGCTCAAGTAATCTTCAGGAGTCAGAGTTCAAGGCAGCACAAACCTTTAATGCCGGCAGCAAAGGGAGAACAATCTATCTGCACATTATATACAGTCAGAGAGTTCTGAGCTCTCACATACATTGCACCAGCTTATATTCCCTAAAGGCTCCACCTGTTTTCCTTTCGTCACATCATAAAATGACCAATCGATTTATCCTGCAACATTACACCATTATATTCATTGGTCAGTTTTGGGGCCTAAACTTTGCCATCCTCAGAGTGGGGATTCTAGGGACTTTCCAGCTGCCTGCACCTGCACGGGCATGCTTCCCTTTTTTTAAATTTACGCTATATAAGCTTTACACCAGTATCTTTTAAACTTGCCTTGTTCTTATCTTTCCAAACTAAGTTACTCCTTTTATTACACCCTTATTTCTTAACTCTCCTTTGCTGCCTTTTTTTTAAAAAAAAATGACAGTGTTTAATGTAAGTGCACTTGTTTTAACATACAGTGTAGTGTAAAAAAGACAAGTGTTGCGCTAAAAGAAGTGAAGTTTGCACGCTGCTATATTGATTTAAACACTGGAACTATTGAAATAATGGAGTAAACACTAGAACAGCTACATATATGCTGAAGGATGTTATGTCGATTGAAGTTTTAGTAATTAGTCTGACTATGACTTATATTCTTCACCATGGTTTGAATACATTTACTCCTCACTATGATTTTACATGTACTCATCACTGGACTGAAGTAAAACTGTGTGTATCCCTCACTCATTGACCCTCACTGTATCACATATTTACTCTATGTTAAAACAAGCGCACTTACATTAAACACTATAATTTTTAAAAAAGGCAACAAAAGGAAGCTAAGAAATAAGGGTGTAAAAAGAGGAGAGAGCTTAGAATAAAAAAATAAGAACAAGGTAGGTCAGAGAAATATTGGTGTAAAATGTATACAACATAGCATATAAAAAAGGAAAAGCATGGTGCAAGTGCAGGTGGCTGGAAAGTCCCTACAATCCCAACTCAAGGATACATCACCCAAGTCCCATCTGGTCAAGAAACATAATGGTGTAATGTTACACTACCGACACCTGACCAATGATTATAATGGTGTAATGTTACACTACCGACACCTGACCAATGATTATAATGGTGTAATGTTACAATATAACTAGATTGGTTATTTTGATGCTGTGATGAAAGGAAACCAGGTGGAACCTCATGAGAATACAGTTGCAAGAAAAAGTATGTGAACCCTTTGGGATTACTTGGATTTCTGCATAAATTGGTCATAAAATATGTTCTGATCTTCATCTAAGTCACATCACTAGAAAAACACAGTCTGCTTAAACTAATACTGCACAAAAAATTATAAGTTTTCATGTTTTTATTGAACATAACATGTAAACATTCACATTGCAGGGTGGAAAAAGTATGTGAACCTATAACTGGTTGACCCTCCTCTGGCAGCAATAACCTCAACCAAACATTTCCTGTAGTTGCAGATCAGACCTGCACAACGGTCAGGAGGAATTTTGGACCATTCCTCTGTACAAAACTGTTTCAGTTCAGCAATATTCTTGGGATGTCTGGTGTGAATCGCTCTCTTGAGGTCATGCCACAGCATCTCAATCGGGTTGAGGTCAGGACTCTCCAGACTGGGCCACTCCAGAAGGCGTATTTTCTTCTGTTGAAGCCATTCTGTTGTTGATTTACTTCTATGCTTTGGGTTGTTGTCCTGTTGCATTACCCATCCTCTGTTGAGCTTCAGTTGGCGGACAGATGGTCTTAAGTTTTCCTGCAAAATGTCTTGATAAACTTGGGAATTCATTTTTCCGTCGATGACAGCAATCCGTCCAGGCCCTGAGGCAGCAAAGCAGCCCCAAACCATGATGCCCCCTCCACCATATTTCACAGTTGGGATGAGGTTTTGATGTTGGGGTGCTGTGCATTTTTTTTCTCCACACATAGCGTTGTGTGTTCCTTCCAAACAACTCAATTTTGGTTTCATTTGTCCACAGAATATTTTGCCAGTAGTGCTGTGGAACATCCAGGTGCTCTTTTGCAAACTTCAAACGTGCAGCAATGTTTTTTTTGGACAGCAATGGCTTCCTCCGTGGTGTCCTCCCATGAACTCCATTCTTGTTTAATGTTTTACTTATTGTAGATTAGTCAACAATAATGTTAGCATGTGCCAGAGATTTCTGTAAGTCTTAAGCTGACACTCTAGGATTCTTCTTCACCTCATTGAGCATTCTGCGCTGTGCTCTCACAGTCATCTTTACAGGACGACCACACCTAGGGAGAGTAGCAACAGTGCTGAACTTTGTCCATTTGTAGACAGTCTGTCTTACCGTGGACACATGGACATCAAGGTTTTTAGAGATACTTTTGTAACCCTTTCCAGCTTCATGCAAGTCAACAATTCTTGATCGTAGATCTTCTGAGAGCTCTTTTGTGCGAGGCATGGTTCACATCAGGCAATGCCTCTTGAGAACAGCAAACTCAAAACTGGTGTGTGTTTTTTATAGGGCAATCTCATCACATTGATTGGACTCCAGGTTGGCTGACTCCTGGCTCCAATTAGCTCTTGGAGAAGTCATTAGCCTAGGGGTTCACATACTTTTTCCACCCTGCACTGGGAATGTTTACATGTTGTGTTCAATAAAAACATGAAAACTTATAATTTTTTGTGTGGTATCAGTTTAAGCAGACTGTGTTTGTCTAGTGATGTGACTTAGATGAAGATCAGAACATATTTTATGACCAATTTATGCAGAAATCCAAGTAATCCCAAAGGGTTCACATACTTTTTCTTGCAACTGTATAAGCTGATGTATTGTATGTGAGAGCTCAGAGCTCTGACTGTATGTATTGTGCAGATAGACTGTTCTCCCTTTAAAAACCAGCATTAAAAGACTGTTTGCTGCTCTGAACTCTGTCTCCTGAAGACTGTTTGGGTCAGACTGCTGAGATTGACTTTCCTGATCACTTTTCTGACTTGAAGTTTTGATCTATTAGCCAAAGTGTTCTCAGATCCATTGCGCACTGTTAAAATAACTATAAATCTGGCCTAGTGGCTTAGAACCTTGGTTCTATGCCACGTCAACAGCATACATGTGATACAGTGAGGGGCAATGAGTGAGGATCACACACAGTTATACTTTTTTGGTCCAGTGAAGAGTACATACAAACCATAGTGAAGAGTATATAAACTATATTCTGAGTGACTGTCTACTTTAGTTTTAGTGTCCCCTTTTATTCTATCCTTACGTTATCAGAAAGTTCAAACACTTCACACCAGCATATTTCTTGTGACTCCAGTGATTCTACACTATTACAGTGTTTATAGCAGCTTACATATTTGGATTTCTTTAAGTACAACACTTGTCTTTTACACTACAGTATGTGACCCTCTGAATATGCTTAAATTCCACAGTGCTCTGTAGAGTCCTGAAGAACTACATAGTCTGGTGATAATTATTTGTGCGTTCATCACTGCGACCGACATCCTCGACATTACACATAGTCACAGGTTCTATTTATACAACAATATCAGTTATTGTACTCCTTTCTTGTATTTCTGTTGTTACATTGTAATGAGTGTAAGAAATAATTTATTGTTTTCTTCAGTGGTGTCAATATGAAAGTCTCCATTCGGGCCTCAGGACCTGCCAGTGTCACTGTTTTCCCAAAAGGGGAAGGTAAAGCACATTTTTTTTCTTTTGCTGCCTCTAATAATTAAAAACTGAATGTAATACGGACAATCAAAGTAAAACAAGCAGAGAGGAAAACATTTTATCCCTTTCTTTTGAAGAGAGATGTATTCTGGCCAATTTGAAAAGATGGAGCATTAAGCTAAACGTTCCTGATGCAGCACCAGCTATATCTATATCTATTCTCTTGGAAGTCTTAAACAAAAACAATGAATTTGTAACACATAGGTTTGGGAGATACCTTTGTTTAGGTATTTTATTAGGTTTTGTTGACTATCCTTGCCCTTTTATTTCCTCTCAGGCCAACCACAGGTGCAGAACAGCAGTATGAATTCTGGACTCTCTGGTTATTACTACCAGGGTGTGTGGCGAGCACTAGATGGCACCACAGTTCGCCAATTCAACAGCTCTGCCATCAGTCAGTGTCTGAAAGGCAAGGTGGTCCACATGTATGGAGACTCCACTGTCCGGCAGTTTTTTGAATACCTCACTGCAGTACTACCAGGTAGCTGATCCACAGAGATTTCTGTCAACAGTTTGATTTTGTTCACACTGCAGTCTAATCTGTTCCCTCTGTCAAATGTTTAGATCTTAAGGAGTTTAACCTGCACAACCCCAAGAAAACTGGACCTTACATGGCTTTGGACTATGCAAACAACATTTTAGTGAAATATCGCTTTCATGGTACTCCTATCCGTATTGCCCCTGTCCCAATCAGTGAGACACGTCACATTGCTAATGAACTTGATGATTTAATTGGAGGCACTAATACTGTCGTAGTTTTTGGCATCTGGGCTCACTTTGGCAGTTTCCCTATGGAGGTGTATATCCGGCGGCTGCAGAGCATCCGCAGGTCAGTGGTCCGGCTGCTGGACAGGGCTCCAGGCACAGTGATCATCATCCGGACAGGGAACCCCAAAGGTATGACGCTTACTGCAGCACTAACAAACAGTGACTGGTACTCAATGCTGCAAGACAAGGTGCTCCGAGCCATGTTCAGAGGTCTGAATGTTCATCTACTGAACGCCTGGGAGATGACCCTGGCCCACCACCTGCCACACGACCTCCATCCACCACCTCCCATCATAAAGAATATGATTAATGTAATTTTGTCCTACATATGCCCTCAAAAGGGTGACTAGTTGTCTATGACCAATACTATGGGGTTCTAATTACAATAAGATGAAATATGAGGACATCCATCCAGCTGCTGTCTACCTTTAAGAGATAACGTGTATTTCAAGGTAAAATGTGGTCACTGCAGTTTATCATAGTTTTCTTTTAAGTTGTGTTGTGGTTTCTGGAAACAATAACAATCCTGTCATTTCAGAATCGACTTAGAAACCCTCTGTAAATCCACATTGGTCACTTTCAGTTTTCATGAATCAACTGGAACTTGAACCACTTATTTTTTGGGGAAATATTACTATTTGACTGTAGTGTAAAGGAATAGTTTGACATTTTGGGAAGTGCATCTATTCACTTTCTTCTTCATGATTAGATCAGAAGATTGATAAAACTCTTGTATTTGTCCTTTAACCATGAAGATGAAACCAGGAGGACAGTAAGCTGAGCTTAGCACAAAAACCATTAAGTACAAACATTTATGACCATTCACTGGGGCAGGCAGGTAACCAGGCAGGCCTTTCTTATTGCATGATCCAAATCTTCATCAACCTAGCTACACGAAGGCTGCAAGCTCTAAGGTTGTTGTTGTTTCACATAGCAATCAGGACAAAAATAGGCACAAATAACAGGCTTATGCCCAAAGCCTGCTCCCTTTCAGTTAACATGTTATTTCTCTTTTGTCTCAGTTTAAAACAAAAGTGGCAACAATTTGTGGTAAAGTGGCTCCCTGGAGTCTTTGCTAGTTGCCTCACAGTCTCAAATTGTCCTTTGTACACTAACTAGATATGCTAGTTTTAGTTTATTATTGAGCTTTTAAAAGTGCTGGTACATGAATTTTGTTACCTTCAAACAGAGCTAGGCTAGGCTGTTTCCAGTTTTTCTGCCAAACCAGCTGGCTGCTGGGTTGCGGTGACCAGATGTCCCGATATCAAGCTGGGCGTGCCGAGTCCCGACAGATTTGTAAAACACTAAATTACCACAATGATATAAAAAATAGATGTCATTACATTTTCTGCAGCTTTCAAATAAAAACATCCTAATAAAACTGAGATCCACATCACTGGATCTGAGCATTTTAGTATGAAATTATATCAATAAGATAAGATAAGACTTTACACCTTTTCCCATAGGATGGAATATTGATAAATAGTTACTCCTACAGGACACAAGGGGGAGCTGTGTCCTCAAAAATGCAAAACACCTGAACCAAAACTTCTACCTGCACTGTGAAATGAACTCGTGCAACGTTTCTCGGATCGAGGAAATGACCAGTGTTGCCAACTCCTCAGTAAGGAAAGTAGCTGTTGGCTGTCCAAATCTCAGCCCAGAAGCCCACGCCACTGCTGGACAATCTTGTCTATCTCTGCAGCAGAGTAGCCAAGGAGCTTGGCTAGTTTTTTCTCTTTCTCCCAGGCTCTTATTGTGCTCTAGAGTTTCCTCTACATTGAAAACTGACATGTACTGCAATGCTTCAGTGTTGTCCTGCAGTCTCACCCTCAGCTCATCAGAGAGGGAGATGATGAAGGCTACACACCGCTTTCTCACACTGTTCTTCTCTTCAGGCTCAAGGTGGAGCTCAGCTGCCTTTGACTCAAGAAGGTAACCAATGTACGGTTTGGGACTTTTGGGACAACATTTGAGGATCACTGTAGATGGACTAGGGGGCAGCATGGTGGTGCTGTGGTTAACACTGTTGCCTCACAGCGAGAAGATTCCAGGTTCAAATCCCAGTTTGAACCTGGAATCTTTCTGTGTGGAGTTTTGCATGCTAGCGTGGGTTCTCTCTCTCTCTCCGGGTACTCCGGCTTCCTCCCACAATCCAAAAGACATGCGAGCTGGGTTAATTGATAACTCTAAATTGCCCGTAAGTGTGAGTGTGAGAGTAAGTGTTTGTCTGTCTCTGTATGTGGCCCTGTGATTGGCTGGCGACCAGTTCAGCTGGGACTGGCTCCAGCTCCCCCACCACCCTGATGGATAAGAAGTATAGATAATGGATGGATGGATGTACATGGAATATAAAACCTCAGCCATGTAGCAGTGTTCACTGGACTTGGTGAATGTGAAACACACTTTAAGCACCTCCCACTGGTCCAAAATGTGTGAAACCGCTGGTTCAATGGAGAGCCACCGTGTGGCACACACCTTGGTTATCTGGAAGGGTTTCTCCCCACAGTTGATGCTCTCATATATGGCTTTGTAGGCCTCCCTGCGCTTTGGAGACACTGAAAAGCAGTTCTAAGTCTCCCGTACCAAGTGCTCCACACTACGGGGGGTGGTGTCATTGGAAGCATGACTTACAGCGAGCTGCAGAGAGTGACACACACAGCGAGTAAGAACCAGATCTTTGAGGCCACACTCCTCCTTCAGCACTTTATGGAGCCCATTGTTAGTCCCTGTCATGACAGAGGCATCGTCGGTCCCTGTCCCCAGGAGTTTGTCTTTTGTAAGACAACACTTCTCCAGGAAAGCCACAACAGCTCGGGCTATAGATCTGACATCTCCTCCCTCCAACTCAACAAGCCCCAGAAATGTTGAGACAATTTTGTGTCTGGTGTCACTAAAGTACCTCATCACCCCCCCAGGTACTTAGAAACACCTCCATCTGTGGACTCATGGAGGAGGAGGAGGAGGAGGCTGAAACGCTGCTCACCCACATCTGCCACCAACGTTTAGAGAAAGTCTGGTGCTAGAACACCATGAATCATTTCCGTGCACTTTGTCCTGTGCATTTAGAAGTGAGGAGCAGCAGTGTGGCCACATGGGCGGCTGTGGATCAGTGGTAGAGTGGGTCGTCCCTCAATCAGAAGGTTGGCGGTTTGATCCCCAGCTCCTATGGGTCAACATGACAGCATGGAACATTGTACCTTTGAGACTGCTTTTACCATAAATATGGTAACATATAATTTTTCAGAAAGTTGTGTGATAATATGCAGGTAGAAGTTTGAGTTCAGGTGTTTTGCATTTGTGTCCTGTAGGAGTAACTTTATCAAAGTTCCTCCACTCGTTTTCTCTTTTTCACTGTTTTTTCTTTTCATTTATTATATCTTCATATATTTTTACTTTTCATGAGTCATTAAACGATATGTGTTAGCACTGTTCATTTGGGATTTGTGAAGTGTGTGGACCTGCCCGTTGTGCTCTTTTCTGTCCAGGAAGCCACATATAGATAGAGGCCAGATATGGATGATGCTCACTTATTGAGGTTGAGGTTTCGCCAAGCAGGAAATTGTTGTATCTTCAGTGTACATTATCCAACCTGCTCCAAACTTGTCATTAATAAAACTCCTGGCCTGTATTATTATTAGAATTATTAGTAGTGGTATTGTTATTATTATTATTATTATTAGTATCATTATAAGACTCTGGACTCACCTGGTGCAGGAATTTACCTCTGTGTAATAATTTTTTAATACATCTTTTTTATTCATACTTTTATATATTTATATTTTACTTTGTGTATGAAGTTTATTCTTATTCTTTTGGAGCTGTGTGTAACAAAAAGCAATTTCCCTTTGGGGATTATTAAAGTAATTCTGATTCTGAAGACACCTACATGCCAGTTAGTGACCACAGTCACTGCGCCACCTAGTGGCAACAGGAAGTAAGACTTTTGTGCCAATCATCATTTGATTTGCATGAAATTTTCACGGTGTAGTCAACACTTCATATGCTGAAATATAGGAGATGATTAGTGGCTGTTCTCTAGCGCCACCTAGGGGACACACGAAGTGACTCCTTGATGCACTGTCCGAAATACATGAAAACTCTGAGCTTGGCATGGAAGGGTCGGCGTCCGGCTACAGGATGAAGCCGCCGTCCAACCCGACGTGCACGAAGGTGCGAGGGCCCTCCAACGCTGCTTGCAGCTTTAATTATTTCTATAATTATTCAGGTGATAACCATTGTTACTGTTTATGAAGGCTACTGTTCATGTTGTTAGATGTTTGATAAAAAACAAACAAAAAAAAACTACACCGTACACACTTAACAGTTCACTGATGACAATAACTAATTTTTTTTAAGGCCAATGTTTAAATCATACATCATCCGCCTCTACGAGAAACATGTTTGCTGTGATAATTTATCATAAGAAATTAGCCATTCAGTGAAATTATACATGTTAAACCACAGGCCATGGAGCCATGTTCTTAAGGAAGCTTATTTGAAGAACACACAGTGCAGCAGAAGCACAGAGTTGGAGTTGGATTTTGCGAACCCTTCAAAGACCATTTGAAGGAACGAGCATATCTCTTACACTGAACAGAACACATAACTTTTGGCAGAGGGTGACCTTCCTAAATATACTTCATATCTGTTCTAGCCCATTTAAAACTCAACTTATTTACGTCAGGATGCTATTGATTTACATTTGTTGATAAGGTGTGTAATAGTCGGTGTACACGGCAGTGATAATGTAATCATTCATCCTCCGTATCAATCCCCCTCAGTCCTGGTCATAATCACACTTGCATTTAGAAGCCCTTATCAGAGCGGAGAAGCTGGTGGAGCTGTGAAATGTGGCTGTGTGGGTGCTGGGCGGAAGTCACCTCATTTTTTAAAAATGTTTTATACCACTGTTTAACTAGTTCATCATCACCATCCTGCTTAACATAGAGTGATATGACAATACATATTATATGATGTACAGCATGTGACCCTCTATTTATTCTGTATTTCTATTGCTATGTTATAAAGAAAAGAACAGCATTACTTCTTCTGCTTCACTATGTCGATGAATTATCATGTTCAGACCAGAATAGACCATCGACTGTTGTGTAAGATCCTCTTTTTGGACTGTTTTAATATCGATAGCAGAGGTCCATTCCATCCTGTGAGTTCAGACGAGCACACAGTGTGACTGTATTTTCATTGTGGTTACTTTGTCTCAGGGATGGTAGAACCATTAGAATGTGTCATTTTCTCGTAGATGTTCTAACCTGAAGCCAAACGCTGGCTTTTATCCAGTTTGGCCATGTTTTATGCTGTTTAACAACTTATTTGGTTAGCCTATTGAACTTGGTATAAGTTGTGCGGCTGATGTGGTTCCCCTTTGGAGTTGGTGTACATGGAGACCTCCTCAAGTGTCCCCATGTTATAGTTGTGTTCAAAATCAGGTTCAGTCAAGGAACGTTTTCTGGTGTCTACCATATTGTCCTGGCCCTGATCTGTGCCTCATTGGATAGAATCCTCCAGCCACACAAAGTATACAGGCAAGTACTGCTTCTTATTTTGCTGCAGCATTTCTAAATTAATAGAAGACTTTTTTCCACCTGGTGGCCACTACAAATATGCATTCAGTACTCTACTTCCAAACCACTTATACCCTTTGGCAGGTAATAAAGAGTACCCAAGTAGCGATTCAAACATTTTAAAAAACCCATTCATGCTTTCTTCTATTAACATCCTAAACATTACGAACATGCTATGAGCCATAGAGCCAGAATTCCATGTCACATGTTTATTAACTCAGTGTGTAAAATGTAGAATGGCATTCATTTCTTTAAGGGGACAATAAAGTTTATCGTATAATAACTATTAAACAAAGGGCTTTACTTATCAGCAGTTGCTCGCACAGCTTCCTCATCTTTATGAGGATTTCCAGACATGACGGATCTTTTCCTCAATTATCTGCCCTTGCGCTCCTGATGGCTTGTAAAGTACACCCAGTTTTAAAACCTGCAAAAATAAAAACCTCATGAAGAAAGATATATGCAGCCACACTGTGGTTTGAATTAACATCACAGGAGACTTCAGTAGCCTCTATAGTGATCATCTCATAGCCGCCGAAGCTTAAAATTTCCCCCAGCTGTCATTTCGGCTGCAATTTGATCACCTGCTCTCTTGTTCTCTTGTTCACACAGCCTCACCTGAAACCAAACCCCTGCAGCAATAAACCATAAGACCTTCGTATTATTACAATAATAACAGCAATTAAAACACAATGTATAAATAAATAAAACCAACTGGAGACGAACCACAAAGTTAGCTACAAAATCTAAAACTGACGAGCGTAAAACATTGAACTGATCAAGTCATTTACATCATGATAACGTAAATGACAAAAGATAATGTGATGATATCGTCACGCAAAGAAAACAGAGGAGAAATAATCAACAGATTTCTCAGCCAGGGTTCGAGAGTGACTGGTACGTTTTGGGGAAGGAGCTGCCTCTTGAAGTGTCAATATCAAACATGACCATTCTGTCATCAGAGACAAAAACTTTCAAGCAAACCCAGAGTAAAAACTAAATCAAGAGTGTGGCCTTGATCACGTGTAGGATGTGTTTGAGGTTAAAAGATTCACAACTACCTAAAAGTTCAAAAACGAAACTGCTAGCGGGGTCGTCCACGTGAATATGAAAATTTCCAACCAATAAGATTATGCCTTAACTAAGAGCAACAGAGGACATAAAACCAGAGACATGAACTAATAAGCTACAACTAGGTTTTGGGGGACGATAAATAGCTACAGCATGCTTTGTGGCTGTTGTGACCCACAATTCTCTGCACAGCAGAAGATGTGTGACATCAGCTTAGCCACCAAAACTAAACAGACAGATAGTAGCGCAATACGGGTGTCCGTTTTGCATGACTGCGACTGATGTATGAGCAGAGGGTTAAAGGTGTGACACGTCTTAGCATAGCCAGGACTTCACTTTTTCACTATCCCAGGTGTACAAACTACCTTGGTGTGAAATGCAGATGTCTCTGAGAGCTGATTGTTCTGTACTCCTGTTATCCAGTTAGTTTCAAAGGGAGATTGCATTGTTGACATAGCATGAAGGGGTAGGGTCTCTTCCCTGCAGCAGTTGGGAATGAAAGAAGGAAGGAACGAAATCTTTCAGGAAATCAGAGTAGCACTTGGTGCTGATCCAGCGATTCCTGGCAGCTCAACTGTTCTGGTCGGACTGCGTGTTTACAGCTGATGGAAAGCTGTAGTTATGTAAGATCAGGATTGCCAGAGGGGCTGCAGGCCTCAGAAATATGCTGTTGACTACCCTGCACATATTTCATCCAGAGAGTTAATCATCAACTTGAAATATTGTGAATTTAACACTGACACACACACACACATAGAGAGAGAAAAGATGGGTAAGGTATGTTCTTGGAGGGGAACCTACACCTAATGAGGTATTACTGTTTGCCCGTTGTGAAACAAACACCGCAGTCCTTTACTGATTAACATAAGGTGCAGAGATCCAGGGAAATAACACATTGGAATTCAACGGTGGATCTGAGCAATCAGAGTGTCAATTTGTGCCTGGCCTGGGTGCAAATAGACAAATAATGGTTGTCTGATTATGTCCGACGTAGTGATGATAAAATTCCATAAATAGAGACAGATGTGGTGGCTAAATGGTTTGGATACAGGACTTTCACATCCTACCTAGAAATCTATTTTGTTCTTTATAGAAATTTAAATTTTCCTCTATTGAGTTTTCAGCTGCAGTTTGGTTAGATTTAGGCACCAAAATTACTTGGTTAGGTTTAGGAAAAGATCATAGTGTGGGTTTAAATAATATGCTAAATACAAGTGTAAAAGGTACATTCAACACAAAACATGCTCTTTCATACATACGCCTGGGTGTAGGTAGTCACATTGGATAGTCCAACACCCCCCCCCCCCCCTCCAGCAAGCAGATACACTGTAAAGAAAGAAGAGTGTAGTGACCCGTTTTCGCCAATCGATCAGGGGCACCTGGTAGCTGATGGTGAGGATGTTTCAACGCGTGTAAATGACATGTCCACTCCGCTGCTTAATCCACAATATGGTGCTGTTTATGTTCTTTGGTTCCAGTTTCCAATAGCAGATTATCAATTCTGAATTAAACAAACAAACCTGACACACCACGCCACGTCACGGTCTAAAACTGTTTGCCTCTCTTCATCAGCCACACCTGGGTGCATCACCTGGCTGATTATCTGCCCTCTCACAAGCAGGGATGCCCCAAGTGGTGGGAAGCTCACAGCAAAAATAAACAAAGGAATTTAGGCTTTGTGTTTGAGTCTGGATGCTTTTTTTTTTTTTTTTTTTATTTACACTCACGGCCGGTTCATTTGACATAAAGACAGCAGTTGCGAAACTATTTCTCTTGAATTGTGACCTTTGCTGCAACTGTGCCTTGTTGCCTCCTTTTGCAATGACAGGAGTATCTTGGATATCACCAAAAGTTGGATCAGAAACAATCTTGACTTGGTACTCAATGAAATTGACAATGTCCTTAAAGCCAGCCCGGCGACCATGGATTTCAAAAATGTCACATGCTTTCGCCCTCCATTTCTCTTGTTTTTGTATTATCATTTTCATGTTGGCAGGCATATTGAGTTCATCCAAATATCACAGCTCCTGCATAGCGTTGCAGCATTCAGCCAAGCACAACGCATAGGCTTGCAGGCCTTTTTTATCCTCTGCCTTAACAGTGGGCCATTCAGTTAACTTGTTCACATAGGCAGCTGTGATTTTTAATTCATTTCCAAAATGTTTGGTAAGAAGATCTTTGGCAGCATCATAAGCTCTGTCTGATGGTAAATGTTGGCAACTGCGAACCAGCTCTCTAGGCGAAGTGAATTGTTCCAAATAGTACAAGCAGTCTCCTTTTTGCTCGGTTTCCACACATTGCTCAAAGGCACTCATGAAAGCCCTAAATTGCAAAGGATCTCCATTAAAAGTAGACACGTAGTTCTGTTACTTCATTTTGTTTGTGTAACAAACGGTAGAGAGCTTCATTGCCTTGAAAAGGTGTTGCTTGAGCACTGAGATTTACATTTGTGTGATGTGCTTGTGTGTTGACAGATGCTTCCTGCTTGGGAGCAACTTCCAGCTTTGCCTTTGGGACGAAAAGCTTTAAATGAGGCTTGAGCCTCAAATAAGATGCCATTCCATCTGAACGTTCACTGTGTTTACTTGCCACACTGCTCTGTGGTGAGGAACTTAACACTGCCAATTTTGCAGCAGATGCTGCCAGTTGTGTTTCAATTTCCAATTGTTCCTGTTTCTTCCTTATTTGCTCTGCTTGTTCCTCCAAAGCATGCTTTTTCTCAAGTGCAGCAGCACGCTCCATGAGCGCAGCCTGTTCTGCCTCCGCTTGACGCCGGGCAGATGATGTGGTAGACCTGTTGGACTTTGAGACATAACTCTTTGAACATCTGGAAGTGTTGGATTTTACACTGGAAATGCTGTCCTGAGGCTCCACATTAATTCCCTCAGTCCAAGGCTCCACATTTGTATGAAGAGTTTGGGAATCCACTTCATTCCTTTCTGCCTGAGGCCCTCTGTCCAACTCATCACCCTCAGCAACTTCTATTGTCAACCAACCATTAGTTTACCAGTGTGATGAACTCATTGACAGATAGCATTTTTGCTTTAAACCATGTTTCATTCTTTTCAAACTCATCTGGTGGCAAAAACTTCAATAAAGATTGATGGTTTGCAGCAGCTTCATCACACAGCTTAGTATATTTCGCAAATGTACTTTTCACCTCTTTTACAAAGCTTTTATCACCCATCAAATTAACAATCATGTTTTTAAGAATGACTGCATTTTTTAATTTACTCTCTCTCTTTTTGCAGCTTTTCAACCTTTGCCATTATGGCCTTTTCTGTCAATTTAACAGAGCGCTTTTTCACAGAGAGATCCCCCCCCACACACACACTTGCTCCTAGATCAACTTGTTTTTCTGTCTCTTTTAAGAGTTCAGTCTCAATCTCGTTTTCTTTAATGTTCATGATTATGCAAATAATCAGTCTTTGTCATATGCATATGCGCACAGTCGCGTAAAGATGTGTGCACACGTTCACCAGTAACGTTACCCTCTCAATGGCCATGTAGTGTGGAGCTACACATACCTCAGTGTTGGCAGGCATACAGGTGCGCTGTGCTGACGTCCTGGTTCCTCCTGACTGACTGCAGCTCCAGTAGCTCCGGAACCAAACAAAGAAGAAAGCCGCTCGACCTGCAACAGCATCCAGCGCTGTCCTCAATGAAGCAGGTTTAGACTTATTGTAGTGACCCCTTTTCGCCAATCGATCAGGGGCACCTGGTAGCTGATGGCGAGGATGTTTGGACATGTCCACTCCGCTGCTTAATCCACAATATGGTGCTGTTTATTGTTTATGTTCTTCGGTTCCAGTTTCCAATAGCAGATTATCAATTCTGAATTAAACAAACAAACCTGACACACCACACCACGTCACGGTCTAAAACTGTTTGCCTCTCTTCATCAGCCACACCTGGGTGCATCACCTGGCTGATTATCTGCCCTCTCACAAGCAGGGATGCCCCAAGTGGTGGGAAGCTCACAGCAGAAATAAACAAAGGAATTTAGGCTTTGTGTTTGAGTCTGGATGCTTTTTTTTTTATTTACACTCACGGCCGGTTCATTTGACATAAAGACAGCAGTTGCGAAACTATTTCTCTTGAATTGTGACCTTTGCTGCAACTGTGCCTTGTTGCCTCCTTTTGCAATGACAGGAGTATCTTGGATATCACCAAAAGTTGGATCAGAAACAATCTTGACTTGGTACTCAGTGAAATTGACGATGTCCTTAAAGCCAGCCCGGCAACCATGGATTTCAAAAACGTCACATGCTTTCGCCCTCCATTTCTCTCTAAGCTTATAAGGACGTTTTTGTATTATCATTTTCATGTTGGCAGGCACATTGAGTTCACAGCAAAAATAAACAAAGGACTCTAATGCAATACAACTTAAACACACGCACAGAAATGGCTCTTACAAAGAGCAACTGACATAAGTAAAGTAAGAGCTTTTAAATACTTGATTTCAACTGCATGTTCGCCTGGGCAGGATGGGTACCCTGCAAGTCCAGTGGTCCTATTGAGCAAAAGAATCATCAGGCAATGTGGAAACAGCACGTTGACCTACAGTATTCATCGGACAGCTACAATTACTGGTTTAACTTGTAGTTTAAGAATTTACACAAAAACATCGCAAGCTTACAAAATACAATGCATTTTGGTTCTGTGATGTGTCAGATGTCTGCGTCCTACTAGCAGTTCCACCAAAGACACATTCCCCATCTAACAATCCTCGCGTGGTTTCATTTAAATGACCATTTGCGGCTAAAAAAAAAAAAAGTCCAAACTATCCAATATGGCAAAAACTTGGCTTTCCTCTTCCTTTAATCATCTCGGAGCCCTTACGATTTCTCATGACCTGACCTCCAGGTGGAGGCAACAGTAAACGGTAAAATGCTTTGTTGCATCTAATAATGTCATATTCTAATATATCAGTCACAGGGGACATTTGACTACAGAACCAGCACTTCTACTTTTAGATAGATAGATACTTAAATAATCCTTAACAGGAAATTACAATAGCACGGCAGCTTTCCAAGCAGACATACATCAACAGTGCAAGCAAATAATACAAAACAGTCAAAAAACCACACAGTTAAAATACAATAAATAAATAAATAAATAAAAAGAGGTTCAGACTTCCTGTGTCTCTCCGAATTACACCTTGGTGTAATCAGTCTCTGACTGAAGGCACTGCTATTGATCACCCTCAGGGCGTGAAGTGGGTGTGCAGTGTTTTGGTGCTTCAACTTAGCCAAAAACCCTTTTGCACTAATACTGAAGAGGACAGAGGATTTTGAGTGCAGGACTTCTTCGTTGTTTTTGGTGTACGAGTACTTCTTCCACCAATGCAATTTTCTACTTGAACCTTGAGATTCTGCTGCTCCTGAACAAAAAGTCTAATGAGAAATGAACACATACCTTTATGTATGTCCTCGCCTAATTATGAGAGGGAGACCTTTTATTCTAATGATCAACAATAGCTTCTAATTTCTATCTGGCATAAATAAAAAACAAAAAACATAATTCAGTGAAATGACTGCTATAATTGATGAATTGATCCTTATATGGATGGGTGGATGGAGGACTGGAGGCGCCCCCTGCTCTACTCTGCTCTGCTCTGCCCCCCTCTCCTCCCCCATCCTTCCAGCCTCCTCTCCAGAAGGACGGACCGCCCCCCCGCGGACGCGCAGCGGCACCGGCGGCGCCGCGGACGCAGACTCGGACCCAGCTGCGTCCCCTCCGAGATCTGCCCTGCAGAGCAGAGCATGACGTGTGTGGGACATTTCTGTGGCGGAGAGCAGACCTGTTTCCAACATGAATGAGATCAAGGTTACCGTGCTGGGCAGCGACGGTGTCGGGAAGTCAGGTAGGAGCGCTGTGGAACATGTTGCTGGAGGTCGGAGATAAACAGGTTGTTCCCTCTGATCCGCCTCATCTGTCTGTCTGTTTATCTGCCTGCCTATCTGTCTGTCTGTCTGTCTGTCTGCAGCTCTGATCGTCCGCTTCCTGACCAGGCGCTTTATTGGCGAGTACGCATCCTCTGCAGGTAATTATCAAGCTTCTGAAAGAAAAAAAAAACAGTGTAATCAGAAATATGTCCAGCAGCCTGTGTGTCTGTAGCCCTACATGGTGGTGGACCACGCTGCAAAAGTGCCCTCTCAAATTTAAGGCCATCTTTTAAAAATAAGCAAATTTGAGTGAATTTGACTTGAAGGGATGTCCTTTAATAAATCAGGCTCTCTGATTCTAATTATAGCACATAAAAATGTGAAATAAGATTAAAAAAGACTCATTTCAAGCACTCTGTTGGATTTGGATGTTTAAAACACACGGTCCTGTTATCTAGTCAAAAATCAGAACCTGTTCACATGAATTAACCCTTTCATGCATGAATTATGAATTTTCTTTTTTACTAAGTGTTTTTATTCATCTTTAGGCATGAAAAACAAGATTTGAACTTCTTTTTTTTTCAACCCAAATTTTCTAAAGATATATTTACATGTCCAGTAGTTGAAATATAGCTAGTGATGCATGATGTACACTTCAGTGGACATGTGAATATTGTAATTTCCTCTCAATATAAAATCAATACTTGGAAAGTTTAGCAATTGCATGACTCCTTAGATGTTACTTGATGTCCCATATTTTTCTTACCTGCAAGGGTTTCTTTTCATAGAAGGTTTGAACAGAAAAAAAAGAGCAACTTGGTGTTTCTGGCTGTCTGTCAGCCATCTTGGTTTCACTCTTTTTTTTTTTTCCACTTGCAATGGCTTCCCACTGGGCAGCAGTGTGTGAGATGATGCAGTAGCATCCACTGTAGTCGCTGATGTGCAACTATGCCATCAAAACTCATGCACATACAAGAAAACAGCTTTTGAATAGCTGCACGCTGTAGTGACCTCTACGCATGAAAGGATTAATTTGAATGAAGTCAAGGGCTCTTCCTTAAAAAGCAGTGATTTTTCAGCCTTATTGAAGATCAGCAGCATTATGTCGACTTTGGGATCTCCTCTAAACTTTCAAATCAAGCTCAGTGGGTTTTAACACAGCGTGAGCTTCTACCTCCTAATTCACCTTGTGGGTCAGTGGGCTGAGAATGTGTCCCTGTCTGAAGAAGATAATGATGATGATGATGTTCAAGAGAGGAAGAGGTTGCACATCAGTCCTGTACTCTTCCACGTACTGATTTATAGATGGTACACATCCTGTTCCGGCCTCACTAGTCTATCCCATATTTCCATTTCCATACATACCGCACTGTATGTGGCTTTTTGATAATAATAAATAGGACAAGGTGTTTCATTTCAAATCTGTACCAAATTAAGTAAGGTATCAGTAGAAGCCATCACTTTGGCGTCACTGCTGAAACTCAGGTTTTCACATTTTGGACTCTTCTGAACTGACACTCCAGCCTATCATTAGCAAAAGCCACACATTCTTATTGTAATATTCTGTAACGTTTCCCCTTCCTATCTTATCGTATGCACATGTTCCACTGTGCGTCTGTTTATATCCCTTGCCTATAAAAAGCCACTATTTGGATTAGGTCTGTTTTTGGTTGGCCAGGGATCTGGTTTCTGTCCACTGTTTGTCTAGTTGCAGTACTTTCTATCCAGCGCCCTCTTATCTCAGTTTCTCTGTATGTGCTCTCTCCCATGAAGCCAACTGCCAAGTATTGCCTGCGAGTGGTGCAGCGATTGTTAAAATGTTGCCGCGACTCAACAATGAGAGCACGGGCGAAACATTTGACCCATTCAGTGTTATCTTTGAAGCTCGTTTGCCAGGATGTGGTCTGAAGAGCCATGCTGTAATGATTCTATTTGGCAGCTTCTTTGAAAGGCTACCTGACCTGCAAGGGGAATGACTCACATGTAGCCTCTGATGGTAGCTCAACAGGCCATTGTTTCCCCCATGAGTAATCTAGTTTCATCTGAGTTTATTCACTTGAACCATTGTCAGAGTGAGGCAAATGCACCACGTGAGGTGTTCCAGGGAGAGTTTGATGCTCATGTATTAATGACAGACGCGGGTTACATGATCTTCATATGTGGACAAGTGAAAGTTGTCTCGTCGTGATTATTCTTTTTTCTCTCCCTTTCTTGCTGCCGTCCTCCCTCTCTCTTCCACAGAGTGCGTGTACAGAAAGCGTCTGTCTGTGGACGGGAGGCAGGTTAATCTCGAGCTCTATGACTCATGCTCTCAGGTGAGTGTGCAGACGGAGGTGGGAAGAACAACGGCGACAGTTATCGTCGCATCTTCTCACCAAAAATCCCTGCCTGATCTGATTTGCCAAGCAGCCGTCTGGTCTCATCCTCGTTCTGTTTTGTGTCGTGAAAGCCCATTTCCCACACGGCAACATGATCAGGGTTTACAGTTTTGCATCATATTGAGGAAAGAACCGTAGCTGAACCCAGCACATGGTGTCCTGTTACCTCGTGTGATGTCAGGCAATTGGAAAGGCGAACGCAAATATTTAATTGTGTCATGTTACGTCTTGTTGTGATGTGACAAGCTGCTACAGTGATGACATACAGTACTGGCACATATCGTATTTTCCGCACTATAAGGCGCACTTAAAAGCCTTTAATTTTCTCAAAAAACGACAGTGCGCCTTATATATGGATCAATTGGTTAATTGGTTGATCCATACTGGTTGTACAAGGCCCCAAAATGGCACCTTCCAAGAGACACGCAGAGTTCAAGCTCAAGGCTATCGGTCACGCAGTAGAATAGTAGCGAGAGAATTCAATATTAATGAATCAATGGTACGGAAGTGGAGGAAGCAAGAAGATGACCTGCGAGTTTCTTAGGGAACAAAGCGAGATGGCCACAGCTAGAGGACAAACTCGAACAGTGGGTTGTTGAACAGAGAGCAGCAAGTAGAAGCGTCTCTACAGTCACTATTCGAATGAAGGCAACAGCGCTAGCACGGGACATGAACATCGATGAATTTCGAGGCGGTCCTTCTTGGTGCTTTCGTTTCATGAAAAGACGTAATCTCTCCATCTGCACACGAACTACCGTCTCGCAGCAACTGCCAAAAGATTACCAAGAAAAGCTGGTCACTTTCCGCGCATACTGCAAAAAGAAGATCACTGAAAAGAAGATCCGGCCAGAGCACATCACCAACATGGACGAGGTTCCACTCACCTTTGATATTCCCGTGAACCGCACTGTGGAAAAAACGGGGACCAGTACGGTGTCTGTACGCACCACAGGGAATGAGAAGTCATCCTTCACTGTAGTTCTCACCTGCCAGGCTAATGGCCAGAAACTTCCACCCATGGTTATTTTCAAGAGGAAGACCTTGCCAAAAGAAAACTTTCCAGCCGGCGTCGTCATCAAAGCTAACCCGAAGGGATGTATGGATGAGGAAAAGATGAGTGAGTGGCTGAGAGAAATTTACGTTAGGAGACCGGATGGCTTTTTCCACACAGCTCCGTCCCTATTGGTCTACGACTCCATGCGCGCCCATATCACCGATGCTGTCAAAAAACAAGTGAAGCGAACTAATTCGGAGCTTGCCGTCATTCCGGGTGGATTAACTAAAGAACTCCAGCCGCTAGATATTGGTGTCAACAGGGCGTTCAAAGCTAGACTGCGAGCTGCGTGGGAGCAGTGGATGACAGAAGGCGAACACACGTTCACCAAGACGGGGAGACAGCGCCGGGCGACTTACGCCACTATCTGCCAATGGATCGTGGATGCCTGGGCTGATATATCAGTCTCAACTGTGGTCCGAGCTTTCACGAAGGCAGGAATAATCTCTGAACTGCCAGGCAACAGCAGCGACACTGACTCGGATAATGACGAGAGGGAGCCGGGCAGGTTGGATGCCGTACTCGCCCAACTGTTCAATTCGGACACTGAAGAAGAAGAATTCGAGGGATTCGTGGACGAGGAATGAACTGAAAAAGTGAGCTTTACGTGTTATACATAACTGAACAATGTTGAGTTATGCACTAACGTTTGATTTAGTGGTATCAGACTGTTTCTTTTACTACGTGTTTACTGAAACAGGGAAAAGTTCCCCTCCACGTTTGGGAGAAGAGCGAGCAAGGCTGGGAGATATTGTTAATATGCACATTAACGTTTGATCAACGTTACCATGGGAGTGAACGGAGTTGTCAGAACGCTTAATAAAGTTTGACTTTATCTGACTGTTTTGTTGACATTCCCTTTAGCACAGCTCTATCTAGTGGATGCACAACGCAACCCCAGTCAAACGTTTGACTGCAGTATCTTCTATTCTATGCGCCTTATAATCCGGTGCGCCCTATATATGAAAACAGTTCTAAAATAGGCCATTCATTGAAGGTGCGCCTTATAATCCGGTGCGCCTTATAGTGCGGAAAATACGGTAATAATGCTTATAAAGTTATTGAGGAATGTGCGCTGACTGGGATTTAAACCCTCATCATCCAAGCGGTAAACTGTTCTGTTCTGTACAGCTGCTACTTTATCCACGGCGCCAAGCTCGCCCACCCCATCTGTTACCACGAAGGCCGATCTCATGTCAACCTAAACCCTCTCATCCAACTGTAACCACCTACACAATCCCCGAGCAACCAATGACACCCATCCCATTGCTTCACCACCTATATACCTATCCAGAAAGCCTCAGCCCCTTTTACCACCTTATTCATCGGAAACTGCAGCGACCGGGACGCCATCACCCATTTTTCTGAATGGTGAACTCAGCCCTGACTATCCAGCTGCTGCTTTGTTCAGGTTTCTAACAATCAGCCAATCAGTGCAATGGGCTGGGTTAATGCTGTTGTCAAGTTGTTTTCAAGCTTTGTCAATTCACAGTCTTCTCCCGACATCGCGGTTTGCCGTTACTCCACCCAGACAAAGCCAGTATGGCTCCTTAATTACCAGGTCTTTCAATTCTATATTTGTTTAGTGGATTTACTTAATTCTCCCACTAGCCTGGTATTACCCAAGCTGCCACGACAGGCCTTCACGGTTCTTCGAAGCCATCTAAAAAACTAAAATCCAGTCAGAACTAGTTTCCAAGAAGCGTATGCCAAGACACTGAGATACTCCAAAGCCTTCTAGTCTTTACGACTGGGGGGGTTTGTGGTTTTGTGTGCAACACTATGATCTCCTGGAGAAAGAGAAGCGTCGTTCACTTATTGGGCTTTTGTTTTCAAGACTGTATTTATTAATACAGCTGCTGCACATCCATGAACCAAAACAGCCACACCACCGCACACCCCAAACCTACCGCTTTACACTTTGTTGTGCTTGCTCGAAATAGGATTCAGTGAGTGTAAAGCAAAAGCTGGTCAGTATCATCCATCTTATTTTGGAGAGCCGGTGAAGCGAAGGGCTGTCCTCAGCTGAACCACTGCCTCCAGCCCGAGTCCAGCCTCGGTGTCCATTAGTCTGAGTTAGAGCACGAGGACAGCGAGGCCATCCTAGAATCACCGCAGCACCACAAACTCTAAGCCTCTCTGCTAACGCTCACACACACACACACACACCTTCTTTAATGTATTCCACTCCTTCATTCACACTGACTACTTAATGTCTTTTGCATTGTATTGTACCCCCTAATCCCATTATAGTGCATCGTGAAAGCCATCAGTCAGACCCCATGTCCGCCACCTCGCTCACCAGGCTCATGCTATCACTTAATCTTTAATGAGATGAACAATTACTAGTTTTTTTCACAGTTTGCTCTTGGGTCAGTCATCTGGTCTGTTCTAATATTTTATTCATTATTTTATCACTTTCGTACTCACCATATCATTCAGTGAGCTTTGGTTCATGAAGGCATCTACATTTGATATGTTTCTCCAGTCTTTTATTTGGGTTTTCCCTTTAATTTGTCTCCCATCTGCATTCCAGTATGCAGTGTATTCAGGCACAGATCGTGACCCAGACCGGCTCGCAAATGCTTTATGTCTTTATATGTTATAACTGGTTGAATATGCACAAATTCTTTTGACCAAAAAATGTAGCATTTATATTTTTGTAATATCCTTAAACTGGAATTGTCCCTGTTTTTTCAGGCCTGTGAGGGTAAGTCTACTTTAAACGACCAGATCCACTGGGCTGATGGTTTCATTGTAGTCTATGATATCAGCGACCGCTCCTCCTTCCTCACTGCCAAAGCCATAGTGCACCTAATCAGAGATCTACACCTGGGATCTGCTAAAAGGTACAAATGAAGATCACTGTAACGTAATAACCAGTAAAATAGCCGTATTTCAGTCTACAAAGTAAGAGTAACTGCTCTGCCTCTTGACTCTACAGGGATGTAAACTCGCCGGTGTTCTTGGTGGGTAACAAACAGGACCTGTGCCACATGAGAGAGGTGCAGCGTGAAGAAGCTCAGAGTCTTGCTGCCGAGTTTCACTGCCAGTTCTACGAGCTATCGGCAGCTGAACACTCCCAGGAGGTGGCACTCATATTCTCCAAGGTGGTGCAAAATGCTGGCATGGGCGTCAAGGCCAGGGAGCGCAGGAGACGGCCCAGTGGCTCCAAGTCCATGGCCAAACTAATCAACAACGTCTTCGGCAAGAGGAGGAAGTCGGTGTGAAGTGTCAAATACGAGGACAGCTGTGAGTCAAGGCTGGAGCAACGGTGGTGGACTGAGACACACCCTCTGACTTGGCTTTATCTTTGATTGTGTTTGGTGTTGCTGTTGATTAGCAATAAACTGATGTCCGTCTGTACAGAGAGGTGTTAGTGTGATATAACAGCTGCACGCAGCGTGTATTAACTGAGCCTGCTTGCTGCTCTCTTACGCTATTTCGTGCTTTGGTTTCTTTAAAGTCATTGTAAACCTTTCATTAGAGACGCATCCTGATGGAAGTGTTCTTTAAGTTTGTGACATTTAAGATCAGACAAGCAAATGAAATGTGAACTGTACTACGTGATTTCAAGTGTGTACTTGTGACTCAGCCCTTTAAACGTGTGCTGTATCAGTGTGACCTACGTCACTGTCTATGATGAATGGATTTGTTTGGCGCCTTTCAAATCTTTTCGAACACTCAAAGTGCTTTTACACTATATTGACATTCATGCTCCAAAGCTTTGCTTGGGGACTAATATGTGTGCATGTGTGTGTAAGCATGCAGCACTTTTAGTTAAATAAATATTTGTATTCTTTGAATACGGTATAGACGTTTAAAAAGACTAGAAAAGTGGAGAATTATTTTACAATATATGTCTAGAGGGTCATGAGAGCAAACTATGGAGTAGATGTGATATATATCTCTACATATAGATGTATATATATATACATACAGTACTGTGCAAAAGCTTTAGGCAGGTGTGAAGAAGAGAGAAGGCAAACAGTCCTCCAGGGGATGTACTACACAGAAGCAGCCACTGTGGATCATAGAAAAGTAAAGACATGTGTGGAGGCTTCTCTATGTCAATTCATTCACCCGTCTTTACACTGCTAGTACTACGCAGCCACTTCTATAATTTCAAGATCATTTGTTGACATCGGAATGCAAAACATTTCTGGCCCGAGCAAGATTATTCCACACACCTTTCATTTAAAGTCTCAGTTCAGCCAAACAATAAAAATACCATATTTATGTTACTTTGGGCTTTATCTGTCCAGGTTTGGAGATATTAGTCTCGAGATAGTCTTGAGATATATTTAGTTTATGTTGCCCACAGCACTGAAATGTGACCTTTAAAATTCAACAGAAACCCTGCTTGTGACTCTGGATAATCACTTGAGCCACTTGGACTGAAGGAAGGTAGCCGTCCCTCCGTCCGTCTGACCATACGTTCATCTGCCCACTTCTCATGAAGACGATATCTCAGAAAAGAATTTATCAAAGTGCGGCCCAAACATTGACTTTGACTGAAAGATGACACCTGTTACCAAAGGAATTATCAATCTCTCCATCTCACTGTCCATACATCCGTCCATCCATCCGTCCATCCATCCGTCCATCCCCTCCAATTTCTTGAACATGCTATCTTAGCAACACCTTAAGGGAATTTTTTCTGTCTGTCTTGTGGGACCATCTGTCCCTCCATCCATCCATCTATACGTCTAACTGTCCTATTCCCCCCTGAACGTGATATCTCAGGAACACCTTTAGATAATTTCTTCACATTTGTCACAAACCTTTTTTCCATTTGGACTGAATGATGGAAACATCAGAGCAGTATATGAAGACAGCCCCACATACGGGGGCTGAATTAAGATTCATCCTACGGACTTATCTCTAGAGCAATGTAAAGTAGATTTAGTGTTTTCCGGGCTCAGTTGCATGAGAGGACATAAGCAGGCTGTTCACATGCATCTTTCCAGTCCTTTAGATTCGATCTATTTAGTTTTATTCCTCTGAACAACTGCTCCGTTTCAACTGCAGCACAGTATTTGGAAGCAGGAAAACCTACTTGTTGTTTCTGGTGTCAACATCAGTGACCAAAAAAAACAAACAAGACCTTTCTTTCCACGCTCACAGTTCTCCGCCGACATGCAACAATCATGCAGGCAGAAATCATCTGCGATTGTCTGTGAGTGGGGGAGGTCTGTGCATGCAGCAGAGCATAACCAAATCCTGGCTGGATCCAGGAGAAGGTCAGAGGGCTCTGCCTGCTTCAGAGGCCTGGAATCTTTTTGATGTAGCAAGCTGCATGACGGCTAACATACGGCCGCGGTTAGGGCTTGTTTAGGGTGCAGGAGAGCCCACCAGCTGACAGCCTCCAGCCGGATCCGTCTGCTGTGACAGTGGAGTTATCATCAGCACAGCGCATGGTGGCTCCTAATCCGTTCCATCCATTAGAAATCCCTCTCACATTACTCTAGAGATCAGCCTGGCTGACAGCTCAGTGAAAAACACCCTGAGCTCGTAGCACATTGCTTCATTGTTCTCTTCTGTAGATGGGTACATAATGTGAATCCTGCCATTTCACCAACGTGGAAACATCAGGGTCACACCTGAATGTGTGGTGTTAAAAGCATTTAACTGGATGAAATGGATTTCAAGAAGATACATCGACAAACTGCAACCACAGACTGAATCATATAAGTTGCCCCCTAATTTAAAAATATACATCAATACACACGTTGGTATTCATTTCCATTCATCAATACAAGCGAATCAGTAATGACAATATTGCTTGTGGCCATAGATCAGCACGGGCCGTGTTAGATCCTGTAATACTGCCCACTGGTTCAATCAGTTATGATCTCTTTTTAACTGTAGTACAAGCTGCCCTCACAGAGTGCATCGTTTCCATGCAGTATGCAGGCGAAGGGAACAGTAATTCTAACACTTAACACCACATTTTATTGGTCTCTTGTTGAGCAATGAAGCTTTAGTCTGTTTAACAGCCATTGTGTGGTTTATAATACTATTAGTACTACAACTACTAGTAATAGTAGTAATGACAATAGCTAGAATAATGATAGAGTGGAGTATTTATGCTGCATTAGACATACAAGTATTGGAACATACTAATTATTTTTCTGGCATATTAAATAGTATAGATGCATGAGCACTAGAACACACCCACTGTCTTCATTGTCAGTTTCTGCCCTTTTGGTTCCTCATTTTTATGCTACCAGAACCTGAATGCGTAAGTCTGTAAGGTATTTTCATATTAAAAGCTCAGAAGATCACCCTCTGCCTCCATCTGTGTTTGGGTTCTTCTCCTGTGTTCCTTGGTACCAAGTGTGACAGGATCCCTGTACATTCACTGGGCTCTCCAACCTGCTTTACCATTGAACACACTCTTAAGTTTCAGGCTCATTGAGGGCAAGAGAGCCTGCTACCTTAAGTCTGCATGTGTGAAAATCCTGTTAAGGTGGAACTTGCCTTGATGGGTGTGACAAGCACAGTGATTCACGGTTTCTCAGCCAGTATTGCGGTGTTCTTACTGGATCTTGGAACTTGGAACTGGAAAAAATGTTACCATTGTTGTAGTTGGTGCCACATGCCAACAGCAAGAACATGATGAAGATGATTTTTAAAAAAGATGCAGATTTACTTCCTGAAATCTGCCAACACCATGCAGTTTACAAGAAGTGAAAGCTTCAAGAGATTTGCGACTGAAGAACAGAACTGAAGAAACTGTTTTCGGTCTCTGACCTGTATGAGATCCTGTATGAGGTCCTGCTGTGGCTCAGGCCCCTGGATGCCGGATGACTTCATCTCCCTGAGCCCTCCGTTCCTGCAGCCACAGCTCAGCCCGATGGAGTCACATTTCACTTGGAGCTCCCAGGTTCTTGTAAGGAACTTTCCAGAAATGCCAATGATTTCACCCCTCATGTATTAGTCTCACGTGAGCACCTCGTCCCAGGCTAAAAATGAAGATTTTGTGCGGAGAGGTTATGTAATCATCGTGACACATTCCTGTACGGTGACATTTTTGTTAAAGACTTTGCGTTTTCACAAACAACGTCATGCATAGAGACCCTCCCAGGATTCAGCATTCCCTGAAAAGAGAAGGATGGGGCTGCAATATGCTTCACATTATTATTTGTTAGCAAGGTCAAGACTGGTCAGTCGGTCCAACCAGCTTCAAGAATTCAAAGATACTGACAACTACTTTACTCTGCCCTGAAATGGTATGCACTGTATATTCATGGTCCGCAGAGGATCATTCCCTAAAATGGTGGCTTAGTGTGTTTTCTATCCGTGCCATTGTCCGGTCTGGCCAAAATGTCAACTTTGCACATAAAACTGCTCATAACGTAATGGATTGCTCAGACATTAACGAGGTGATTAACCATTTTGATTGTAATGACCCACTGGTCATTCAGGCCTCATGTCATTCCTTAAAAATGATTTTGAAAATAAGTACAAATAAATGAAAACAATAAAAAATGATTCAAGAGACAAGAAAACTACTTAGCTAATGTAAAATAATATTTAAACTATTTACTAACCAACAAATAAGTTTAGACCGATACAGCCTAACAGGGTGAAAAGCTTCTAAAGGCTGCATTAGCGTTTGTGGTTCTTGAAATAGACCTATCCTGGAAACAGAAAATAGCTCTATAGCGGAGATTCTGAAACCAGTAAACCAGCGTGCTCATCACCGACAGTACATATATCCCAGTACTTTGTAAAGCCCACCTGACCCTCTGCCCAGCTGGCACATGGAGCCCAGGACTCCACACAGTCAACTCACTGAGATCAGCGATAAGTGCTCCATTCAGAGCCGTGCAGAGAGGCGCACTGCCAGCATTCCTGCGGTGCGCTCTTCCAGTGATAAAGAAACAGTCGGAGCTGAGCCCCGTTTGTCCTGTCTCACTGCTCTGCGTTACAGCGGGGAGACACCTGTGCAGGGCAGACATGTCAGGAATGTGCATCAGGAGACTGTAATGGAGAGAAAAGGAGTCAGACTTCAGATTGAGGTTATAATTGCAATAGCGATTCGGCCAATGGGATTTTTTTCTCAGCAGCATCATCGTAGCACCTGCAGCCACATCCAAAGGGCTGTAAAAGAACACAGTAGCTTAACATGCCCATAATATCCTCTGTGCACAAAAAGGAATGATCTGAATGTGAGAGCAAATAACGCTGAATAAAATAATGCACCATCACACACGGCATGCATAGTGACTGCTGCATTTGATACTGATGTAAAATCACATTTGAAAGAAACATTTTCTGCTTGATGGTCTTCAAGATGGAGAAGCAAGTTGGGAGCAACACTTTTGGTCAGAGGGACGGAGCAGTGGGACGGGCCTGCAAGCAGGTGTGGTGGCACAATCTTGTTCATAATGAAAATCAGATTTCAAGAAAATTTCTGGCTGTCTATCCTATCAGGTGCTGCTGGTTCAACCCGGTGAGGCTGTCACAGTGCTGCGCAGGCTGAATATTGAACAACCTGACAGGATTTACTTCAAAAGCATCTTCCACTCAAGGTCACTGTCTGAAACTACCATCTGTAACGTCTACGTACATCCATCCCAGCAGCCGCTGTGCAACTACACTGGCGTCCGTACAGGTGAGCCTTGGTTCTGCTACAAGCCAAAGACGTTGAGCTGTGATGCCAGGTTCCTCCACGCCAATGGAGGATTCCAACAAAACCTCATGGCCAACGAGGAGAAGCTCTTTCAAAGGTGAGGGAGCAGAAAGATTAGCAATGTGTGTGACTTAGTGTGTTGCCTAAGAATCTCATTGGTGGGAAATTTCAGAAGTTTGTGATTACGGGCTGCAGAGATGAAGCTTTGCCAATAGACAGCAACGCTTGGTCCACTTTTAGAGAATAATTATTTATTCACTCTTCAAGTTCTAGTACGAAGTAAAATAATTTTTAGTGTCTTGGAAATCTGTATGAAAACTGAGGCCGGTTGCCCCTCTGCCTCCATGGTCACTCTGCTTATGACAGGTGGTAAAGATTGAATCTCGAGATGTTCGTGTTTTAAAGATGATGCAAATTAAGCTAATCAGTCTGGATCAGACTAGTAGAAATTGAAAGCTCTCAAGGTTCTTAATTAATGTATAATTGTACATTTCGATGATCTATTCTAGTCAGAAACTTGAAGATGCACACTTGTTATGTTTTGCCACTCAGAGGCAGTACAACAAGCTATAAACATAACACTGACATATTATCAGCCAATTTAGTTGCTATGGCTAAAGAGGCCTGTTTATACATTCAGTAGACACAAAGCAATTTAGCAGTCATTTGAAGTTGCCTCATTAGCCAATTCTCACTCTCCTTTTAACCTTAGTTTGGTCTCCACCATCTCCTGAGGGAAATATCTGGTTTATATTCCTGCGAAATGCTCCACTATGTTCACAAGCTAGTGTCTAACTTTGTCTGTCTATTTAGTGATAGGTTAACCAGGGCTTTCTTTGATGAAAATAGCTGCCCGCTGTGGCTAAAAAAAATGTTTAGATGAGAGCAGTGAGACTCAACCGAAACAGTAAAGAACGAGTTGAAATACTATACAACACGAGAGCTGAGAGAAATGATGATTATCCCTAGGTTTATCACTGCAAGCAACACTTTGCACATTATACTTAGTCATTGGTCAAATTGTTTAGGTGAAAACTCATTTTCAAATTAGAGCTTTGAGTTATGTAAATGAACTTTCAAGTAGTTATTTCCCATTTCATTGCTTGATTTTTAACTTCGGCAAATAGTTTCACATTTTTGTCCTCCCTGTATTTTTGTTAATGTTTTAGTGTTCGTAGGAGATATTTTAGAATGTGTGCTTTTTCTTCAGAGGTGTCAATATGAAAGTCTCCATTCAGGCTTCAGGAACTGCCAGTGTCACTGTGTTGGCAAAAAAGGAAGGTAAAGCCACAACTTCCTATAATAAGAATTTGAATCATTGGCTAACAGTATGACAGTTAGATGCATCACACAGCGCTCATATGAACTGATTTTACTGTGCCACAACATAATTGTTCTTCATGTCAGCAGGCAACAGTGTCTCTAATAGTTATTGTTCCTCCAAAATGGGATGAATTGGCAATTAGCAAGCTACTCTTAGCCGAGGTAGCCAACAAAGTCAGGGACAGATCATCAAACTGTAATCTAAAAAGAAATAATGCAAGAAATGTATAAGGAGGAGTGTCTTTGCTTATATCACTAGAAGACACAGCTTACTAACCGCTTCACTGATTCTGAGCTAATGTATGCTGTTTTTGAAGTGAAGAACTACAGCATAGTAAAATCAGTATATCTGAGCAGTGTGTGATTCAAGCTGTTGTACAGTTGCTCAGTGAAATAGATCTTGAGAAACTGTCAGAGAGATGTGGGCATATTTGTGTGTAATTTGTATAAATCCGCCACTGGTAATAGTCCAACAAATGCACCATATACTTGCAAATGAGTAATGTTCAGATAATCTTTAAAAAAAAAAAAAAAACATCTATGTAGTTGCGACACATTTATAAATATGTCTTAATTGATTTGAGTGCCACACACAGTCATGTGTGTGTTTGACATTAAGATAAAACATAAAATCACCCCTTCCCTCAGGTCAACCACAGGTGCAGAACAGCAGTATGAATTCTGGTCCCTCTGGTTATTACTACCAGGGTCTGTGGCGAGCACTGGATGGCACCACAGTTCGCCAGTTCAACCCCGCTGCCATCAGTCAGTGTTTGAAAGGAAAGGCGGTCCACATGTTTGGAGACTCCACCATGAGGCAATGGTTTGAATACCTCAACGCAGTACTACCAGGTAGCTGATCCACAGAGATTTCTGTCAACAGTTTGATTTTGTTCACACTGTATCCTAATCTTGTTCCTCTGTAACACTTTAAGATCTGAAGAACTTTAACTTGCATGGTCCTGTGGGTGCTGGACCTTACCTGGCCTGTGACTACGCACGCAACATCTTGGTGACGTACCGCTGCCACGGCCCTCCTATCCGTTTTCGCACCCTCTCAACCAGCGAGCTACGTTACATTGCCAATGAACTTGATGAGTTAACCGGAGGCACCAACACCGTTGTAGCTCTTAGTATCTGGGCTCATTTCGGCACATTCCCCATGGAGGTCTACATCCGCAGGCTGCAGAGCATCCGCAGAGCAGTGGTGCGGCTACTGAACAGGGCTCCAGGCACGCTGGTCATCATCCGCACTGGAAACCCTAGAGCTTTGGATCTTTATATTGCACTAACCAACAGTGACTGGTACTCAATACAGTGTGACAGGTTGCTCAAAGCCATGTTCAAAGGTCTGAATGTTCGTTTAGTGGACGCCTGGGGGATGACTGTGGCCTACCGCCTACCACACGACATTCACCCACAACCTCCCATCATTAAGAATATGATTGATGTCATCTTGTCCTACACATGCCCTCAAAAGGGCAGCTAGAAGTGTGTTTGGTTGTGCAAGTACAGTGGGGAATTAGATTGAATGCAGGAAGTCACAAAGTGAAGTAGAATGAGATTAAGGGTTTAGAATAGTTGCCATGAAACGCCCAGCCAATAATACACTGTCCATGTCCAATATTATGGGGTTCTAATTACATTAGGCTGAGATTTGAAGACATCATCAGCTCATCAAGCAGCTAACTATGTCTATCTGTTGTCTGACTGTTGTGGTTTCTGGAAAATGTAAGGATACAAAGATACAATTATCTTCATGAGACAATTATCTTCATGAGAAGGGTTTCACATCAGTTAAAGAGAAACCATTGACACTTTTTAAACGTGAAAGGATGAGCTTGAACCTGAACCACTTATTTAGGGGGAATTTTACCAATAGACTGTACTTTAAAGGAATAATTAATTAATTAAACATTTTGGGAAATTCACTTAGTTGCTCTCTTCTTGCTCCTACTCTTAGCTTTTGTTGAGATTTAAAAGTTACAATGATTATAAATTGCCTTTTTATATTATGTAAATGTATTATTAATCAATAAGCAATAAAACTATGCTGAGATTAATTTACTCATGTACACACACACACACACACACACACACACACAGTTAGGGTGTAGACTCTAAGGAATCTGCTCTGAGGTAGAAATAAGATAAGTTGCTGACACAGGCTTACACTCAAATCACACAGAGAAATAACTCAAGGTTAAGTACTGAATAAGGGAATAGTGTTAGTTAGAGAGACATCCTGAAGTTGAAAAAAATAAATAGTTTTTACATTTTTTTTTTACATTTTTGTACAGATTGCATATAACATAAACCTTTGACCAGGACTAGGCTTGCTGTTTCCAGTCTTTATGCTAAATATCTAAGATTCTACACTGTTTCTAGCCAATTTGTGGCAAATTTGTGGCACTGTTGGCAAGATAATATGAAATGACTGTCTCAAAAACATTGCACAAATCTCAACAACAGATACAGACGAGTAAAACTCGTTTACATTCCTATACTGACAGTGTGAAAGGTGTGACAGTGCCCTACCACTCTCTCCAATGACTGCTGTGGGTACCAGATGCGTTCAGTCTGCCAGATGTGCTCAGGTTCTTTCTTGCATTTGCAATCATATTATGATTGGTTGTTTGTCAGAAAGTGTACAAATATTTCTTGCTTCTGTAATTCTGTGCTGTGCATGCATTTTTTTGCAGCGGTCTGGGATTCATATTTATTAAACATTTCTCAATGCTTTGTACTAGACTTTGTTTTTTTTTTGGTGGAACTAAAGGTAAAAAATCGTAATATCTGAGAAATGATCAGATAACAAAAAATATCGACACACTGAAAATTAATCATATTTTCGCAATCTGATAAAACTGAATTTACGAGCTTTCAGCTGTACTCAATGAAAAACTCAAGAACAATTGCAATGGCCAACACAACTAATATTACAGTTGGTTTCTCCAAATTCAACAGAAAATGCTTATTTTAATGTCTACTGCAGTCTCAAAATTATTCAATTCCTTCTTGACAAGCATTTTTAGTCCTTTGTAGAGCATCCTTTTGCTGTTCTGACCTGCTGTAAATGTGATGCATAGCCAGACACCAGGTTCTGACAGCATTCCTGAGGAACTGTAGCCTATACCTCATGGGCAAGAGCCTCCAGCTCTCTAATATTCTTGGGTTTGTGTGCTTCAACCGCCTTCTTCAAATTCCACCATAGATTTTCTGGGGGATTCAAGTCAGGCGACTGTGACAGCTCTACGACTGTAGTATCCACAAGAACAAGACACTCAAGCTTCAGCTTCCTCACAGACAGCATGGCATTTTCTCCCACGATTTGCTGATACTTGATTGAACCCATGTTGCCCTCCAAACACTGCAGGTTTCCAGTGCCAGAAGAAGCAAAGCAACCCAGGAACACTTTACTGTAGGCAGCGTATGCCTCACTCTTCCTCCTCTAGACATACTGCTGGTCAATAGACCCAAAAAGTTCCAATTCAATCAATCAATCAATCAATCTTTATTTATAGAGCGCCAATTCATAACAGTGTTATCTCAAGACGCTTTACAAGAGCAGGTCAAGACCAAACTCTTTAATGAAGAGAGAGACTCAACGATTCAGGAATTAAAAATTAAGGATTCAAGAATCCCCACATTAGCAGCACCAGATATTATATTACGCAACAGTGGAAAGGAAGAACTCCCCTTTAAAACTAGTGATGGGAATTTCGGCTCTTTTTAGAGAGAGAGAGAGAGAGAGCATGGAGGCCTTCAGTGTTTAGTAGGCACATTTGAGTGACATTTAAGTAACACTGAATTGATAGAGGTATTATTATACTTTGAAAAGCATTCCTAAATGTATGTAGTCTCAATTGTTTGAATTGTTTTTAAGTGTTAGTTGTAAGTAGTCAAAGTGAGGAGCCAAGTTGTGTTGACTGTGTTCGCTTTTCTGATTCAGCTGGTGATTCGGTGACCAAGCTTGACAACAATGTTGCTGGCCTGTAAGCGTTGCAGCCCTTGGTGCTTGTAACTCCACCTTAAAAAAACTCACCAGCCAGCAATGACAAAACAGTGAAACCAACCCTCAGTGACCTGTTGAGCTTGTTGGACAGCCTTCTCTTCTAACAATCGTAAGAGGCACATGATTTGGACAGCACCTTTCAACCATGCAGAAAGACAGATCATCTCTTCCAGTGAATCTCTACTGAGGTAAGACTCATGATATGTTTATATTAATCTCACCATATTCAAAGTTAAATTTCATGGTGTTGTGATCCAGTGTGGGATGGGTTAAATGTTTGGCATCAAACAAAAACAATGACTAGCTAACTATAGTAATAGAATAACCCGAAGTGGTCCACTCCATATCATGTGTACTTTTACTTCACTTAAAGATTTTGCTGTTAATACTTACTGTTTAACCTACTGAGAAAATGTATATGTTCCCTCTTTTGTTTATTTCTGTACAAAATGTCATTTAGCTGTCTCAACTGTTCTCAGCTTTAAACAAGTTCAGAGGCTCAACAAGTGAATACTACAGTACCTGTACTTGCAGAGTAAAGCTGAACTAAACACAACTTCACCTTTGTTTCCTGCACATCATTGTAGTGCAGTTTATTCAGATATTTCAATATAAATCCTGAGCAGCACACATGTACACTTCAATTGCTGGCATTCTACGAGTGCAGTTAAAAAAGTAAAGACGTTTTTTGAGCAGAACCTGAAATCATTTAAAGTTCACTTGTGATCAAAAAGTTCCAATTCAATCAATCAATCTTTATTTATAGAGCGCCAATTCATAACAGTGTTATCTCAAGACGCTTTACAAGAGCAGGTCAAGACCAAACTCTTTAATGAAGAGAGAGACTCAACGATTCAGGAATTAAAAATTAAGGATTCAAGAATCCCCACATTAGCAGCACCAGATATTATATTACGCAACAGTGGAAAGGAAGAACTCCCCTTTAAAACTAGTGATGGGAATTTCGGCTCTTTTTAGAGAGAGAGAGAGAGCATGGAGGCCTTCAGTGTTTAGTAGGCACATTTGAGTGACATTTAAGTAACACTGAATTGATAGAGGTATTATTATACTTTGAAAAGCATTCCTAAATGTATGTAGTCTCAATTGTTTGAATTGTTTTTAAGTGTTAGTTGTAAGTAGTCAAAGTGAGGAGCCAAGTTGTGTTGACTGTGTTCGCTTTTCTGATTCAGCTGGTGATTCGGTGACCAAGCTTGACAACAATGTTGCTGGCCTGTAAGCGTTGCAGCCCTTGGTGCTTGTAACTCCACCTTAAAAAAACTCACCAGCCAGCAATGACAAAACAGTGAAACCAACCCTCAGTGACTTGTTGAGCTTGTTGGACAGCCTTCTCTTCTAACAATCGTAAGAGGCACATGATTTGGACAGCACCTTTCAACCATGCAGAAAGACAGATCATCTCTTCCAGTGAATCTCTACTGAGGTAAGACTCATGATATGTTTATATTAATCTCACCATATTCAAAGTTAAATTTCACGGTGTTGTGATCCAGTGTGGGATGGGTTAAATGTTTGGCATCAAACAAAAACAATGACTAGCTAACTATAGTAATAGAATAACCCGAAGTGGTCCACTCCATATCATGTGTACTTTTACTTCACTTAAAGATTTTGCTGTTAATACTTACTGTTTAACCTACTGAGAAAATGTATATGTTCCCTCTTTTGTTTATTTCTGTACAAAATGTCATTTAGCTGTCTCAACTGTTCTCAGCTTTAAACAAGTTCAGAGGCTCAACAAGTGAATACTACAGTACCTGTACTTGCAGAGTAAAGCTGAACTAAACACAACTTCACCTTTGTTTCCTGCACATCATTGTAGTGCAGTTTATTCAGATATTTCAATATAAATCCTGAGCAGCACACATGTACACTTCAATTGCTGGCATTCTACGAGTGCAGTTAAAAAAGTAAAGACGTTTTTTGAGCAGAACCTGAAATCATTTAAAGTTCACTTGTGATCATTACATCACTGTATTTCGAGATATAACGGAAAATTGTAGTTACCAGAAGGACAACAGTGAAAACAGATATTAGTAGCTTGTTGTCAGAGTGGTGTTGTTTACAGAGTGGTGTCAGATTGCAAAATACTGTAGTGTCCACATTTATTCAAATGTTTAGCAAAGTGTACATGTTAGGCTTACCTGGGAATGAAGCATCATGGTTAATAGTCTTAGCAAGTCTAAATTAAAGTTAAATTTTGCTCAAAATCTTATTCTTAGCATAACAAGGTGTCAGTTACCCCTTTGTTTTTTACACTTTCATCCTGTAGCAGGTGACCAGGTCACAGTGCTACGCTGCAGTCACAGATGAAGGCTGATCACCAATCATGAAGGTCAGAGCCTGGATTAGAGGGGAGGTCAGCACTGGCCTTCCAAAGTACAGTGTCGTCTTCGTCTTTCTGGCTTTGAGTGTATTAATCTTTGTGCTACGTCACATGACCATCTTGGAGGTAAGAACTTGGGTTTTAGTTGGGACTACTTGTAGTGTGGATTTGGTTAGAAATTTACGTTAGTCAGATTAGTAGTCCATCTCCTCCACAGAGATCTATAACGATTCATTAGGGGAAATCAGTGAGGTATAATGACTTTCATTTGGATTCATCTCATCTGTGGAGGTTGTGATAAGGCTAAGAGTCCATGATGATTTGTGGATTTATATGTATATGTACACTTGTATAACAAAATTCAAACAGCCTGCATCATGCCTCTGGGACAATTACAAAAATATTCCAAAAGATGAATTTCAGTGAACAAAAAAAACAAAATTTGAATTTAACATTCAGGTTCTTGCCTTGTGTAAAGCAGATTGTGTGTCTTGGAGCTCTTATTTTTTTTTTTTTTTACTGTGGGTCAGTATTAAAAGCAGAGCAAGTGCTACATGGGAGACACTAACACTTCTTATCAAACTCCCCCAAAATATTTTGTGCACTGGGGTAGAAAGAATCTTCCTTCTTAGCCCTTTTGTTTTACTTAATTAATACATTTTCTTTTAGTACATTTGTTTGATGCACCCCTGTCTCCCTCTCTCTCTACCCCCTGCTAGTTTCAGCATAAAGTCAACCCCCCCTTAAACGCCACCATCATTATCCAAAGAGTTTCCACTGTCCCTGACACACATCACAGCTTCTGCACCTTCCAGCTGCTGTCCCCTGAGGACGCTCAGGAGGAACGCCTCCTACTAGACTCCATTACTTGGCCTGAAACTCCAGTTTTTCCAGATCCTCTTTCTCTGGTGAACACCACTGATCCTGCCCACAGCAAATTCGTCATTCTTCCACCACAGAGAGGAGGAGGACAGTGGCATGTAGGAGATCAGCTGGAGGTTATGATCAACATGTATGACTTCAAGGGACGTCCCAAGAAATCTGGGGGAGACGTCTTACTCGCTCGGCTGCACAATCCAAAGCTTGTTGCAGGTGTGGTTGGACATGTGGTGGATCATCTCAATGGCAGCTACTCTGCTGTATTCACTTTACTGTGGGAAGGAAGCGCACAGGTTCAGGTGATGCTAAACATCATCATCTTAAATGTGATTGTACTATAGGTGTTTCTAATCTATCTTCTAACTGACCCTGCATTAAGTCCCACCCCTCGAACTGACACAGGTCAATTATAATGTATAGTGTAGTTGAGACCCCATCCGTGATGTCTTCAACTCCCACCTACGGAGGAATTTCCCAGACGTCCCGTGGAGCTTTCAGAATCCAAGTGGCTCATGTTCAAAGCTTCCATTTCGATTCAAGAATCCCCACATGAGCAAGCATCAGATAGAGAACACAACCAGTACAGAACCAGGTTGGACAGAGAGAGAGAGAGAGAGAATAATAATAATAAAAGCAACTATAGTACTGACAATAGAAATATAGATGGATGGATGACTTTCTTTGTCTGTACTGATATGAATGAACATAACTGGACTAAATGAAAACTCTCTGTCTCATCAGGTGACGCTGGTTCACCCTAGAGAGGCTGTCACAGTGCTGCACAGGCTAAACAGCAAACAGCCTGATAGGGTTTACTTCAAAAGCATCTTTCGTTTAGGCTCACTCTCTGAAACTACCATCTGTGACATCTGCCTGCGTCCAACCCGACAGCCACTGTGCAACTACACTGACATCCGTACAGGCGATCCTTGGTTCTGCTACAAGCCAGAGAAACTGAGCTGTGATGCCAGGATCAACCACTACATGGGAGGATATAGACATACTCTTGAGGCCGAGGAGAAGAAGCTCTTTCAAAGGTGAGTGAGCAGAGCGACGGGACTGACTTGTGAGACCTCTAATAAATACATACATACTGTGTTACCCACGCATTGCTTTGGTGGAAAATTTCAGGAGTTTGTAAGTACAGGCAATAAATACTGAATGTGGAGATGTTTAATATTTCAAAGACAACTAGTGCAGCGACCCAATGGTCGATCTGAACACAAAGTAACAAGAATCTATACTTAGATGATGCTGCTACAGCGCCACTTATTGGCCCAATGGCACCAAATTTGCCATGGTCACACATGTCCACCAAATGTGGTGCAATAACATAAACCATTCAGAAGATTTGACATTTTTTTGTATTACTACCCTGCCCACAGCAGTTGAGTAAATGATTTGAAAATTTGTGAGAGTTAACACCTTCACTTTGGTAACTAGGTTGCTCAGGTTGCTGGTGCCTACAAAAGGTTTCTAGTTTCTGGGTTCTTTCTAGGGGTGTTGATGTGGCTCTGAACCAGGGTTCAGGGTCACTGGGCCAGATTTAAAGTTGTTTTTAGCAGGGGTCAATTGGTCAGAAAAACTAAGTAGATGGGTCTTAAAAAAATGAGTCAAAAGGAGTCAGGAAAGGCAGTCTCTGCAGTTGAGCTCAAGTAATCTTCAGGAGTCAGAGTTCAAGGCAGCACAAACCTTTAATGCCGGCAGCAAAGGGAGAACAATCTATCTGCACATTATATACAGTCAGAGAGTTCTGAGCTCTCACATACATTGCACCAGCTTATATTCCCTAAAGGCTCCACCTGTTTTCCTTTCGTCACATCATAAAATGACCAATCGATTTATCCTGCAACATTACACCATTATATTCATTGGTCAGTTTTGGGGCCTAAACTTTGCCATCCTCAGAGTGGGGATTCTAGGGACTTTCCAGCTGCCTGCACCTGCACGGGCATGCTTCCCTTTTTTTAAATTTACGCTATATAAGCTTTACACCAGTATCTTTTAAACTTGCCTTGTTCTTATCTTTCCAAACTAAGTTACTCCTTTTATTACACCCTTATTTCTTAACTCTCCTTTGCTGCCTTTTTTTTAAAAAAAAATGACAGTGTTTAATGTAAGTGCACTTGTTTTAACATACAGTGTAGTGTAAAAAAGACAAGTGTTGCGCTAAAAGAAGTGAAGTTTGCACGCTGCTATATTGATTTAAACACTGGAACTATTGAAATAATGGAGTAAACACTAGAACAGCTACATATATGCTGAAGGATGTTATGTCGATTGAAGTTTTAGTAATTAGTCTGACTATGACTTATATTCTTCACCATGGTTTGAATACATTTACTCCTCACTATGATTTTACATGTACTCATCACTGGACTGAAGTAAAACTGTGTGTATCCCTCACTCATTGACCCTCACTGTATCACATATTTACTCTATGTTAAAACAAGCGCACTTACATTAAACACTATAATTTTTAAAAAAGGCAACAAAAGGAAGCTAAGAAATAAGGGTGTAAAAAGAGGAGAGAGCTTAGAATAAAAAAATAAGAACAAGGTAGGTCAGAGAAATATTGGTGTAAAATGTATACAACATAGCATATAAAAAAGGAAAAGCATGGTGCAAGTGCAGGTGGCTGGAAAGTCCCTACAATCCCAACTCAAGGATACATCACCCAAGTCCCATCTGGTCAAGAAACATAATGGTGTAATGTTACACTACCGACACCTGACCAATGATTATAATGGTGTAATGTTACACTACCGACACCTGACCAATGATTATAATGGTGTAATGTTACAATATAACTAGATTGGTTATTTTGATGCTGTGATGAAAGGAAACCAGGTGGAACCTCATGAGAATACAGTTGCAAGAAAAAGTATGTGAACCCTTTGGGATTACTTGGATTTCTGCATAAATTGGTCATAAAATATGTTCTGATCTTCATCTAAGTCACATCACTAGAAAAACACAGTCTGCTTAAACTAATACTGCACAAAAAATTATAAGTTTTCATGTTTTTATTGAACATAACATGTAAACATTCACATTGCAGGGTGGAAAAAGTATGTGAACCTATAACTGGTTGACCCTCCTCTGGCAGCAATAACCTCAACCAAACATTTCCTGTAGTTGCAGATCAGACCTGCACAACGGTCAGGAGGAATTTTGGACCATTCCTCTGTACAAAACTGTTTCAGTTCAGCAATATTCTTGGGATGTCTGGTGTGAATCGCTCTCTTGAGGTCATGCCACAGCATCTCAATCGGGTTGAGGTCAGGACTCTGACTGGGCCACTCCAGAAGGCGTATTTTCTTCTGTTGAAGCCATTCTGTTGTTGATTTACTTCTATGCTTTGGGTTGTTGTCCTGTTGCATTACCCATCCTCTGTTGAGCTTCAGTTGGCGGACAGATGGTCTTAAGTTTTCCTGCAAAATGTCTTGATAAACTTGGGAATTCATTTTTCCGTCGATGACAGCAATCCGTCCAGGCCCTGAGGCAGCAAAGCAGCCCCAAACCATGATGCCCCCTCCACCATATTTCACAGTTGGGATGAGGTTTTGATGTTGGGGTGCTGTGCATTTTTTTCTCCACACATAGCGTTGTGTGTTCCTTCCAAACAACTCAATTTTGGTTTCATTTGTCCACAGAATATTTTGCCAGTAGTGCTGTGGAACATCCAGGTGCTCTTTTGCAAACTTCAAACGTGCAGCAATGTTTTTTTTGGACAGCAATGGCTTCCTCCGTGGTGTCCTCCCATGAACTCCATTCTTGTTTAATGTTTTACTTATTGTAGATTAGTCAACAATAATGTTAGCATGTGCCAGAGATTTCTGTAAGTCTTAAGCTGACACTCTAGGATTCTTCTTCACCTCATTGAGCATTCTGCGCTGTGCTCTCACAGTCATCTTTACAGGACGACCACACCTAGGGAGAGTAGCAACAGTGCTGAACTTTGTCCATTTGTAGACAGTCTGTCTTACCATGGACACATGGACATCAAGGCTTTTAGAGATACTTTTGTAACCCTTTCCAGCTTCATGCAAGTCAACAATTCTTGATCGTAGATCTTCTGAGAGCTCTTTTGTGCGAGGCATGGTTCACATCAGGCAATGCCTCTTGAGAACAGCAAACTCAAAACTGGTGTGTGTTTTTTATAGGGCAATCTCATCACATTGATTGGACTCCAGGTTGGCTGACTCCTGGCTCCAATTAGCTCTTGGAGAAGTCATTAGCCTAGGGGTTCACATACTTTTTCCACCCTGCACTGGGAATGTTTACATGTTGTGTTCAATAAAAACATGAAAACTTATAATTTTTTGTGTGGTATCAGTTTAAGCAGACTGTGTTTGTCTAGTGATGTGACTTAGATGAAGATCAGAACATATTTTATGACCAATTTATGCAGAAATCCAAGTAATCCCAAAGGGTTCACATACTTTTTCTTGCAACTGTATAAGCTGATGTATTGTATGTGAGAGCTCAGAGCTCTGACTGTATGTATTGTGCAGATAGACTGTTCTCCCTTTAAAAACCGGGATTAAAAGACTGTTTGCTGCTCTGAACTCTGTCTCCTGAAGACTGCTGAGATTGACTTTCCTGATCACTTTTCTGACTTGAAGTTTTGATCTATTAGCCAAAGTGTTCTCAGATCCATTGCGCACTGTTAAAATAACTATAAATCTGGCCTAGTGGCTTAGAACCTTGGTTCTATGCCACGTCAACAGCATACATGTGATACAGTGAGGGGCAATGAGTGAGGATCACACACAGTTATACTTTTTTGGTCCAGTGAAGAGTACATACAAACCATAGTGAAGAGTATATAAACTATATTCTGAGTGACTGTCTACTTTAGTTTTAGTGTCCCCTTTTATTCTATCCTTACGTTATCAGAAAGTTCAAACACTTCACACCAGCATATTTCTTGTGACTCCAGTGATTCTACACTATTACAGTGTTTATAGCAGCTTACATATTTGGATTTCTTTAAGTACAACACTTGTCTTTTACACTACAGTATGTGACCCTCTGAATATGCTTAAATTCCACAGTGCTCTGTAGAGTCCTGAAGAACTACATAGTCTGGTGATAATTATTTGTGCGTTCATCACTGCGACCGACATCCTCGACATTACACATAGTCACAGGTTCTATTTATACAACAATATCAGTTATTGTCCTCCTTTCTTGTATTTCTGTTGTTACATTGTAATGAGTGTAAGAAATAATTTATTGTTTTCTTCAGTGGTGTCAATATGAAAGTCTCCATTCGGGCCTCAGGACCTGCCAGTGTCACTGTTTTCCCAAAAGGGGAAGGTAAAGCACATTTTTTTTCTTTTGCTGCCTCTAATAATTAAAAACTGAATGTAATACGGACAATGAAAGTAAAACAAGCAGAGAGGAAAACATTTTATCCCTTTCTTTTGAAGAGAGATGTATTCTGGCCAATTTGAAAAGATCCTGATGCAGCACCAGCTATATCTATATCTATTCTCTTGGAAGTCTTAAACAAAAACAATGAATTTGTAACACATAGGTTTGGGAGATACCTTTGTTTAGGTATTTTAATAGGTTTTGTTGACTATCCTTGCCCTTTTATTTCCTCTCAGGCCAACCACAGGTGCAGAACAGCAGTATGAATTCTGGACTCTCTGGTTATTACTACCAGGGTGTGTGGCGAGCACTAGATGGCACCACAGTTCGCCAATTCAACAGCTCTGCCATCAGTCAGTGTCTGAAAGGCAAGGTGGTCTACATGTATGGAGACTCCACTGTCCGGCAGTTTTTTGAATACCTCACTGCAGTACTACCAGGTAGCTGATCCACAGAGATTTCTGTCAACAGTTTGATTTTGTTCACACTGCAGTCTAATCTGTTCCCTCTGTCAAATGTTTAGATCTTAAGGAGTTTAACCTGCACAACCCGAAGAAAACTGGACCTTACATGGCTTTGGACTATGCAAACAACATTTTAGTGAAATATCGCTTTCATGGTACTCCTATCCGTATTGCCCCTGTCCCAATCAGTGAGCTGCGTCACATTGCCAATGAACTTGATGATTTAATTGGAGGCACTAATACTGTCGTAGTTTTTGGCATCTGGGCTCACTTTGGCAGTTTCCCTATGGAGGTGTATATCCGGCGGCTGCAGAGCATCCGCAGGTCAGTGGTCCGGCTGCTGGACAGGGCTCCAGGCACAGTGATCATCATCCGGACAGGGAACCCCAAAGGTATGACGCTTACTGCAGCACTAACAAACAGTGACTGGTACTCAATGCTGCAAGACAAGGTGCTCCGAGCCATGTTCAGAGGTCTGAATGTTCATCTACTGAACGCCTGGGAGATGACCCTGGCCCACCACCTGCCACACAACCTCCACCCACAACCTCCCATCATAAAGAATATGATTAATGTAATTTTGTCCTACATATGCCCTCAAAAGGGTGACTAGTTGTCTATGACCAATACTATGGGGTTCTAATTACAATAAGATGAAATATGAGGACATCCATCCAGCTGCTGTCTACCTTTAAGAGATAACGTGTATTTCAAGGTAAAATGTGGTCACTGCAGTTTATCATAGTTTTCTTTTAAGTTGTGTTGTGGTTTCTGGAAACAATAACAATCCTGTCGTTTCAGAATCGACTTAGAAACCCTCTGTAAATCCACATTGGTCACTTTCAGTTTTCATGAATCAACTGGAACTTGAACCACTTATTTTTTGGGGAAATATTACTATTTGACTGTAGTGTAAAGGAATAGTTTGACATTTTGGGAAGTGCATCTATTCACTTTCTTCTTCATGATTAGATCAGAAGATTGATAAAACTCTTGTATTTGTCCTTTAACCATGAAGATGAAACCAGGAGGACAGTAAGCTGAGCTTAGCACAAAAACCATTAAGTACAAACATTTATGACCATTCACTGGGGCAGGCAGGTAACCAGGCAGGCCTTTCTTATTGCATGATCCAAATCTTCATCAACCTAGCTACACGAAGGCTGCAAGCTCTAAGGTTGTTGTTGTTTCACATAGCAATCAGGACAAAAATAGGCACAAATAGCAGGCTTATGCCCAAAGCCTGCTCCCTTTCAGTTAACATGTTATTTCTCTTTTGTCTCAGTTTAAAACAAAAGTGGCAACAATTTGTGGTAAAGTGGCTCCCTGGAGTCTTTGCTAGTTGCCTCACAGTCTCAAATTGTCCTTTGTACACTAACTAGATATGCTAGTTTTAGTTTATTATTGAGCTTTTAAAAGTGCTGGTACATGAATTTTGTTACCTTCAAACAGAGCTAGGCTAGGCTGTTTCCAGTTTTTCTGCCAAACCAGCTGGCTGCTGGGTTGCGGTGACCAGATGTCCCGATATCAAGCTGGGCGTGCCGAGTCCCGACAGATTTGTAAAACACTAAATTACCACAATGATATAAAAAATAGATGTCATTACATTTTCTGCAGCTTTCAAATAAAACCATCCTAATAAAATTGAGATCCACATCACTGGATCTGAGCATTTTAGTATGAAATTATATCAATAAGATAAGATAAGACTTTACACCTTTTCCCATAGGATGGAATATTGATAAATAGTTACTCCTACAGGACACAAGGGGGAGCTGTGTCCTCAAAAATGCAAAACACCTGAACCAAAACTTCTACCTGCACTGTGAAATGAACTCGTGCAACGTTTCTCGGATCGAGGAAATGACCAGTGTTGCCAACTCCTCAGTAAGGAAAGTAGCTGTTGGCTGTCCAAATCTCAGCCCAGAAGCCCACGCCACTGCTGGACAATCTTGTCTATCTCTGCAGCAGAGTAGCCAAGGAGCTTGGCTAGTTTTTTCTCTTTCTCCCAGGCTCTTATTGTGCTTTAGAGTTTCCTCTACATTGAAAACTGACATGTACTGCAATGCTTCAGTGTTGTCCTGCAGTCTCACCCTCAGCTCATCAGAGAGGGAGATGATGAAGGCTACACATCGCTTTCTCACACTGTTCTTCTCTTCAGGCTCAAGGTGGAGCTCAGCTGCCTTTGACTCAAGAAGGTAACCAATGTACGGTTTGGGACTTTTGGGACAACATTTGAGGATCACTGTAGATGGACTAGGGGGCAGCATGGTGGTGCTGTGGTTAACACTGTTGCCTCACAGCGAGAAGATTCCAGGTTCAAATCCCAGTTTGAACCTGGAATCTTTCTGTGTGGAGTTTTGCATGCTAGCGTGGGTTCTCTCTCTCTCTCCGGGTACTCCGGCTTCCTCCCACAATCCAAAAGACATGCGAGCTGGGTTAATTGATAACTCTAAATTGCCCGTAAGTGTGAGTGTGAGAGTAAGTGTTTGTCTGTCTCTGTATGTGGCCCTGTGATTGGCTGGCGACCAGTTCAGTTGGGACTGGCTCCAGCTCCCCCACCACCCTGATGGATAAGAAGTATAGATAATGGATGGATGGATGTACATGGAGTATAAAACCTCAGCCATGTAGCAGTGTTCACTGGACTTGGTGAATGTGAAACACACTTTAAGCACCTCCCACTGGTCCAAAATGTGTGAAACCGCTGGTTCAATGGAGAGCCACCGTGTGGCACACACCTTGGTTATCTGGAAGGGTTTCTCCCCACAGTTGATGCTCTCATATATGGCTTTGTAGGCCTCCCTGTGCTTTGGAGACACTGAAAAGCAGTTCTAAGTCTCCCGTACCAAGTGCTCCACACTACGGGGGGGTGGTGCCATTGGAAGCATGACTTACAGCGAGCTGCAGAGAGTGACACACACAGCGAGTAAGAACCAGATCTTTGAGGCCACACTCCTCCTTCAGCACTTTATGGAGCCCATTGTTAGTCCCCGTCATGACAGAGGCATCGTCGGTCCCTGTCCCCAGGAGTTTGTCATTTTTAAGACAACACTTCTCCAGGAAAGCCACAACAGCTCGGGCTATAGATCTGACATCTCCTCCCTCCAACTCAACAAGCCCCAGAAATGTGTTTGGTGTCACTAAAGCACCTCATCACCCCCCCAGGTACTTAGAAACACCTCCATCTGTGGACTCATGGAGGAGGAGGAGGCTGAAACGCTGCTCACCCACATCTGCCACCAACGTTTAGAGAAAGTCTGGTGCTAGAACACCATGAATCATTTCCGTGCACTTTGTCCTGTGCATTTAGAAGTGAGGAGCAGCAGTGGAGTCTGAGAAAGCAGCTTCACACGCTTCCCCAGTGTGACCACATGGGCGGCTGTGGATCAGTGGTAGAGTGGGTCGTCCCTCAATCAGAAGGTTGGCGGTTTGATCCCCAGCTCCTATGGGTCAACATGACAGCATGGAACATTGTACCTTTGAGACTGCTTTTACCATAAATATGGTAACATATAATTTTTCAGAAAGTTGTGTGATAATATACAGGTAGAAGTTTGAGTTCAGGTGTTTTGCATTTGTGTCCTGTAGGAGTAACTTTATCAAAGTTCCTCCACTCGTTTTCTCTTTTTCACTGTTTTTTCTTTGCATTTATTATATCTTCATATATTTTTACTTTTCATGAGTCATTAAATGATATGTGTTAGCACTGTTCATTTGGGATCTGTGAAGTGTGTGGACCTGCCCGTTGTGCTCTTTTCTGTCCAGGAAGCCACATATAGATAGAGGCCAGATATGGATGATGCTCACTTATTGAGGTTGAGGTTTCGCCAAGCAGGAAATTGTTGTATCTTCAGTGTACATTATCCAACCTGCTCCAAACTTGTCATTAATAAAACTCCTGGCCTGTATTATTATTAGTATTATTAGTAGTGGTATTGTTATTATTATTATTATAAGACTCTGGACTCACCTGGTGCAGGAATTTACCTCTGTGTAATAATTTTTTAATACATATTTTTTATTCATACTTTTATATATTTATATTTTACTTTGTGTATGAAGTTTATTCTTATTCTTTTGGAGCTGTGTGTAACAAAAAGCAATTTCCCTTTGGGGATTATTAAAGTAATTCTGATTCTGAAGACACCTACATGCCAGTTAGTGACCACAGTCACTGCGCCACCTAGTGGCAACAGGAAGTAAGACTTTTGTGCCAATCATCATTTGATTTGCATGAAATTTTCACGGTGTAGTCAACACTTCATATGCTGAAATATAGGAGATGATTAGTGGCTGTTCTCTAGCGCCACCTAGGGGACACACGAAGTGACTCCTTGATGCACTGTCCGAAATACATGAAAACTCTGAGCTTGGCATGGAAGGGTCGGCGTCCGGCTACAGGATGAAGCCGCCGTCCAACCCGACGTGCACGAAGGTGCGAGGGCCCTCCAACGCTGCTTGCAGCTTTAATTATTTCTATAATTATTCAGGTGATAACCATTGTTACTGTTTATGAAGGCTACTGTTCATGTTGTTAGATGTTTGATAAAAAACAAACAAAAAAAAACTACACCGTACACACTTAACAGTTCACTGATGACAATAACTAATTTTTTTTAAGGCCAATGTTTAAATCATACATCATCCGCCTCTACGAGAAACATGTTTGCTGTGATAATTTATCATAAGAAATTAGCCATTCAGTGAAATTATACATGTTAAACCACAGGCCATGGAGCCATGTTCTTAAGGAAGCTTATTTGAAGAACACACAGTGCAGCAGAAGCACAGTTGGAGTTGGATTTTGCGAACCCTTCAAAGACCATTTGAAGGAACGAGCATATCTCTTACACTGAACAGAACACATAACTTTTGGCAGAGGGTGACCTTCCTAAATATACTTCATATCTGTTCTAGCCCATTTAAAACTCAACTTATTTACGTCAGGATGCTATTGATTTACATTTGTTGATAAGGTGTGTAATAGTCGGTGTACACGGCAGTGATAATGTAATCATTCATCCTCCGTATCAATCCCCCTCAGTCCTGGTCATAATCACACTTGCATTTAGAAGCCCTTATCAGAGCGGAGAAGCTGGTGGAGCTGTGAAATGTGGCTGTGTGGGTGCTGGGCGGAAGTCACCTCATTTTTAAAAAATGTTTTATACCACTGTTTAACTAGTTCATCATCACCATCCTGCTTAACATAGAGTGATATGACAATACATATTATATGATGTACAGCATGTGACCCTCTATTTATTCTGTATTTCTATTGCTATGTTATAAAGAAAAGAACAGCATTACTTCTTCTGCTTCACTATGTCGATGAATTATCATGTTCAGACCAGAATAGACCATCGACTGTTGTGTAAGATCCTCTTTTTGGACTGTTTTAATATCGATAGCAGAGGTCCATTCCATCCTGTGAGTTCAGACGAGCACACAGTGTGACTGTACTTTCATTGTGGTTACTTTGTCTCAGGGATGGTAGAACCATTAGAATGTGTCATTTTCTCGTAGATGTTCTAACCTGAAGCCAAACGCTGGCTTTTATCCAGTTTGGCCATGTTTTATGCTGTTTAACAACTTATTTGGTTAGCCTATTGAACTTGGTATAAGTTGTGCGGCTGATGTGGTTCCCCTTTGGAGTTGGTGTACATGGAGACCTCCTCAAGTGTCCCCATGTTATAGTTGTGTTCAAAATCAGGTTCAGTCAAGGAACGTTTTCTGGTGTCTACCATATTGTCCTGGCCCTGATCTGTGCCTCATTGGATAGAATCCTCCAGCCACACAAAGTATACAGGCAAGTACTGCTTCTTATTTTGCTGCAGCATTTCTAAATTAATAGAAGACTTTTTTCCACCTGGTGGCCACTACAAATATGCATTCAGTACTCTACTTCCAAACCACTTATACCCTTTGGCAGGTAATAAAGAGTACTCAAGTAGCGATTCAAACATTTTAAAAAACCCATTCATGCTTTCTTCTATTAACATCCTAAACATTACGAACATGCTATGAGCCATAGAGCCAGAATTCCATGTCACATGTTTATTAACTCAGTGTGTAAAATGTAGAATGGCATTCATTTCTTTAAGGGGACAATAAAGTTTATCGTATAATAACTATTAAACAAAGGGCTTTACTTATCAGCAGTTGCTCGCACAGCTTCCTCATCTTTATGAGGATTTCCAGACATGACGGATCTTTTCCTCAATTATCTGCCCTTGCGCTCCTGATGGCTTGTAAAGTACACCCAGTTTTAAAACCTGCAAAAATAAAAACCTCATGAAGAAAGATATATGCAGCCACACTGTGGTTTGAATTAACATCACAGGAGACTTCAGTAGCCTCTATAGTGATCATCTCATAGCCGCCGAAGCTTAAAATTTCCCCCAGCTGTCATTTCGGCTGCAATTTGATCACCTGCTCTCTTGTTCTCTTGTTCACACAGCCTCACCTGAAACCAAACCCCTGCAGCAATAAACCATAAGACCTTCGTATTATTACAATAATAACAGCAATTAAAACACAATGTATAAATAAATAAAACCAACTGGAGACGAGCCACAAAGTTAGCTACAAAATCTAAAACTGACGAGCGTAAAACATTGAACTGATCAAGTCATTTACATCATGATAACGTAAATGACAAAAGATAATGTGATGATATCGTCACGCACAGAAAACAGAGGAGAAATAAGCCAGGGTTCGAGAGTGACTGGTACGTTTTGGGGAAGGAGCTGCCTCTTGAAGTGTCAATATCAAACATGACCATTCTGTCATCAGAGACAAAAACTTTCAAGCAAACCCAGAGTAAAAACTAAATCAAGAGTGTGGCCTTGATCACGTGTAGGATGTGTTTGAGGTTAAAAGATTCACAACTACCTAAAAGTTCAAAAGCGAAACTGCTAGCGGGGTCGTCCACGTGAATATGAAAATTTCCAACCAATAAGATTATGCCTTAACTAAGAGCAACAGAGGACATAAAACCAGAGACATGAACTAATAAGCTACAACTAGGTTTTGGGGGACGATAAATAGCTACAGCATGCTTTGTGGCTGTTGTGACCCACAATTCTCTGCACAGCAGAAGATGTGTGACATCAGCTTAGCCACCAAAACTAAACAGACAGATAGTAGCGCAATACGGGTGTCCGTTTTGCATGACTGCGACTGATGTATGAGCAGAGGGTTAAAGGTGTGACACGTCTTAGCATAGCCAGGACTTCACTTTTTCACTATCCCAGGTGTACAAACTACCTTGGTGTGAAATGCAGATGTCTCTGAGAGCTGATTGTTCTGTACTCCTGTTATCCAGTTAGTTTCAAAGGGAAATTGCATTGTTGACATAGCATGAAGGGGTAGGGTCTCTTCCCTGCAGCAGTTGGGAATGAAAGAAGGAAGGAACGAAATCTTTCAGGAAATCAGAGTAGCACTTGGTGCTGATCCAGCGATTCCTGGCAGCTCAACTGTTCTGGTCGGACTGCGTGTTTACAGCTGATGGAAAGCTGTAGTTATGTAAGATCAGGATTGCCAGAGGGGCTGCAGGCCTCAGAAATATGCTGTTGACTACCCTGCACATATTTCATCCAGAGAGTTAATCATCAACTTGAAATATTGTGAATTTAACACTGACACACACACACACACACACACATAGAGAGAGAAAAGATGGGTAAGGTATGTTCTTGGAGGGGAACCTACACCTAATGAGGTATTACTGTTTGCCCGTTGTGAAACAAACACCACAGTCCTTTACTGATTAACATAAGGTGCAGAGATCCAGGGAAATAACACATTGGAATTCAACGGTGGATCTGAGCAATCAGAGTGTCAATTTGTGCCTGGCCTGGGTGCAAATAGACAAATAATGGTTGTCTGATTATGTCCGACGTAGTGATGATAAAATTCCATAAATAGAGACAGATGTGGTGGCTAAATGGTTTGGATACAGGACTTTCACATCCTACCTAGAAATCTATTTTGTTCTTTATAGAAATTTAAATTTTCCAGCTGCAGTTTGGTTAGATTTAGGCATCAAAATTACTTGGTTAGGTTTAGGAAAAGATCATAGTGTGGGTTTAAATAATATGCTAAATACAAGTGTAAAAGGTAGAGTACATTCAACACAAAACATGCTCTTTCATACATACGCCTGGGTGTAGGTAGTCACATTGGATAGTCCAACACCCCCCCCCCCCCCTCCAGCAAGCAGATACACTGTAAAGAAAGAAGAGTGTAGTGACCCGTTTTCGCCAATCGATCAGGGGCACCTGGTAGCTGATGGTGAGGATGTTTCAACGCGTGTAAATGACATGTCCACTCCGCTGCTTAATCCACAATATGGTGCTGTTTATGTTCTTTGGTTCCAGTTTCCAATAGCAGATTATCAATTCTGAATTAAACAAACAAACCTGACACACCACGCCACGTCACGGTCTAAAACTGTTTGCCTCTCTTCATCAGCCACACCTGGGTGCATCACCTGGCTGATTATCTGCCCTCTCACAAGCAGGGATGCCCCAAGTGGTGGGAAGCTCACAGCAAAAATAAACAAAGGAATTTAGGCTTTGTGTTTGAGTCTGGATGCTTTTTTTTTTTTTTTTTTTTTTTTTTTTATTTACACTCACGGCCGGTTCATTTGACATATAGACAGCAGTTGCGAAACTATTTCTCTTGAATTGTGACCTTTGCTGCAACTGTGCCTTGTTGCCTCCTTTTGCAATGACAGGAGTATCTTGGATATCACCAAAAGTTGGATCAGAAACAATCTTGACTTGGTACTCAATGAAATTGACAATGTCCTTAAAGCCAGCCCGGCGACCATGGATTTCAAAAATGTCACATGCTTTCGCCCTCCATTTCTCTTGTTTTTGTATTATCATTTTCATGTTGGCAGGCATATTGAGTTCATCCAAATATCACAGCTCCTGCATAGTGTTGCAGCATTCAGCCAAGCACAACGCATAGGCTTGCAGGCCTTTTTTATCCTCTGCCTTAACAGTGGGCCATTCAGTTAACTTGTTCACATAGGCAGCTGTGATTTTTAATTCATTTCCAAAATGTTTGGTAAGAAGATCTTTGGCAGCATCATAAGCTCTGTCTGATGGTAAATGTTGGCAACTGCGAACCAGCTCTCTAGGCGAAGTGAATTGTTCCAAATAGTACAAGCAGTCTCCTTTTTGCTCGGTTTCCACACATTGCTCAAAGGCACTCATGAAAGCCCTAAATTGCAAAGGATCTCCATTAAAAGTAGACACGTAGTTCTGTTACTTCATTTTGTTTGTGTAACAAACGGTAGAGAGCTTCATTGCCTTGAAAAGGTGTTGCTTGAGCACTGAGATTTACATTTGTGTGATGTGCTTGTGTGTTGACAGATGCTTCCTGCTTGGGAGCAACTTCCAGCTTTGCCTTTGGGACGAAAAGCTTTAAATGAGGCTTGAGCCTCAAATAAGATGCCATTCCATCTGAACGTTCACTGTGTTTACTTGCCACACTGCTCTGTGGTGAGGAACTTAACACTGCCAATTTTGCAGCAGATGCTGCCAGTTGTGTTTCAATTTCCAATTGTTCCTGTTTCTTCCTTATTTGCTCTGCTTGTTCCTCCAAAGCATGCTTTTTCTCAAGTGCAGCAGCACGCTCCATGAGCGCAGCCTGTTCTGCCTCCGCTTGACGCCGGGCAGATGATGTGGTAGACCTGTTGGACTTTGAGACATAACTCTTTGAACATCTGGAAGTGTTGGATTTTACACTGGAAATGCTGTCCTGAGGCTCCACATTAATTCCCTCAGTCCAAGGCTCCACATTTGTATGAAGAGTTTGGGAATCCACTTCATTCCTTTCTGCCTGAGGCCCTCTGTCCAACTCATCACCCTCAGCAACTTCTATTGTCAACCAACCATTAGTTTATCAGTGTGATGAACTCATTGACAGATAGCATTTTTGCTTTAAACCATGTTTCATTCTTTTCAAACTCATCTGGTGGCAAAAACTTCAATAAAGATTGATGGTTTGCAGCAGCTTCATCACACAGCTTAGTATATTTCGCAAATGTACTTTTCACCTCTTTTACAAAGCTTTTATCACCCATCAAATTAACAATCATGTTTTTAAGAATGACTGCATTTTTTAATTTACTCTCTCTCTTTTTGCAGCTTTTCAACCTTTGCCATTATGGCCTTTTCTGTCAATTTAACAGAGCGCTTTTTCACAGAGAGATCCCCCCCCACACACACACTTGCTCCTAGATCAACTTGTTTTTCTGTCTCTTTTAAGAGTTCAGTCTCAATCTCGTTTTCTTTAATGTTCATGATTATGCAAATAATCAGTCTTTGTCATATGCATATGCGCACAGTCGCGTAAAGATGTGTGCACACGTTCACCAGTAACGTTACCCTCTCAATGGCCATGTAGTGTGGAGCTACACATACCTCAGTGTTGGCAGGCATACAGGTGCGCTGTGCTGACGTCCTGGTTCCTCCTGACTGACTGCAGCTCCAGTAGCTCCGGAACCAAACAAAGAAGAAAGCCGCTCGACCTGCAACAGCATCCAGCGCTGTCCTCAATGAAGCAGGTTTAGACTTATTGTAGTGACCCCTTTTCGCCAATCGATCAGGGGCACCTGGTAGCTGATGGCGAGGATGTTTGGACATGTCCACTCCGCTGCTTAATCCACAATATGGTGCTGTTTATTGTTTATGTTCTTCGGTTCCAGTTTCCAATAGCAGATTATCAATTCTGAATTAAACAAACAAACCTGACACACCACACCACGTCACGGTCTAAAACTGTTTGCCTCTCTTCATCAGCCACACCTGGGTGCATCACCTGGCTGATTATCTGCCCTCTCACAAGCAGGGATGCCCCAAGTGGTGGGAAGCTCACAGCAGAAATAAACAAAGGAATTTAGGCTTTGTGTTTGAGTCTGGATGCTTTTTTTTTTATTTACACTCACGGCCGGTTCATTTGACATAAAGACAGCAGTTGCGAAACTATTTCTCTTGAATTGTGACCTTTGCTGCAACTGTGCCTTGTTGCCTCCTTTTGCAATGACAGGAGTATCTTGGATATCACCAAAAGTTGGATCAGAAACAATCTTGACTTGGTACTCAGTGAAATTGACGATGTCCTTAAAGCCAGCCCGGCAACCATGGATTTCAAAAACGTCACATGCTTTCGCCCTCCATTTCTCTCTAAGCTTATAAGGACGTTTTTGTATTATCATTTTCATGTTGGCAGGCACATTGAGTTCACAGCAAAAATAAACAAAGGACTCTAATGCAATACAACTTAAACACACGCACAGAAATGGCTCTTACAAAGAGCAACTGACATAAGTAAAGTAAGAGCTTTTAAATACTTGATTTCAACTGCATGTTCGCCTGGGCAGGATGGGTACCCTGCAAGTCCAGTGGTCCTATTGAGCAAAAGAATCATCAGGCAATGTGGAAACAGCACGTTGACCTACAGTATTCATCGGACAGCTACAATTACTGGTTTAACTTGTAGTTTAAGAATTTACACAAAAACATCGCAAGCTTACAAAATACAATGCATTTTGGTTCTGTGATGTGTCAGATGTCTGCGTCCTACTAGCAGTTCCACCAAAGACACATTCCCCATCTAACAATCCTCGCGTGGTTTCATTTAAATGACCATTTGCGGCTAAAAAAAAAAAAAGTCCAAACTATCCAATATGGCAAAAACTTGGCTTTCCTCTTCCTTTAATCATCTCGGAGCCCTGACGATTTCTCATGACCTGACCTCCAGGTGGAGGCAACAGTAAACGGTAAAATGCTTTGTTGCATCTAATAATGTCATATTCTAATATATCAGTCACAGGGGACATTTGACTACAGAACCAGCACTTCTACTTTTAGATAGATAGATACTTAAATAATCCTTAACAGGAAATTACAATAGCACGGCAGCTTTCCAAGCAGACATACATCAACAGTGCAAGCAGATAATACAAAACAGTCAAAAAACCACACAGTTAAAATACAATAAATAAATAAATAAATAAAAAGAGGTTCAGACTTCCTGTGTCTCTCCGAATTACACCTTGGTGTAATCAGTCTCTGACTGAAGGCACTGCTATTGATCACCCTCAGGGCGTGAAGTGGGTGTGCAGTGTTTTGGTGCTTCAACTTAGCCAAAAACCCTTTTGCACTAATACTGAAGAGGACAGAGGATTTTGAGTGCAGGACTTCTTCGTTGTTTTTGGTGTACGAGTACTTCTTCCACCAATGCAATTTTCTACTTGAACCTTGAGATTCTGCTGCTCCTGAACAAAAAGTCTAATGAGAAATGAACACATACCTTTATGTATGTCCTCGCCTAATTATGAGAGGGAGACCTTTTATTCTAATGATCAACAATAGCTTCTAATTTCTATCTGGCATAAATAAAAAACAAAAAACATAATTCAGTGAAATGACTGCTATAATTGATGAATTGATCCTTATATGGATGGGAGATTGGAGGACTGGAGGCGCCCCCTGCTCTACTCTGCTCTGCTCTGCCCCCCTCTCCTCCCCCATCCTTCCAGCCTCCTCTCCAGAAGGACGGACCGCCCCCCCGCGGACGCGCAGCGGCACCGGCGGCGCCGCGGACGCAGACTCGGACCCAGCTGCGTCCCCTCCGAGATCTGCCCTGCAGAGCAGAGCATGACGTGTGTGGGACATTTCTGTGGCGGAGAGCAGACCTGTTTCCAACATGAATGAGATCAAGGTTACCGTGCTGGGCAGCGACGGTGTCGGGAAGTCAGGTAGGAGCGCTGTGGAACATGTTGCTGGAGGTCGGAGATAAACAGGTTGTTCCCTCTGATCCGCCTCATCTGTCTGTCTGTTTATCTGCCTGCCTATCTGTCTGTCTGTCTGTCTGTCTGCAGCTCTGATCGTCCGCTTCCTGACCAGGCGCTTTATTGGCGAGTACGCATCCTCTGCAGGTAATTATCAAGCTTCTGAAAGAAAAAAAAAAAAACAGTGTAATCAGAAATATGTCCAGCAGCCTGTGTGTCTGTAGCCCTACATGGTGGTGGACCACGCTGCAAAAGTGCCCTCTCAAATTTAAGGCCATCTTTTAAAAATAAGCAAATTTGAGTGAATTTGACTTGAAGGGATGTCCTTTAATAAATCAGGCTCTCTGATTCTAATTATAGCACATAAAAATGTGAAATAAGATTAAAAAAGACTCATTTCAAGCACTCTGTTGGATTTGGATGTTTAAAACACATGGTCCTGTTATCTAGTCAAAAATCAGAACCTGTTCACATGAATTAACCCTTTCATGCATGAATTATGAATTTTCTTTTTTACTAAGTGTTTTTATTCATCTTTAGGCATGAAAAACAAGATTTGAACTTCTTTTTTTTCAACCCAAATTTTCTAAAGATATATTTACATGTCCAGTAGTTGAAATATAGCTAGTGATGCATGATGTACACTTCAGTGGACATGTGAATATTGTAATTTCCTCTCAATATAAAATCAATACTTGGAAAGTTTAGCAATTGCATGACTCCTTAGATGTTACTTGATGTCCCATATTTTTCTTACCTGCAAGGGTTTCTTTTTATAGAAGGTTTGAACAGAAAAAAAAGAGCAACTTGGTGTTTCTGGCTGTCTGTCAGCCATCTTGGTTTCACTCTTTTTTTTTTTTCCACTTGCAATGGCTTCCCACTGGGCAGCAGTGTGTGAGATGATGCAGTAGCATCCACTGTAGTCGCTGATGTGCAACTATGCCATCAAAACTCATGCATATACAAGAAAACAGCTTTTGAATAGCTGCACGCTGTAGTGACCTCTACGCATGAAAGGATTAATTTGAATGAAGTCAAGGGCTGTTCCTTAAAAAGCAGTGATTTTTCAGCCTTATTGAAGATCAGCAGCATTATGTCGACTTTGGGATCTCCTCTAAACTTTCAAATCAAGCTCAGTGGGTTTTAACACAGCGTGAGCTTCTACCTCCTAATTCACCTTGTGGGTCAGTGGGCTGAGAATGTGTCCCTGTCTGAAGAAGATAATGATGATGATGATGTTCAAGAGAGGAAGAGGTTGCACATCAGTCCTGTACTCTTCCACGTACTGATTTATAGATGGTACACATCCTGTTCCGGCCTCACTAGTCTATCCCATATTTCCATTTCCATACATACCGCACTGTATGTGGCTTTTTGATAATAATAAATAGGACAAGGTGTTTCATTTCAAATCTGTACCAAATTAAGTAAGGTATCAGTAGAAGCCATCACTTTGGCGTCACTGCTGAAACTCAGGTTTTCACATTTTGGACTCTTCTGAACTGACACTCCAGCCTATCATTAGCAAAAGCCACACATTCTTATTGTAATATTCTGTAACGTTTCCCCTTCCTATCTTATCGTATGCACATGTTCCACTGTGCGTCTGTTTATATCCCTTGCCTATAAAAAGCCACTATTTGGATTAGGTCTGTTTTTGGTTGGCCAGGGATCTGGTTTCTGTCCACTGTTTGTCTAGTTGCAGTACTTTCTATCCAGCGCCCTCTTATCTCAGTTTCTCTGTATGTGCTCTCTCCCATGAAGCCAACTGCCAAGTATTGCCTGCGAGTGGTGCAGCGATTGTTAAAATGTTGCCGCGACTCAACAATGAGAGCACGGGCGAAACATTTGACCCATTCAGTGTTATCTTTGAAGCTCGTTTGCCAGGATGTGGTCTGAAGAGCCATGCTGTAATGATTCTATTTGGCAGCTTCTTTGAAAGGCTACCTGACCTGCAAGGGGAATGACTCACATGTAGCCTCTGATGGTAGCTCAACAGGCCATTGTTTCCCCCACGAGTAATCTAGTTTCATCTGAGTTTATTCACCTGAACCATTGTCAGAGTGAGGCAAATGCACCACGTGAGGTGTTCCAGGGAGAGTTTGATGCTCATGTATTAATGACAGACGCGGGTTACATGATCTTCATATGTGGACAAGTGAAAGTTGTCTCGTCGTGATTATTCTTTTTTCTCTCCCTTTCTTGCTGCCGTCCTCCCTCTCTCTTCCACAGAGTGCGTGTACAGAAAGCGTCTGTCTGTGGACGGGAGGCAGGTTAATCTCGAGCTCTATGACTCATGCTCTCAGGTGAGTGTGCAGACGGAGGTGGGAAGAACAACGGCGACAGTTATCGTCGCATCTTCTCACCAAAAATCCCTGCCTGATCTGATTTGCCAAGCAGCCGTCTGGTCTCATCCTCGTTCTGTTTTGTGTCGTGAAAGCCCATTTCCCACACGGCAACATGATCAGGGTTTACAGTTTTGCATCATATTGAGGAAAGAACCGTAGCTGAACCCAGCACATGGTGTCCTATTACCTCGTGTGATGTCAGGCAATTGGAAAGGCAAACGCAAATATTTAATTGTGTCATGTTACGTCTTGTTGTGATGTGACAAGCTGCTACAGTGATGACATACAGTACTGGCACATATCGTATTTTCCGCACTATAAGGCGCACTTAAAAGCCTTTAATTTTCTCAAAAAACAACAGTGCGCCTTATATATGGATCAATTGGTTAATTGGTTGATCCATACTGGTTGTACAAGGCCCCAAAATGGCACCTTCCAAGAGACACGCAGAGTTCAAGCTCAAGGCTATCGGTCACGCAGTAGAATAGTAGCGAGAGAATTCAATATTAATGAATCAATGGTACGGAAGTGGAGGAAGCAAGAAGATGACCTGCGAGTTTCTTAGGGAACAAAGCGAGATGGCCACAGCTAGAGGACAAACTCGAACAGTGGGTTGTTGAACAGAGAGCAGCAAGTAGAAGCGTCTCTACAGTCACTATTCGAATGAAGGCAACAGCGCTAGCACGGGACATGAACATCGATGAATTTCGAGGCGGTCCTTCTTGGTGCTTTCGTTTCATGAAAAGACGTAATCTCTCCATCCGCACACGAACTACCGTCTCGCAGCAACTGCCAAAAGATTACCAAGAAAAGCTGGTCACTTTCCGCGCATACTGCAAAAAGAAGATCACTGAAAAGAAGATCCGGCCAGAGCACATCACCAACATGGACGAGGTTCCACTCACCTTTGATATTCCCGTGAACCGCACTGTGGAAAAAACGGGGACCAGTACGGTGTCTGTACGCACCACAGGGAATGAGAAGTCATCCTTCACTGTAGTTCTCACCTGCCAGGCTAATGGCCAGAAACTTCCACCCATGGTTATTTTCAAGAGGAAGACCTTGCCAAAAGAAAACTTTCCAGCCGGCGTCGTCATCAAAGCTAACCCGAAGGGATGTATGGATGAGGAAAAGATGAGTGAGTGGCTGAGAGAAATTTACGTTAGGAGACCGGGTGGCTTTTTCCACACAGCTCCGTCCCTATTGGTCTACGACTCCATGCGCGCCCATATCACCGATGCTGTCAAAAAACAAGTGAAGCGAACTAATTCGGAGCTTGCCGTCATTCCGGGTGGATTAACTAAAGAACTCCAGCCGCTAGATATTGGTGTCAACAGGGCGTTCAAAGCTAGACTGCGAGCTGCGTGGGAGCAGTGGATGACAGAAGGCGAACACACGTTCACCAAGACGGGGAGACAGCGCCGGGCGACTTACGCCACTATCTGCCAATGGATCGTGGATGCCTGGGCTGATATATCAGTCTCAACTGTGGTCCGAGCTTTCACGAAGGCAGGAATAATCTCTGAACTGCCAGGCAACAGCAGCGACACTGACTCGGATAATGACGAGAGGGAGCCGGGCAGGTTGGATGCCGTACTCGCCCACCTGTTTAATTCGGACACTGAAGAAGAAGAATTCGAGGGATTCGTGGACGAGGAATGAACTGAAAAAGTGAGCTTTACGTGTTATACGTAACTGAACAATGTTGAGTTATGCACTAACGTTTGATTTAGCGGTATCAGACTGTTTCTTTTACTACGTGTTTACTGAAACAGGGAAAAGTTCCCCTCCACGTTTGGGAGAAGAGCGAGCAAGGCTGGGAGATATTGTTAATATGCACATTAACGTTTGATCAACGTTACCATGGGAGTGAACGGAGTTGTCAGAACGCTTAATAAAGTTTGACTTTATCTGACTGTTTTGTTGACATTCCCTTTAGCACAGCTCTATCTAGTGGATGCACAACGCAACCCCAGTCAAACGTTTGACTGCAGTATCTTCTATTCTATGCGCCTTATAATCCGGTGCGCCCTATATATGAAAACAGTTCTAAAATAGGCCATTCATTGAAGGTGCGCCTTATAATCCGGTGCGCCTTATAGTGCGGAAAATACGGTAATAATGCTTATAAAGTTATTGAGGAATGTGCGCTGACTGGGATTTAAACCCTCATCATCCAAGCGGTAAACTGTTCTGTTCTGTACAGCTGCTACTTTATCCACGGCGCCAAGCTCGCCCACCCCATCTGTTACCACGAAGGCCGATCTCACGTCAACCTAAACCCTCTCATCCAACTGTCACCACCTACACAATCCCCGAGCAACCAATGACACCCATCCCATTGCTTCACCACCTATATACCTATCCAGAAAGCCTCAGCCCCTTTTACCACCTTATTCATCGGAAACTGCAGCGACCGGGACGCGATCACCCATTTTTCTGAATGGTGAACTCAGCCCTGACTATCCAGCTGCTGCTTTGTTCAGGTTTCTAACAATCAGCCAATCAGTGCAATGGGCTGGGTTAATGCTGTTGTCAAGTTGTTTTCAAGCTTTGTCAATTCACAGTCTTCTGCCGACATCGCGGTTTGCCGTTACTCCACCCAGACAAAGCCAGTATGGCTCCTTAATTACCAGGTCTTTCAATTCTATATTTGTTTAGTGGATTTACTTAATTCTCCCACTAGCCTGGTATTACCCAAGCTGCCACGACAGGCCTTCACGGTTCTTCGAAGCCATCTAAAAAACTAAAATCCAGTCAGAACTAGTTTCCAAGAAGCGTATGCCAAGACACTGAGATACTCCAAAGCCTTCTAGTCTTTACGACTGGGGGGGTTTGTGGTTTTGTGTGCAACACTATGATCTCCTGGAGAAAGAGAAGCGTCGTTCACTTATTGGGCTTTTGTTTTCAAGACTGTATTTATTAATACAGCTGCTGCACATCCATGAACCAAAACAGCCACACCACCGCACACCCCAAACCTACCGCTTTACACTTTGTTGTGCTTGCTCGAAATAGGATTCAGTGAGTGTAAAGCAAAAGCTGGTCAGTATCATCCATCTTATTTTGGAGAGCCGGTGAAGCGAAGGGCTGTCCTCAGCTGAACCACTGCCTCCAGCCCGAGTCCAGCCTCGGTGTCCATTAGTCTGAGTTAGAGCACGAGGACAGCGAGGCCATCCTAGAATCACCGCAGCACCACAAACTCTAAGCCTCTCTGCTAACGCTCACACACACACACACACACCTTCTTTAATGTATTCCACTCCTTCATTCACACTGACTACTTAATGTCTTTTGCATTGTATTGTACCCCCTAATCCCATTATAGTGCATCGTGAAAGCCATCAGTCAGACCCCATGTCCGCCACCTCGCTCACCAGGCTCATGCTATCACTTAATCTTTAATGAGATGAACAATTACTAGTTTTTTTCACAGTTTGCTCTTGGGTCAGTCATCTGGTCTGTTCTAATATTTTATTCATTATTTTATCACTTTCGTACTCACCATATCATTCAGTGAGCTTTGGTTCATGAAGGCATCTACATTTGATATGTTTCTCCAGTCTTTTATTTGGGTTTTCCCTTTAATTTGTCTCCCATCTGCATTCCAGTATGCAGTGTATTCAGGCACAGATCGTGACCCAGACCGGCTCGCAAATGCTTTATGTCTTTATATGTTATAACTGGTTGAATATGCACAAATTCTTTTGACCAAAAAATGTAGCATTTATATTTTTGTAATATCCTTAAACTGGAATTGTCCCTGTTTTTTCAGGCCTGTGAGGGTAAGTCTACTTTAAACGACCAGATCCACTGGGCTGATGGTTTCATTGTAGTCTATGATATCAGCGACCGCTCCTCCTTCCTCACTGCCAAAGCCATAGTGCACCTAATCAGAGATCTACACCTGGGATCTGCTAAAAGGTACAAATGAAGATCACTGTAACGTAATAACCAGTAAAATAGCCCTATTTCAGTCTACAAAGTAAGAGTAACTGCTCTGCCTCTTGACTCTACAGGGATGTAAACTCGCCGGTGTTCTTGGTGGGTAACAAACAGGACCTGTGCCACATGAGAGAGGTGCAGCGTGAAGAAGCTCAGAGTCTTGCTGCCGAGTTTCACTGCCAGTTCTACGAGCTATCGGCAGCTGAACACTCCCAGGAGGTGGCACTCATATTCTCCAAGGTGGTGCAAAATGCTGGCATGGGCGTCAAGGCCAGGGAGCGCAGGAGACGGCCCAGTGGCTCCAAGTCCATGGCCAAACTAATCAACAACGTCTTCGGCAAGAGGAGGAAGTCGGTGTGAAGTGTCAAATACGAGGACAGCTGTGAGTCAAGGCTGGAGCAACGGTGGTGGACTGAGACACACCCTCTGACTTGGCTTTATCTTTGATTGTGTTTGGTGTTGCTGTTGATTAGCAATAAACTGATGTCCGTCTGTACAGAGAGGTGTTAGTGTGATATAACAGCTGCACGCAGCGTGTATTAACTGAGCCTGCTTGCTGCTCTCTTACGCTATTTCGTGCTTTGGTTTCTTTAAAGTCATTGTAAACCTTTCATTAGAGACGCATCCTGATGGAAGTGTTCGTTAAGTTTGTGACATTTAAGATCAGACAAGCAAATGAAATGTGAACTGTACTACGTGATTTCAAGTGTGTACTTGTGACTCAGCCCTTTAAACGTGTGCTGTATCAGTGTGACCTACGTCACTGTCTATGATGAATGGATTTGTTTGGTGCCTTTCAAATCTTTTCGAACACTCAAAGTGCTTTTACACTATATTGACATTCATGCTCCAAAGCTTTGCTTGGGGACTAATATGTGTGCATGTGTGTGTAAGCATGCAGCACTTTTAGTTAAATAAATATTTGTATTCTTTGAATACGGTATAGACGTTTAAAAAGACTAGAAAAGTGGAGAATTATTTTACAATATATGTCTAGAGGGTCATGAGAGCAAACTATGGAGTAGATGTGATATATATCTCTACATATATATATATATATATATATATACATACAGTACTGTGCAAAAGCTTTAGGCAGGTGTGAAGAAGAGAGAAGGCAAACAGTCCTCCAGGGGATGTACTACACAGAAGCAGCCACTGTGGATCATAGAAAAGTAAAGACATGTGTGGAGGCTTCTCTATGTCAATTCATTCACCCGTCTTTACACTGCTAGTACTACGCAGCCACTTCTATAATTTCAAGATCATTTGTTGACATCGGAATGCAAAACATTTCTGGCCCGAGCAAGATTATTCCACACACCTTTCATTTAAAGTCTCAATTCAGCCAAACAATAAAAATACCATATTTATGTTACTTTGGGCTTTATCTGTCCAGGTTTGGAGATATTAGTCTCGAGATAGTCTTGAGATATATTTAGTTTGTGTTGCCCACAGCACTGAAATGTGACCTTTAAAATGTGACTCTGGATAATCACTTGAGCCACTTGGACTGAAGGAAGGCAGCCGTCCCTCCGTCCGTCTGACCATACGTTCATCTGCCCACTTCTCATGAAGACGATATCTCAGAAAAGAATTTATCAAAGTGCGGCCCAAACATTGACTTTGACTGAAAGATGACACCTGTTACCAAAGGAATTATCAATCTCTCCATCTCACTGTCCATACATCCGTCCATCCATCCGTCCATCCATCCGTCCATCCCCTCCAATTTCTTGAACATGCTATCTTAGCAACACCTTAAGGGAATTTTTTCTGTCTGTCTTGTGGGACCATCTGTCCCTCCATCCATCCATCTATACGTCTAACTGTCCTATTCCCCCCTGAACGTGATATGTCAGGAACACCTTTAGATAATTTCTTCACATTTGTCACAAACCTTTTTTCCATTTGGACTGAATGATGGAAACATCAGAGCAGTATATGAAGACAGCCCCACATACGGGGGCTGAATTAAGATTCATCCTACGGACTTATCTCTAGAGCAATGTAAAGTAGATTTAGTGTTTTCCGGGCTCAGTTGCATGAGAGGACATAAGCAGGCTGTTCACATGCATCTTTCCAGTCCTTTAGATTCGATCTATTTAGTTTTATTCCTCTGAACAACTGCTCCGTTTCAACTGCAGCACAGTATTTGGAAGCAGGAAAACCTACTTGTTGTTTCTGGTGTCAACATCAGTGACCAAAAAAAAAAAACAAGACCTTTCTTTCCACGCTCACAGTTCTCCGCCGACATGCAACAATCATGCAGGCAGAAATCATCGGCGATTGTCTGTGAGTGGGGGAGGTCTGTGCATGCAGCAGAGCATAACCAAATCCTGGCTGGATCCAGGAGAAGGTCAGAGGGCTCTGCCTGCTTCAGAGGCCTGGAATCTTTTTGATGTAGCAAGCTGCATGACGGCTAACATACGGCCGCGGTTAGGGCTTGTTTAGGGTGCAGGAGAGCCCACCAGCTGACAGCCTCCAGCCGGATCCGTCTGCTGTGACAGTGGAGTTATCATCAGCACAGCGCATGGTGGCTCCTAATCCGTTCCATCCATTAGAAATCCCTCTCACATTACTCTAGAGATCAGCCTGGCTGACAGCTCAGTGAAAAACACCCTGAGCTCGTAGCACATTGCTTCATTGTTCTCCTCTGTAGATGGGTACATAATGTGAATCCTGCCATTTCACCAACGTGGAAACATCAGGGTCACACCTGAATGTGTGGTGTTAAAAGCATTTAACTGGATGAAATGGATTTCAAGAAGATACATCGACAAACTGCAACCACAGACTGAATCATATAAGTTGCCCCCTAATTTAAAAATATACATCAATACACACGTTGGTATTCATTTCCATTCATCAATACAAGCGAATCAGTAATGACAATATTGCTTGTGGCCATAGATCAGCACGGGCCGTGTTAGATCCTGTAATACTGCCCACTGGTTCAATCAGTTATGATCTCTTTTTAACTGTAGTACAAGCTGCCCTCACAGAGTGCATCGTTTCCATGCAGTATGCAGGCGAAGGGAACAGTAATTCTAACACTTAACACCACATTTTATTGGTCTCTTGTTGAGCAATGAAGCTTTAGTCTGTTTAACAGCCATTGTGTGGTTTATAATACTATTAGTACTACAACTACTAGTAACAGTAGTAATGACAATAGCTAGAATAATGATAGAGTGGAGTATTTATGCTGCATTAGACATACAAGTATTGGAACATACTAATTATTTTTCTGGCATATTAAATAGTATAGATGCATGAGCACTAGAACACACCCACTGTCTTCATTGTCAGTTTCTGCCCTTTTGGTTCCTCATTTTTATGCTACCAGAACCTGAATGCGTAAGTCTGTAAGATATTTTCATATTAAAAGCTCAGAAGATCACCCTCTGCCTCCATCTGTGTTTGGGTTCTTCTCCTGTGTTCCTTGGTACCAAGTGTGACAGGATCCCTGTACATTCACTGGGCTCTCCAACCTGCTTTACCATTGAACACACTCTTAAGTTTCAGGCTCATTGAGGGCAAGAGAGCCTGCTACCTTAAGTCTGCATGTGTGAAAATCCTGTTAAGGTGGAACTTGCCTTGATGGGTGTGACAAGCACAGTGATTCACGGTTTCTCAGCCAGTATTGCGGTGTTCTTACTGGATCTTGTAATTTGGAACTGGAGAAAATGTTACCATTGTTGTAGTTGGTGCCACATGCCAACAGCAAGAACATGATGAAGATGATTTTTAAAAAAGATGCAGATTTACTTCCTGAAATCTGCCAACACCATGCAGTTTACAAGAAGTGAAAGCTTCAAGAGATTTGCGACTGAAGAACAGAACTGAAGAAACTGTTTTCGGTCTCTGACCTGTATGAGATCCTGTATGAGGTCCTGCTGTGGCTCAGGCCCCTGGATGCCGGATGACTTCATCTCCCTGAGCCCTCCGTTCCTGCAGCCACAGCTCAGCCCGATGGAGTCACATTTCACTTGGAGCTCCCAGGTTCTTGTAAGGAACTTTCCAGAAATGCCAATGATTTCACCCCTCATGTATTAGTCTCACGTGAGCACCTCGTCCCAGGCTAAAAATGAAGATTTTGTGCGGAGAGGTTATGTAATCATCGTGACACATTCCTGTACGGTGACATTTTTGTTAAAGACTTTGCGTTTTCACAAACAACGTCATGCATAGAGACCCTCCCAGGATTCAGCATTCCCTGAAAAGAGAAGGATGGGGCTGCAATATGCTTCACATTATTATTTGTTAGCAAGGTCAAGACTGGTCAGTCGGTCCAACCAGCTTCAAGAATTCAAAGATACTGACAACTACTTTACTCTGCCCTGAAATGGTATGCACTGTATATTCATGGTCCGCAGAGGATCATTCCCTAAAATGGTGGCTCAGTGTGTTTTCTATCCGTGCCATTGTCCGGTCTGGCCAAAATGTCAACTTTGCACATAAAACTGCTCATAACGTAATGGATTGCTCAGACATTAACGAGGTGATTAACCATTTTGATTGTAATGACCCACTGGTCATTCAGGCCTCATGTCATTCCTTAAAAATGATTTTGAAAATAAGTACAAATAAATGAAAACAATAAAAAATGATTCAAGAGACAAGAAAACTACTTAGCTAATGTAAAATAATATTTAAACTATTTACTAACCAACAAATAAGTTTAGACCGATACAGCCTAACAGGGTGAAAAGCTTCTAAAGGCTGCATTAGCGTTTGTGGTTCTTGAAATAGACCTATCCTGGAAACAGAAAATAGCTCTATAGCGGAGATTCTGAAACCAGTAAACCAGCGTGCTCATCACCGACAGTACATATATCCCAGTACTTTGTAAAGCCCACCTGACCCTCTGCCCAGCTGGCACATGGAGCCCAGGACTCCACACAGTCAACTCACTGAGATCAGCGATAAGTGCTCCATTCAGAGCCGTGCAGAGAGGCGCACTGCCAGCATTCCTGCGGTGCGCTCTTCCAGTGATAAAGAAACAGTCGGAGCTGAGCCCCGTTTGTCCTGTCTCACTGCTCTGCGTTACAGCGGGGAGACACCTGTGCAGGGCAGACATGTCAGGAATGTGCATCAGGAGACTGTAATGGAGAGAAAAGGAGTCAGACTTCAGATTGAGGTTATAATTGCAACAGCGATTCGGCCAATGGGACAGTAGCTTAACATGCCCATAATATCCTCTGTGCACAAAAAGGAATGATCTGAAGGTGAGAGCAAATAACGCTGAATAAAATAGTGCACCATCACACACGGCATGCATAGTGACTGCTGCATTTGATACTGATGTAAAATCACATTTGAAAGAAACATTTTCTGCTTCATGGTCTTCAAGATGGAGAAGCAAGCTGGGAGCTACACTTTTGGTCAGAGGCACGGAGCAGTGGGACGGGCCTGCAAGCAGGTGTGGTGGCACAGATGGGCGAAGGCCTGGACCGGAGGAACACTGGCCTCCCCTTCCTGTACCACTAAGAGAGACTGCTATGTAGAGTTGTGTGTCATCTGCATAGGTATGATATGAGGTGTTGTAAGATTCAATGATCTGAGCAAGGGGAAGCATACATTAAAAAGAAGAGGTCCAAGAATGGACCCTTACAGAAGGCATCATAAAAAGAGTCTCGCTTACTCTCACTGGCAATGGTGCAAAGTCATTGAAGTGCTCTTCTTCCTCCCTGGACTAGATTAGATAAGTCTTAAGCTGCCTCTCTCTCCGAAGCAGTATGATCGATCAAACATTTCTTTTGAGTTTGGTGGCGAAGATCTTGAAGAACTCTGAGGGGAACGACAGAGATTGTCTGTCACGCGCTGTGGTGGCCCAATTCCTGGCTTTAGCAGTGAGTTTGGAGATTACGTAGGCCACCTGAGATGTTTTAGTTGGGGAAGAAGAAGGCTGGAGATTTAAGATTACAAAGTCACCAGGATCCCGATTCAGTGGAGGAGCGGCTGCTGGCGCCTGCACAGATATGCTGGCGGATTGTGTCCACCCTGATGACAGAGGCGAGATGAGCCTTGCTGGATAGCGGTGGCTCGTGTTGACAGCTCTAGTCACGCTGAATCTGAATGGGCTGGGTTCATTTCTGCTCCGATTGTTCTGCTATGGCTCAGAAAACACAAGGAGACTTGAACCCAAAAACATACAGTGACAGATACATGAAAGTTACGTAAAAGTCAGCTTTCAGCTTCAACACATGATGCAGCTTGGATAAATGGTCCCATTTTTAACTGCCAAATTACCGGTAATCCTTTTGTGATGTTCAGAGAACTGGGTTTAAAGGAAGGGCACTTCCTTTAATTAAAAATGACTTACTGCATTAGAAAATTTGCTTAACAAATCAACCTGTCCAACTCTCTGCATCACCCCTGAATGTTTACTGCGTGTGAAGGAATGAAACAGATCTCTGATTTCACAGTTAGAAAAAGACTCTAGATAAACATACGGAAATAAATCAGGCAAACTCGTAATTATAACATGGTTTTCTAAAATTGAAGAAGATTTCTTTGCTGAATGCTATAGGCACCTGTATGTGTGGACATGGAAAACAGCACAGCGAGTGCTGTCTGGCTCACAGACTGGCAGAGGCAGCTGGAGGTGAAGTGCCTGAACTCCTGAAACAACCATATGGGCATTTTTTTTTTTCCAATCTTTTGATGGATAAGAAGGCAGAAACAGTTTTGGATGTCAGCCTAATTAATGTTAACAACCTGTAACCAAAACCCAATGTTAAGCTGAGCAGCAGAAGATATACAGCGGTGATTAAATATGTATGAGACACATTGGTATAACAGCTGTCACCTACTGACTTTGTACACATGATTTTTTCATTAGATACTTGATCTAAATACTCATCACCTTGTCATTTGAATCAGGTGTGAACAGGGAAACATCTAAACCATGCAGGGCAGTGGACACCCAGTACCTTGACTGAGAAACACCGCTTCAGATCAACTGCACCCGATCAAAGCACGTCCAAGAAAGTGTTTGTTATTGCCACTGACAGGCTCGGGTTGTTATTCTGAGTGTCTGGCCCTGCCCAACTGGATTTTTATTGATCGGAAAAAAGAGAGACTCATTTTACGTCCCGTAAACCAGACAGTCGTGTCAGTAAGCTTTGTGCGTAGCATGCTTTGACGTCGTTAGAGTAACGTGAAGTGTGGCAAAGTGCCGTCCTTTTCTTATTTATACCATCTGGGGCCCTCGTAGACTCTCGCACTCAAGCACTTACCGGATGACCTCAGTGAAGTCCACGAGCATTCACTCCTGGGGTGTGACTGAGGAGAAGTGCTCTTGCATTAATTCCCCTGTAAATGCAAATACATTGTATTAACTAATTTGAAATAATGGAATGGTAATGAGGGACCTTTCTCCGCAGTTGATGGAAGACCACACCAGCGGCCCCTCCCACCAGCTAATGTCCATCCAGCTATTGCTACATTAGTCCTTTTTTTATTAAAATATGTGGGACTGGCCAACATTATTACTTTTTTTTTTTTTGACAAGCAGCACATCACACACAGTGCATTCAGAATTGGGGGTTTTCCCACAGTTTACGAGACATGACACAAGACCACTTGCCTGTTTACAGTCTGGCCCAGTTTGGAAGGCTGCGGTAGAGATGCACGCTCATAAAAGAAAAGCACAGTCCTGATGGGAAGGAGAAACACACTTATTTTTAAACATTTTGAGAGGCCGGAATATCACATTCACGTGCACAAAATATTACAAGTTTTGGATTTATTCTGCAGGATGTAAATCTTGTGTGCAATCGATGTGAACAGGAGTATGCATGGCTGCATGTAAAGAGGAATATTAGAGGAATATTGATTTTCAATAGCCATGTAAACAGCTTAATAGGAGTGTTGTGTTTTTAGGAATCGGGGGTAATCACAGAAATAGACAAAGAGAAAAACTACAATCCCGTGGAGCGTGAAACTATGGCAACATGCCGGTTCTGAGGTCATGATGACAGTTAACATTCTAGAATTACACATTAAATATACATGATGCTTTTTTTTATTCCTGATTATGATATTTCTAGACTCCCTGGCTTTAGATTAGACAATCTTTAGACAAAAAAATTATAATTTTACATGTTATTTTCTTAGTGGCTAGTCGAGAATTTCTTAGGAGGGCGGCTGGGGGAATGTGGACACCCGGTCCAGTTGTAGCTCCTGTGTGACATTAATCCTGCAGCACAGATCATGTGCTCTAAACTGGGAGAGAATCGTCTGTGCATTGGAACTCTTTCAGCTGATACACACACGGAGCAGCTTTAAGGTTTCTACGTCTGAAGTCTTTGAAGTCAGGAAGTACAGCTTCATCTCTTCCACTCAATTAATTAGGCATAATGAGATTATGAAACTGTTCCTCTGCTAACCTGCTTTGATTCTTAAAGCCGATGTCTGATGTATGCAGATGAAAAGAGCCACCGCTTCGAGTCGTCTCGACATCGTTAAACCGCAAACGGATCAAATTATGTGTAACTGCAGGACACTGAATCGGCTTGTCCCTCATCTTTCTGCCTCGGAGTGTTTAGAGTCGCACTGGTAATCCAGAGCCGTCCAGCACGGCAAACAGAGGGCCACAGATTGTGAGGGGCCTCCTATTCTGGGTATTAGCCTGTCGGAGCTCATTGAGGACTTACAAAGAGCTACAAAGAACCTAGAAGAACGGCCCCTCTCAGACTCTTGTATACATTACATTATGATATATTATTAGCATTATTATTGTTGGATCATATTCGTCATAAACATCATATTTAATAAGATGACCATACAGGCAGGTGACAAATTAAATGTCATGTGTTATCACCTAATGAGGTGGCCCTGTCTTCTAGAGCAGCCGTGTGCCAAAAAAACGAGCTTTAACTTTGACTTTTACTACAATTACAGGAGTTCACAAGTATCTTCAGCCTGTCTTTAGCTCTGGCAACAGTCCCCAAGTTCCTGCTGTCAGCCATCATAGTGCCTGTGCTGAAAACAAACAGCAGTAATCTGACTATTATCCGGTCTCCTCCAACACGAACAATACCGAAGTGCTTTGAAGGACCGGCCCTCCGTCAAAGCCACCATCCCAGCCCCACTGGACGCACACCAGTTCACATATAGAACATAGAGATCCAGAGAGGACACCATCCCTCTGGCGCTTCATACGTCACATACGAGAGGATGCTATTGACAGACCACACCTTCAAACTCCAGCAGCTCATTACTACGCAAGATGATTCTGAACATCCTGTCAGAGCATTCTCAGAAGATATGAGTGGATCCACTGTAACATTAAGTACTGGAACACCACAGGAATGTATACCGTGTCCCCCTAACAAGAAGAGAGCTTCCTAACAAACTGCCTCTCTGAGTGGTGACAGGGAAGCTCTGCAGCAGGTCGTCTGCAGCACAACCAGATCAGTGGGATACAGCTCCTAGCCCTGGGGGACACCTACAGCTCACACTGCCTCAGGAAAGCTGCCAGCACCTGTAAGGACTCCACACAACCCGTAAGGACTCCACACACTCCGTAAGGACTCCACACACTCCGTAAGGACTCCACACACTCCGTAAGGACTCCACACAACCCGTAAGGACTCCACACACTCCATAAGGACTCCACACAGCCCGTAAGGACTCCACACACTCCGTAAGGACTCCACACACTCCGTAAGGACTCCACACACCCCGTAAGGACTCCACACACTCCATAAGGACTCCACAGACCCCGTAAGGACTCCACACACTCCATAAGGACTCCACACACCCCGTAAGGACTCCACACACCCTGCTCTCATGTGTTTGAACTCCCTCTGTCTGGCAAACTGAAATTGATGAGTATAGAGTAACAAAAAAATGGAAATTTTCAAGCAATGTGCTTCAGAAAGGTACATGACTGGAGACATGGAGCCTGTTAAAGAGATTCTTTCACTTCAAATGATTGAAGACCTTTAATGAGATTAAGATGAGACATGATTCATAGGGAGAATAAATAGACACTGCTTCAAACACAAGATATCCACCATCACCTCCCACATCCCTCTCACCTGCTTGTGTAACGTCTTAATAATGGTCACGTATAGCACAGACGGGGGGGGGGGGCTATTCGTCAGCTTGAGAGGGACTTTTTTCCACTGAGAGGCCACTGTGTTTGAATAACCGCTCCTCTGTTTTATTGCGGATCTTTTGAATATGGTGCTGTATAATTAGCTTTTTCTGATAGTGTGATCTTACATGGCTGTTCCCCTCAGCGAGGTCCCTCTTGTAAAGGAGTTTTTTTTTATCTCAGTGGGACTTCCTGGAACGATAAAGATTCAAAATCAATCACACGTCACAGGCAAGAGTATACTACTACTATGTACAACACGGGGCTGAGGCTCTAACTAAATGAGTGCCGGTATTCTCGGTAATGCATGCGTAAGAGGGCAGGTTTCCAGAGGAGGTCAGCGAAGCACACATCTGACGCTTTCATCAGCCACAGCAGCCTCAAAGATTCTACTTAGTCGTGCTACAGGAGAAGAATTTTAGATTGTGCGTCTATCTCATTCGGCCAGTCAGACAGAATAAATGAGCGCTCCTTTAAAAGCAGAACGACTAGGCTAAACATGATGCAGAGACAACCCAAAGATCCGACTGTATCCACACAGAGAGGAGCAACAACAGGCCACAGATACAGTACAGCTTCTTATCTGAGGACATAGGACAAATGGATGTGGAGAAAACAGAGGCGAGAGGAGAAGTGTGGATGTGTGGGAGTGTGTCGGCTGAGGTCCAAGTTCTGCTGCTCCAAACTAAATGGGAAACCTATTTCTTTATGGAAGAACACTAAAATCCAGTGTCTCCCGGTCCTGGTCCTCGGGGCTGGAAGCAGGCGGCGGTGGGTGCGGCAGTAACGCACTGTTTGCACTGGTCTCAAATATCAATATCATTTTCTTTCATTGGAACTACAGGAGCTGGACTAAACCAGAAAAGCAGTCCCACACCAGAGACTTAACTAAACCTCCGCTCCATAAAAACACTCAGTGCTCGTCTGCACACACTAACTCTGAGTCAAAGTCAAATCAAACTAAATGAAAACACTCGAAACAATCAGAATGGCACAAACAGCAGCACGAATCAGGAATAGACTACTCATCCTGTCCCATCCTGCTGTGCCAGTGCCCCCCCCCTCCTCCACCTCTGATCCTCCATCCCACATCCATCCAAATACTTCTAAAGATTGGCTAAATGAAGTAACTACTTTGTCCATACTGCAGCGATGTTTTTCTGCTAGAACAGTGGGTTTGCTGGTTCTCTTGAGGAGGTTTTGTTTTAATCCTCATGCCTCTCAGCGCCCACAGGTGCACGTGATGTCACCAGGGATGGTAAAGTTGTCTTTGTCTCCATCTTGTGTTTACAGAGCGGTACGGCAGGCGTGAAAACGAGCAGTGCCTGATCTCTGGATGAAAGAATGTAGAGCTCGTCATCAGCCTGCTCCTACAGAAGTGAAAAGAAGAGTCAGAATTCTGTTAACGGTACAATTTAACGTAAAAGGCCTTCAGACTTGTGAGCCCTTAAACATGTGTGCTTTGGAACACGGCTGTCTGTCATTCTGTCAGACTGCACTCTCCTCTTACGTCACTCTAAGACTCATTTTGGTTCGTTTGTCATGTTCTGGGTTCACTTGTTCACTTTTCAGAACACTGGAAACAAATTTGGTGCTCAATTTTTAAAGAACATCACCAGTTTTAAGCCGGAGTGCTGAAGCTTCGTAGTAACTTCAGATGAACTGGAATATTATGCCTCACAAAGCACTTCCTGTTTCACTCCTACTGGAAGCACGCTGGGAAGGAAATGAAGAATGATTATAGCAAGTAAAAAGCTCTGTCTGTATTCATCGTTTCAAGACAGAATTGAAATAAAATGATTTTGAAGACTAAACTGTGCAGTGTTCCTCCTAATTCAAGAGCTGTCGGTCCTGCCCACCAGTCAAATAAAGCTCACAGGCTTTAACTGCTTGAAAAAGGACATTTGCACAAAAAATTACATTAAAAAAACCAATAAAAAAGAGTTACACAAAACCAGTTCTACGCCACTTTTTAAAATGAAAAATGTTGCTGCTCTCTGTCTCCATCTTGTGGCTGTTTGGTAACAAAACACTCAAAAACACAATTTAGAGTTTTATTGGTGAATTTCCATCACGTCCATCTCCATTTCATTTGTAATCAGCTTTACAAAGCAAAAAAAGATAAAAATTGGATATTAAAAATAATCTGTAAAATACACACCAAGCTTATAAATGCAAAAATAGAGTTAATAAAATATATGAAGTATTATGCAGTTGATTTGGTAATAAGGGAGATAATTCAAGGATATAATGAAGGATAGAGGATAATAAAATAAGGCAGTCAAGCGTATAGAAGTTCAGATCTGTTAACCAGGTTTCCTTGCCTGGATGCAGATACTCGAGAGGAATCCACATGAACACAGACAGCCGTTCCCACAATGCAGCGCAGCTGATTAAACTGACTCATTCGGCTAATTAGAAGAATAATTCATCACAGTGTCTCACACCTAAATGCTATGAGAAACTACAGCAGCAACAGAGAACAGCTGGCTGAACCCAGATGGAGTTTGGCAGCATTGGAATAAGGAAGTGTACGCTGAAGGAGCACTTATCTCACAGTGCCGTGACTCACAGGTGGTTTTCATCAATAGTGTGACAATTAATGAGTGCAGTTACCTAAAGTGATGGAAGATACTTTTGAAAATAAAACATGTTTCTACAACTAACCTCCAACAAATGAAAATACAAGAGATGGAAAAAAAAAACATTTCACAATAATCAGATGAGGTTTAGTAATGGTTAATTTAAGACATTTCTGATTAATACAGTTCACATTTTACTGTTTCATGATGTTGAATATTGCATATTGTTTTCATGATGGTAAGTGATTTGTTTAAAAGTGGCCTTTTTGGAGTTTCATATATATTCATCATATCACTACTACAGCAATATTTATCATTACAGTAAATGACAGTAAATTCCATATGACAATGATCAATGTAACATGACTTCTTGAATGCTTGTGAAATATTAACTTTGGTTTTTTTTAAACCCGGGACCTATTTTTACAGATTTTCAGTGTGAAAGTGCTAGAGTTAGAAAAGGTTTCAGAATTGGATGTGCCTGACTGGCTCAGATTGTTATTCCATGTGTGTGACAGTATTATGGAAAGGGTCCTTGCAGAGACAGACCCGCGAGATCCTTCTTATTAACCGCAAATTATCGCTTTCCTAAGAGCCACCAGACTCCATTAACAAAAACCATAATTTTACCCCACAGAACACAGGACTTTGTGTGTTTTAAAAGGTTAGTTCCAAACTAACCCCATGTCAGACGATAGCACAAACAGACTAACTGATCAAGCTAAACAAGACCTTGTTTTTGTCCTCAAAGATTTTGCGGCTGCCGACAGTTGATGTTGGCGAACTACTGGACAAGTTCCAAAACATTTTGTACGCAGTAGTCGTTTAGACACCAAAATATGTAAAAATACAGCCCAGGTTAGTAATACCAGAATTACCCTTTAAAAAAAGTGAAGAAAACTGAGGTTTCTGGATGAGGCATGTCATACTGTGGCCCCTTCAACACTAACTTCCCACTTTAAAAGTGGGACCTAGTCCAAACCCTGTGGTCCGCCAGTATTATGCTGTTTGACTTTCCCATGTCTATCTTGTTAATTTTAGCGCCTATCCAGATAGATTTTTAAACCTCTTGCTCTCTGCCTGCAAATGCAGCATAAAATGCTGACTGAGTGAAAAGACTGGTGGAGTGGTGCATTCAGGCACAAACCGGGAAGAGGACATCCAGAAGTGAGCTCATGGACACACTTCTGCACTGCAGTGTTGGTGACCAGCAGCTGCAACACCCCGCTCCCAGGTAAACATTCTTCAGGTCTTTGGCCTTTAAAGCAGCAGATCATGATAGTTATAGTTACATTGCACAGGATGAGCAGAAGCTGAAGCTGCTGTTAGTGATAATCCAATAATCCTCTCGTGACTTCATGTCGACACGTTAAAAAGCACAGTAAAGACAAAAGTCCGTCTGAAGTGAAACTCTCAGACAGACCGCGCAGGGTCCACCATCATCTCAGAAGTCTGAAGAAGCCCCTCAGAGGATCACGCAGCTGGAGGACGACGCATCTGCACTGCTGGACACACAGGTGAAAGGTTTCTAATCACACTGAAGCAGAAACAAATCAGAGTACTGCAGGACAGTCAACAGCCAGAGTCCCATGAAGCCACATGCCATTTTTTAGCAACCTGTTTTTTGTTAGAAAACTTACACAATGTGATACAATAAAAACAACAGTGCTAACAAGAATGACAACTGGTAAAAAAAACCAAAAAAAAAAACCTATGGAGCATTTAATAGTGGAATTACAGGAGGAATAAATGATTCAGGACAGCGGTTAGCTTTACAAGCAGGCAAAACAAAACCAGAGAAAAATCACATGTCCAGAAGAAGCTCAAATACTCGCTGCTTTCAGGAGGACCCGTTGTTTGCAAAAAAGCATTCAGATCTTTTTGTTTCGCTCTAATGACTCGTCCGTCTGTTACTGCGAGGCTGTGAAAGCAGCAGATAAAAGAAAAAAGCTCGGGAGACTCTATAAAAGATTGATAAAAGGACTGACGATGACGGACGGGGCTGACAGGAAAGGAATTTAGTTTGCAGAGAAGGTGAGCTCCGTTAACCTGCTTCACACTCGCCTCGGTGTTCACCTCCAATCTAATGCGATCATGGAAAGTATTACCCAAACAAACGCCCAGCAAGAAGTGGAGTGTTTCTATGTGTTGCTGAGTATCACAAGCTTTGCATCCTCCACACTACTGCCTGCTTGGTATCCAAATCGCAGTGGGTCAAGTTTTCCATTCATATCAACGAGAGGCTTGTTTTTGTTTTTTGATATTTCGATTTGTGCGACTGGTCTAAAATCATCGGTGGTCTTTGGGACAGGTGTCATGGTAAAAGATATCCTGTCACTGTTTCTCTGAGTGATTGAGGACGCTGATCACTGCTGCTGTACTTCCGCTCCACCTTCTCCTTACACATTCTTTTACCTTTTTTTTTTTTATCTCAATCCTTACTTCATTGGCGATTTCTCTCTTTCCCTAGCTATTCCCTGTATTTAAAAGCGTTCAGTTAAAATGCTGATTTACCAAACTCCTGAATCAGACCACATACGACGACAAACAAACTCACCTTTTTAAATAACTGTGGCACCAATCTGACAGTAATTTTGACAATCCAATGGAATGGTCAGATGCAAAGTACAACCGGTCTTTATTGGTGAAAAACAAAAGACACGTATTTAGGCTTATAACAATGTAACTCTTGCTATTTTACTTTTGCAGTAGTTTTTTTGCAGTCAACAAATGAAAGTAGTTTATTCTCTTATATGAATTGCAGGTTATTGAATGGGTGGTGATCAGTCTGCACGTCCAAATGTCCTTTGTCAAAACACTGAACCCCAAACAGCTCCCGCAGCTGTGTGAATGGTGTGTTTCTTTCTGACGGCAGATTGGCCAAATGCCATCAGTGAATGAATGACGTGTGAATGAGTGAATGCGAAGGTAGTTGTTAGAATGTCTTTTTCATGTAAGATGCTGCAGGGACATGTGTCCTAGATAGCATACACGTTCCCCTCAAGTCAGCATTCTATCTTCCTGACTCCACCTTGTCTGGACGATGGTCAGCTCATGTAAAGGTTAAGTCCATCTTTGGGGTACCCCCTCACATACCTGAAACCAGATCTTGCTTGTGGAATCCTATATATACTGTATGTGAAAGCTTTGCTCTGTATTCTTTAGTCTCATCTATGCCTGTGATGTTAGACTCCGAGCTCGTAAACCTACATAAACTTCTTGAATGAATCTTGGACTACTCTCTTCATTACTACAACCACAGAAAAGCATCCCTACAGTAGTGTTAAAGTGCTTGGAGTGGTTGAGACCCTTTATCATCACCACTGACGACACCAGCAGCCGACAGATCGACGAGAGGTCGGTCCAGATTGGTCAGGCAGGCTCCAGGTCTGCAGAGGATCGACTCAGCTGCCTTCTTGCAACAGGCCGGTGCAGCAGCTTGATTGGGATGGGGGGGTTTAGTCTTCTTGAGCCTCTCACATGTTCGACCGATTCACTCGTTCACTAGTCAGTATTTCGGCCATATTGGCATATTGCTCATAACACACATCTCCTTGGTGCTGTTTTGTTTTTGTCATGCATGACGTCCGGCAGTTACTTTTTGTATTACTTGTTTGGTCGAAAAAATAGAATAGAGTTTCCCAGAGCCAAAGGTGATGAATTCAGAGGGCTTTTTTGTACGGCGAACAGTCCAAAACACAAGAATATTTAAGTTACTGCCACAGAGCTCGAAGAAAAATATTCACATTTGACAAACTGGAAGCAGCGAACGCTTCCTCTCTCTGTACCGCATTCATTTGTTATCTTCACAAAGGCCAAAGTGGTCACAATGACAAACTGACTACAACGCATTTAATTGGTAGCACCTGAACAACTCTCCAACAATTCTGCTTTTCCACTCCACTTTCAAAAAGCACCTTTAACTAGACAGGATAAAAACTGAAACATGGAACAAGGGCAAGAATGTGTGCTGAATAAACGTATTCTGCTATTCGGGGCGACTAAACTTAGTGTAATTTGACCTTTCGAGGCTTCCTCACAGCTGTTCCCAGGCGAGAGAAAAGGAACGAGGAGACAAAGACTCCTTGAGAACACAATACAAACATTAAAAATACACTCCAGTCCTGTATGTGCTGGATCATTGAGCGTGAGTGCTTTAAGTGCCTATACAGTAGGGCTCTATACATTGAGAGAATGGACGAGCACACAGCATACTGTGCGGCCTACAGTGAAGATTATATTGTGAACATGTACAATGGTGAGACTTGGAGCGCAAACCTCCACCAAGGCCAATCGTTTCACCACCTTGTTCTTATGGGAGGAGACAGAATTCTCACTCTTCAGTCAAATGCATCTGTTTACCCTGCGAGCACGCTGCCGGTGTTACACTGTGCTCTGTGACCCGTCAAATTCTGCGGCCTGCAGCAGTGCAACAACCACTCCACCTTCAGGTAGCGTTGGGTGCACCGTGCATGCAGAAAAATCCGTGATTTATCGAGCTGGCATTTGCTGAATGATGAGAGAAATAAAAGATTGATGATGATCAGTGAAAAAGAGTTGATTTCGTTTGATTTCACTTAGCTAGAATGATCTATGTCAGTTAGAGCGACCGCTCATTTAATAACCCGGAGCTGATACAAGAGAATAAACGACCCTCATTTGGCTTTTGCAGGAAAAAAAAATAGCAAAAATGAAATTATTAGAATTATTTGTTCTTGTTGCTTGTTTTTCACGAATAAAGAGTGGTTGTATCCATTTGAATCTCGCTGTGAAGACGTCAATTCAAGGCGGCCGCCAAAGGAACGCCATGGGCGATTGGGTGACCGTAGACAAAGAGATGTCTATATAGTGGCCATGTTTTACTGCATCGAGAGCACAAAATGGTGTTGCGTGACCAAGTGATCCAATTTGTTCGCAGATTTTGATTAAATCGTGCGCCCGTGTTTTCATTTGTGTGCATGTTTTACATAATTCATCTGAATGTTTTAATCAATTCAAGTATTAATCAAACAACCCCCCCCCCCCACACACACACATTGTGCCTGCTAATGCCACCGCTGAGGTGGGATGCAAATGATCTTGTATTTTGGCATTTTTGATAATTGATCCGGATCTCTGCATTAAATTGTAAAATACTTAAATGCAGATCCACATCTTCAGTAGCAGAAATCTCTGGATCTGTTTTGAAATATCCAGATCGGATCAGAATCTAGTCCAGTCCGACCAATATAAACCTGCGAGATCATTTTGAAAAACTGGCCCCAGGTGTTAAACTTTTCTCCCTCATCAGATGGATGTGAAAACAGCTTCATGCACCTCATCGCGCACCGTGAAGCTCCAACGTCCAACTTAAGTTGCGACAAGCAGAGCATATTTTTGAGGAGAAGGGGGCTTGAAACTTGCTGGTAGACCTGGAAACACAAGCCCAACAAACCAGCTAAAAAGGATCCCACCTCTGCTCTGGAGCGTCAGGCCGCTTCATCCTCTTGGGGGCGCTGCCCCCCCACTCAGCCTCAGGGCTCTGGACATTCTCACTGATCTCACTGCTCACCTGAGGAGAGGAGCAGAGACAATTTTCATTCTGGTGGCAAAGCAGATGGAAACTTTAAATATTTATCTGCAAGAAAAAACACTTATGAGTAAGTCTGAGTGATCATTTTTAGCTCTGGTTTGTTCTCCTGAGATAAATCTCCTGAGCTGCTAAATGCTGGAAAATCAAAATAACGGACTAAAGAGGCCGAAGGGCTCGGTAGAGCTGAGGGGAAGTGCAGAGTGGGTGATTCTCATTTGATCCACTGCTAATATAGAGATATTGATAGTGCAGATTGCTCGTCTCTTATAGGAACACGAGGTGAATCAGCCTCACACATACTGGACAAATAATATTGCCAGCAGCAAATTGGCTTATTGATTACATTTTATGAATTTGTGAAATATTCAGTTTGATCAAATAATATTGTTATTTTGCATTTTAAATTTAGTACTTTATTTTCAACTTATATATACAATTTTATACAATACTAAGGAACATCAAGGCACTAGGAAAGCAAATGAGTGCAGATTCCACTGCTTTCACACACATCATTGTGCAGACATCATTGTATCAGTCAGGGTTCAATCATTTCAATATGTGCTTACTGGATTTGCTTTTCCTACTGCAAAACCATAAAACTGAAGTCTGTGCATGTATGACAGTTTGGAGGTATCTGTATCTGTGTGTGTGTGTGTGTGTGTGTGTGTGTGTGTGTGTGTGTGTGTGTAACTCACCATGTTTCTCTTCCTGCCGGGGTCGCTGCTGCTGCTGCTGCTGCTCGGCGTGTTGTGGCTGTGCGCGGCTGAGCGGAGGGGTCTCCGGCACAGCTCGTCCCTTTGATGGACCACCGTCTTAGACTGCAGCTTCCTGGGAAGACAACGCACGTCGGGATAACAGTTCATCGCGCTCATTTGTACAGTTTAATGGCATCCTGCAAAACGAGGCCTGCAATAAAACCCTCACTTGCAAAAGCTCAGAATGTTTCTACAGCTAGTGCTGTCATATTGGACCACCGTCTTTTGAAAGGTAGTTCTAATGTTTTAGCCTTCTAGTCAAAAATGCATCTCCCCCTTGGTTAAAATGAGGATCATGGCCCTGAAGCATCACTCCTCTACATACTGAATACATTATAGAATATCTACGTCAAAGGGCATGTTTCAGGCTAATTTTATTGGCACCTGTAACAGAGGATTGTCTTGGACAAAGCAGGGACGCCACCCATCTTCCTTCTGGGTTTTTTTTAAACAGAATCGCAGACTCAACTGTTAGCACAAAGCAGTGACATCGGTCACATCGCTCCCTCAACCCCACACACAGTCACCGTCACCGTCGGTTCTCACTGTCAGTTTGCTGAGAGCAGAAGCACCGTGAAGCACCACGATACATCAATTCAGTTCTAGTAGGCTGGTTGTTCTCAAGAAAAGCGCCATCCGTTTATGTGTGTGCGTCCTGGCAGAGGGCTAACGAATGATAAAAAAAAAAAAAAAAGAAGTTATGGGAGAGGGAGGGAGGAACACAGAAAAGAAAAAGAAAGTAGTGAGACGGCGGGGAGGCGCGATAACACAATGCCTTATTGCTAAATAGCTCATGTGGAAGATGGATAATGCACTGGCTCGGCTCAGTCACAAAGAGACGAGGCAGCTGGCCGTGGGGGGGGTTATATGGAGCGATGTCATCGTGCAGAAAGGTCACGTGGGTCACACGGGAACAGCTTTTACTAGGTCTTGAGAAAATGGCATTTTGACGCTAAAACATACATTCTGTTTACATATGATGTGATGTCACGGTGAAGACACACACAGCAACTGTCACAGGACCTGAGGACACATCAGTTTTCTACAAGCAATAACTTAAAATAAGAACATGACTTTAGTTTTTATACATATAAATAAATATATAAATACATATGCATGTGCCTTCTGAGATCAGCCTGAGAAGGTGGACAGGGTCAGGGTTCTGTCTTTAGCCTTCACAATGTCCCTGGTGGTCAGGCCTCAGCCTACCTCACCGTTCACTTAGTGTCACCAAGCATTGATCTACATACTAATGAAGTCCCTTGGCTAGAGTTTTCCGAGGCAGTGTTCCCTGAGTTCATTCAGTAGCACCACTCGGCTGTTATGCAAAAATCCTCCCTCTCCTCCTTCTTCAGAGAACATCCATGTAGCAAAGCAAGTGTTTGGTGGAGCTAGTGAGCGGCAGAAAAAGTGACGTGAAGGTGAGTGGAGCGGAGGAAAAGGTTAGCAGGAAGTTGTCAGTCTGGCGGTAAATGTACAGTGCAGGCTACAGTCGGTCAGCTAATGAATGCTGCTGCAGCTGCTCGTGGAGCCGAAGCCAGGTAAGTCTTACTCCGGTGTTACGGAGAGCACCGCTGTTCTCCAAAATCTTGTGAACAAATCAGTCAGCCACAGGGTGACGTGTTCCTTCATTATGACAAACCTGTGACCTGTGGTTTTATTTTTGAGTCGATTCCATGCACACATCGCTGTGCTCATTACTGAGGACAACTGTACTGTGTGAAGTCAGGCCTCAGTCATACTTCTGATACTGGCAGAAACACAGAAACCTCCCAGCAGTGTGTGCTTTGCAAGCACATATAAAAAATGTTTGCATTTGTACGTTGTGCATGATTCACCTTCCCTGCTACAACTGCATCCTAGGGGAAACACTGATGTGTGTGTGTGTGTGTGTGTGTGTGTGTGTGTGTAATTTTTTCATTCTGCACATTCTGCAGAAAAAAACTACAATCAAGAGTTAAAGAGTAAAAGTTACCTCTGTAGTCACAGACCAATGTAGGTGGTAGTGACGTGTGTGTGTGTGTGTGTGTGTGTGTGTGTGTGTGTGTGTGTGTGTAAAGTGGGCATTCAGCCATTAAAAATAATGACAGCATTGAAACAAGCAATCTGATTTGACCTTACCACAGAAAATGATATATTTTTGATAATCGTTGAGAGCAACATCCAATAGATTCAGACATGTCACTCCAGGCAGTGTGTAGTCTTTGTTAAATCAATAATTCAGCTATGTGTACACACACACACACACACACACCCACCCCTCAGCCCTGCACTCCTCCCCAGTGGTGTGAGCACTGCTGACCCCTGGTCCTCTCAGCCCGTCCTCTCCTCAGTCCTCCACCACAGCTAATTACGCTCCCTGGAGTTTAGAGTCGTCAGCCTGCAGCCTCGGCCCCCATCTGCTGGGTGGTCTGAGCTCTTTGACAACCTCCCCTCTCTCCTCCCTGACAAAGTGATAAACTAATTAGCCCGAACGGGCACGCCAGGGTCGGGGGCCCTCAGCATAGCTGGCCCCCTCCACATAGCGGGGCTGACCCGGACCCTCCTCTGGGGAGCTGGGGCCAGGCGGGCTGAGAGTGGAGTTACTGAGGTCTGGCTGATCAATGCTGAGAGGCTGTCTGAGAGACAGACAGGCCTGAGATACAGTACCAGCCTGTGTCAAAGTTTTACTGAGAGTCATTCTATACCCACTGAGAGTTAGGACAGCCTCACCCCAGTCCACACACTGCATACTGATCCCACAACTTATCACTTTTTTACAAATTACACGGCTCCCATTCCCAGTCAACTCTAAAATACCTTTTCCAAAAAACTTTCCATTACTAAGAAGTAGAATTTCCACGACCTATAAATGTAACATGACGTGCAAAAAACCTCATTTTAGACCCACTAAAGATTTGAGATCTCAGCATTTCTGTCGTTTGCAGCACCTCATCCTTGTAATTATCATTTTGTAGCTAAAGCTCCTCACATTGACACTTCGCTGGCAGGTTTTGCCTCAGTTTTTCATCGACTGGACGGCCAGAGGACAGCTAAAGCTAGAGTGTTAAATTTCATGCAACCATAACCAGTCGGAGCAAAAGTGAAACCGGGAATAGACTTTTTTAAATTCAAAACAAAAATACAAACAATGTAAACACATACATAGTCACATGATTCATACATTATTTCAAAACCCTAAATAATAAACCAGTTCACCTCTGAAGGACTCATCAGTCAGCACTAATCCAGTGCAGCTCAAACTCAGACTTTTACTTTCTAGCTGAGAAACCTCTTATAAGGACTCGAACCAACAATGGATGGATCCATTAACGAGTGTCGTGTTTGTATCTGAAGCCTGACATACAGTATATTCTCCTTCTGTGCCAAAGACGACATGATTCTCCATTACCGCGAACACACGCCGCCATGTGTTTTATGACACCTGACAGCAGTCAAAACAGTGTTTTCAAATAAAGCAGATGCTGTTTGTTGCACAGTGTATTAATTATGGTTTTAAATCTAAATACCATCAATTAATTATGACTTAAAGACTCACGGACATAGTTGTGTGGACCAATTTGAGCGTTAGATCTTGGGAGTGAGGACATTATTGGAAGGTGAGGACACTTTTTTGGACAGACCTCCAAGTTGTGTTTAAAGGTTCAGGTTCAATGTAGGGTGAGGATTGCTGTTAGACGTATAGCTGTGATGGCTAAGGCTCGGGTAAGGGGCTAGGGGATAAACTGTGCCATTATGTGAACTAGTCTAATGTCTGTGTTTGCAGCAGCAGCAGCAGCAGCTACGTACCTGACAGCCGAGCTCAGGCTCTGGTACCAGTCATTGAGATCCTCCTGGTTGCTGGACATCAGCAGCAGTTTGGCTTTGGGGAAGGTTAACTGGAAGAAGAGGAGAGTAGTTAGGACGGGTGCTGTGTGTGAGCTGTTACGAAGGGTGCGGTGTTGTGCCGTGCCGTTCGGATGTGCAGGTAAAACACAGGCCTCCTCGTTCAGTTCACTGAGACTTATGTAGCATGCAACGAGCGGAGCTTTAGCTCCAACAGGGCGGCGATCTAGCTCTAATTTTTCAGCTGTGCAATGCTACATAATCTAGGTACACACAGTGCCTGCCAATAGGTAGAATACCTTGTAGTACTGTGTTAGTTCACCGTCTCCTCATTAGGAGAAAATGATTGCTGCTGTGATTAACTTTTCAGAGTACAACGTGGCCTAAAGGGCTTTGTGTTTTTTGGCATTGAATAAGTCTTTAAATTAGACTCTGTGGTGCACGTCTCTACTTCCACCTGCACCCTGTAGTAACATTATTGGCTGAAGCTTTGATCGGTTGATCCTGATTTCTGTAATATGATGATATATATATGTACCGCGCAACGATGGAGAAAGTTGTTTCGTATTACACCTCATAAGTTTATTTTGTTCTGTCACAGATCACACCCTTTGCACCAGTATTTTTCCTCACTGGAACAATACTTTGTGTTCGTGCACGGGGGGAAAGATGCAGGCGGGAAATTTGCGTGAGGGCAATGCAAGCAAACATGGAGGAGAGTGAATGTGACACAGGATGGGGTAATTCCCAACGGCCAGCTGAGACAAAACGAGCTCGTATGTGGACCACAGACAACAGACTCAACGTTGCTGACTGCTTTTACCACTTACACAAGAGCCCACGGAGTTTATTACATTTACAGAGAATGCGCTACATCATAATATGTATCGCTGTCTGGTTATGAAATGACCTATAGAGCTAAACAGCCCTGTGTGACATGCACTCTTTACCACTCCCACACTAGAGTTCACCACTTGTAACTGTTCCTAAGCCCAAGAAATCCTCAACGCCATAGTCTGACTTCATCACTCGGACTGACTGTTATGCTGAAGGTTACTCATACAATTAAAACAACATCAATTTCAGCCAATCTTTGATAAGTTGGGTCTGAACTTCGCACTTTTGGAAACAGCCTTTTACAGCCGTTAACAGCATCCGGCGTCTCCTTCAGGTCGAGAGCTATTTTGCGGAGGAAAAGCTGGCTGCGAAACGGCATCACACTCACGAGCTTGCTCTGGATTAGGGAAGACGATTTTCCAGGTCTGCACATGGCTTTCGTTCTTGCAGATTTTAAACTATTCAGCCCTTTAAATCCATTGTTTGTCATGTTTCAATGCAGCCAGTGATTTGAAGGCACGTTGCATGTTTTCCCAAGAGGCATGGGACCATAAAAACTGTAGATTTATCAGCTTTTGGTGATGTTTTAGTGGCCTCGCTACCTGTTTGAGATTAGAAGCCAAACAGCAGCAGGGCTGAGAATGCATTAACATTATAAAAACAGTAGAGGGCAGGCCAAATCAAGCAAAAAAAAAAAAACCTCTTGGCTGTCAGCGAGACATACAGCAAAACCCACTGCTGCCTCTCACACGCGTTAACACTCGACGCACAAGGTACAGAAAAGTAACAGAATCTGTTGCCGTCGCGTCAGTTCCAGGACAACTATCCTGTTCTGTAGGCAGCTGGACAGATGTTCTCGGATCTGTTGTGGACTCCTCTTAGGTCTAAGGAGTGGCAGGGCGCTCTTCCTTTGAGTCAACAGTAATTATCAACTCTCTCATTCAAATCGCCTATAAACCAGCCTCAGATTGTACTTGTCAAACAAACCAAAGCGAGATGTCCAAACCCAAACAAAAGGGGCTTTTAGAGCAGCATAATTACACCGGAAAAAGCTATTACAGAGGATCAGAATTAGGCCTTCGCCATATTAAATGACCTTTCACATTTACCTGCAGCTGCAGCCTCTACACGGCAAACTAGCTCCTTGAGAAGTGACATATCGATCATTTCTCTGCGTGTTTGGACAAGAACTTTAGGCTACAAGGGAACATATAGCTCATCAAACATCATGGTGTTTTTACACGGGGGGGGGGGGGGGGGGGGGTGTCTCTCATTATACATTAAATAGATTAAGATTTCAAATGTACCATCATCAAAAGTATTATCTAATTACAGAGTTCAGTGAGTGGGGCTGAATTGAGTGCCGCATGATATTAGGCGCTCGCCACTTGGGGGACGGCAGTTGATTTATGCACAAATAGATTCCACTTCTATTGCAATGCGGTAATTAGGGATTTGTCAGGAAATCTGACCCTCTTAGGTAGAAATTACTTTGTATAATAAGAACGGCAGAGCACGGAGCCTCATCGCCGCACATAATTTAGCTTGATTATTTATACATCAAAGAGAATCTGTCAGGGATGTGGGAAAATATTCAAGTAGCGAGGGGATATTAGCAGGAGGAAGACTGCAGACAGAGAGAGAGAGAGGGGAGAGAATAAGGAAGGTCGAGAACGACGGAGGAGAGAGGAGATGAAGAGGAAAAAACACGGGGCGAGCCGCAAATAAAAGCCAGCTCTCCCTGCAAACGTGTGACCAGAAAAAAAAAAAAAAAAAAACAGCAGAAATTTTAATACAAGCGTTTTATTTATTTATTTATTTTTTTTCAAACTTTGCATATAGATTACCATGGCATTTACAGCTGTCAAATTTAATTTGGCTTTAATTCTTCATTGCCCTGGATGAGGAGGGCCCTGGAGTGCTGACAGCCCTTTTCCTTGAGCTCAGGTAGGGGCCCGGGATCAATAATGTGTCCTTATGAGAAATTACGTGTAATGCTATTGAGTATGCATTTGGGCCTCGGTGGGATAAGAGGCTAATGAAATGCCATTTCTGCCATTAGATAACGTGCAGCGGGCTGGCAGCGAGCGGCGACAGGCTTGAGGAAGATGTATTTACTGGAGGGCCGGAAGAGATGGATCTGCAGCCTAATCTGATCCAGCAACTGAGAGATTCTGTTACAGCAGGCAGCCGTCACTACGCTCCCCAGCTCTTAACAGACACGCGGTGCACGCGCGCACATCCGCACACGGACCAAATAATACCACTCTGACTAATCTCGCCATCAGCAGCTTTTCATTAGTTCCTTGAAGGATGCTTTTAATTCACACTGCCTTCAACGAATGAAGTCACACGGGCCTGGTCATGGCGGTGCGTCCCTGGGCCTGCCAAAGAGGATCAAACTGCAACACAGACGCCGGACGCTCTGTAGTCTCACACATACTAATGGGACCATAAATTGGGAAAACATTTAGGAAAAGCACATAAGTTCTGTGTTCACCGACATATAATATAATCCCCCTCTGTCTCTCAACAGGACTGAGTGGTCGTGGATCACAGTGACTCACTGCAGGTCAACGTTGCACCAATAACCGATCAAAGCTCTCACTAATCATCCTCACAGCTGGGTATTCCATGACTACAGCGTGTTTGTATCACTGGGTGCTGCCACGTATCAGAGCGTAGCGTTGGGCTTTACATGTCTGGTCAGATGTGACGCTGTATTTTATTTAGGGCTTAACCGATAAGTTGATGAATCTATTAGTTGATCAGTGGAAAATGATTCACTGATAGTATTGGCAAACAACTAATCAAAAGTTCCATCACCAAACGAAATAATGCACTTAAAACATAGGGACTGTGCAATAATTTGAGTGGAATATAATTTATTCTTTGGCATTTCTTGTTTTTGTATCTTTGTACTTTTATGGTTTTGTTTCACTTTTTTGTGCTTTGAATTTCGTTGTATTTATTTACAAGGACAATAAAAGGAATCTATCTATCTATCTATCTATCTATCTATCTATCTATCTATCTATCTATCTATCTATCTATCTATCTATCTATCTATCTATCTATCTAAAAGTCAAAGTAAACTGAATATGTTTGGGTTTTGGACAAGCAGGAATATTTGAAGACTTGTACCTGATCAGTGAAAACATGTAAAGTAACATTTTATGGACTAAATAATTCAATACTAACTCTAAAAACTGATTTATCAATAATAAGAACAACCGTTGTTTTATTCAGGTTAGTTTATCAGACGGCTGCTTGTGTTCAGCACCTCAAATGTGAGAACTTTTGAATCCCAAGAATGATTGAGACACTGATTCACAGGGGACTGATCAGATGATCTCTGTGTTGCATGAACATTCATTACATTCTTTTTTTTATATTTAATTAAGAGAACAAAAATCATATTTTTTTCAACAAAATATCTCTTTTTTCTGTTTTGTAACCTTAAACCAGTGAATCACTCGGTGTGCAAACGTGCTCCGGCTTCCCAAAGCAAAGCTAGAGCTGAAACAAGTTAATCAATTACAGGGTTGATTGACAGGAAATTAATTGGCAGCAATTGGGATCATTTGTTAATTATTACAGTTGTTTACAGTTGTCAAGCAAATGTGGAAATATTCTCTGGTTTCATCTTCTTAAATGTTAAGATTTGATGTTTTATATCGCAGAGGGAGACTATTGGTCGGACAAAAGAAGAAGTTTTCAGTATTTGACATTTGATAGACTTCATTTATAATGAAAATAGTCACAGTAAAACAGTTCCAGCCTCTTAATTGTGCTACACAATATCTGATATCAATAATGTCTTCTTACTTTATGAATCGATCAATGAAAAATCTTCGTTTTCTGTCCAGTTTCACCGAGTTACTAATAATCTCAGCCTTACTGTATCCTGCAAGTCTTGTGTGAATCGAGCTTCGGTGTCAAAAAGAGTGAAATGCTGCCAACACTGTGGACAGACAGCCGTGGTAGCAGACAGCAGACTAACCAAACCTCTACATAACCACTGCACATCACAGAGAAGCACATTAGCAGCACAACATAAAGAGCTCTTTGAGAGAGAGAGAGAGAGAGAGAGAGAGAGAGAGAGAGCATATCTGCTGAAATGAATATTGATACCATGCAGCATTGGCACTCAACACTCGCCGCATAAACGCTTTGGTTACTCACTCAATGACGCGCGACTCATTCCTTTGAATGTTTCATGACAGCAACTACATCATTTAGACACAATTTGTCAGCCAGCAGCTGTACTGAGACCTGGGAGACGAATCAGACTGAGAGGAGAGACGCATTAAAAGTTCAACTTTTGGGCTACTTCAACAAGGCCTTGAAAGGGAGGGAGCGAAAGCCCTCCCCTGCCAAGCGCAACCGAACGACGCTTTCATTCAGCGAGGCTGGAAAACATTCGGGGAACCTCTGCTTGGCACGTTCTGTAACAGCGGCCGACAATGCCATAAGTAAGACAAATCAAAGCAACATACATCAAAAGTGGAAATTAAATAATGCCTCTGCTGGACTCGCTCATGTGTATACTCAAATCAATGAACAGATGTCTCCCCCACCTGCTGCCCAGCAAACGCTGAGCGTTTTATTTTCAACATTTCCCAGTTCCCAGAAATTACAAATCCTGTGTTGACTACTGTAGATGATAGATATGTAGATTAACGCAGAACGCTCAGTGACAGTCAGCGACCTGACTCTGTGAGTCTGGTGCGGTAACCTGACGGCGGCAAATAAAAAGATGTATTCTGTACGAAATTAGAAAAAGCCTATTAACACGTGGGATCCTTTGTACCGCGTGCATTCGACATAACGAGCAAACGGCGCTGACGTACCCTCGCGCTAGAAGATCTTACTGCTGGTGACTGATGACGCACGTTGTCTTTATCACTTGTTTATTGCGTTTTGTTTATTAGATCTTTTGGAGTGTGCACTGTATAGGCTGAGAAGTCTTACCCCGACAGGGTGACTACACTGTTAAACTACACTGTTAAAAACGCGGTGACTAAACCCACAGTTCGATGCTAAGATGAAGCTTCAGCAGTCTGAGTGAGATTTTTTTGTTTTTCGTTTTTTTTTTTTGTCCCAGCAACAAACGTACAACGTACAACTTCCACGACGTAAGCAGGGAGGATTCAGCTTGGCAAGAAATCTGTGCACAAATCTTTGCAGCTAGAATGTAGAAGAGGAATGATTATAGAGCCCAATAGCTCTTTGAACATATACACGGACATGTAAGTATTGTCTTAATGATAGACTTAGAATAACATGGCCTTTAAATATATTGAAGAAAGTTGAAAGCTGGAATCAAATGCTTCCTGCTGTTTATCTTATGTATAGTTCTTTCCTCTAATGTGAGTTTTCAGTTTCTTTTCATAAATAAGTCAGTATGCCATTAATTCATTTATTTCCTTCCTGGTTTGTTAATGTTGTTTTTCAGCCTGCTTTCCACTCTGAATGCTGAAAACTATCCAACACAATTTTCCACAATATCCCATATCCCCCTAATGTTCTAGGAAGAGGAAAAACCTGTCCCATGAGTAACACTCAGGTGAGACGCTATGAGCCCCGCTGGCTGGCACTCACGCTGAGCAGGCCTCCCTGGCTCCTGGTGTGGCCGAACACCTTCTCCACAGTGCAGTCCTGCAAGGGGTAGGCGTGCTGCCCGGCAAACTTCTCTCCGTTGGTGGGATGCAGCGGGCTGCAGCGCGTGGCCTGCAGCAGCACGTCAGAGAACAGGAAGAACATCTTGGGCTTCGCGTCGGCGCCTTTGAGAGGAACCATCTTCAGCCAGCCCTCCCGGATGTACCACCTCCCTGTGAGAGGAGCGAGAAGAACACACAGAAACAGAAACAGTCGTTCTCTGTAGCTGCTTGACTGCATTGCTGGGAGGACATCCTTGTTTTTATTTCACTCAGTATCACAGCTACACCGTGGAGAATCCACTGTTCTGAACGCGTGCAAGGTTTTCTCCACGTTCAGTCACTGCTCTGCGACATTCATTAACCCTGTCCCTTCATTTTATTCTTTTGCTGCAAGGGAAAACAAGTGTTTGCTCCTCACAGTGGAAGTAGCTCATTCTAATTCACCACGCAGCGAATATCAACTAAATAAACTGTGAACAAACTTGTAGTCCCTTACATAACTCAAGTGTAGTTTTATGCTTCAAGTCTATTGTCTTACTTTTACGTGTGGAACCAGAGTGACTGGGTATTAGGCTCTGGATACGCAACTGACCTACACTAAATACTATGCCTGAATGCATCATATGTAGACACAGATGGAGCGCTGCTTACATGCTCACCTGCAGACATGGTGAATCAAAGCATTTGGCTAAAGTGCGGGGAAAGATTGTTGTCGTGGTTATGAAGAATGGCTGGTTGGAAAAATGACTTTTTCTAGACATTTTTTGACCAAAACCTTTCCCTAACCTTAACGCTCCTCCCCCTCCCTTGAACTTCTTCATTAGCACAAGATTATGGATGTCTTACACTGCAGCCAACTGTGTGATTGGCCATCGCTACAGATGCTTCATAGCAACGCATTTGCACATTACTTCATTGGTGCAACCTGATTTAATAACTCCTTGGTGTGAAGCTGACTAGTAATTACTTTACACAAAAAAATGATGCATGTAGGAATCAAGCTTCAAGGGCATTATGATTAGCCTGACATTATGATTAGTCTGACATCGCCCGACCAATTCGCAGATGTGAAATTAGTCTAGAATCTCTCATTTGAATTGATTCCAAGGTTTATTATCAGCAGGCGCAGACCAAAATGCCCCTGGATGCTATTGGATAGACCTACAACCAACTGCTCACATACTATTACAATGAATCGTGTGGCGAGGTGCTGACCATCAACTACACTTTACCAAATCCTAATGGAAGTGCAGCGCAGCGGACACATCTTTCTTATCAACGAAAGCTTTAAGTGAACTTGTTTGCGCCTCTGCAGATTTAGAATGTCCCGTATGAGCAGCACCTTGGTTTGTTTATGAAAATGCCTGAACAGGAAGGGGACCAAACGCATCTGCCGGAGCAAAGAAAACATGAGCATGAGGCTACGTTCTGATACAAAAGTTATCCCATACCAGTGTCATACAGAAAACCTGTGTATAACGAGCTCCACTGAACACACTCAACTTTTTCTATCATCTTAGCTGACAAAAGGTGATTAGAAATCTTTGACTTTTTGTTAATTTCAACTTACGGTGCTTCTAAATGTTAAAAGCTGAACCAGATTAAAATTCAATAAGGGAATCAAAAGGTTCCTGATTCAAAAGGTGGGTGCAATACTCAATCCAGATTTGATAAAAATGCCATTGAACCGCAAACCTAGAAATCTCACATTCAGTGTAAAGTGGTAATAATAATCGTCTCCTCAGCATCAAGCTGCAGCAGTGCAGAGAACAAAAATAATGAGACTAACTAAGCCATGCTGAATTGAAAAGATAAATGAAGGCTGTTTGAAGGGAGCAAAGAAGACGAGAGAAAATCTAAGACAGACCCAGTGGGAGGTAGGCATGTCAGGGTGTGGCTGCTGAGGAAAGCTCTCATCTCTTTCACCATGACTGGCAGCGGCATGATGATAGCTAATAAGCAAGAGGCTGACATTTGGATAGATAAGATGAAAATTCTGCCTGGGTCCAGGGTGTTTTTGTAATTGCCCCAGCCAGTAGCCTGTGATTGCAGCTAGCCTGAGTGGCCGGAGCTGTGCCTCTGGGGCTCGGAGAGGACATTTTCAGCTACAGACAAGCCCAATGAGATTAAGTGGCAGGGCCAGACGGGGGTCAAATTGCTTTTAAAATGCCATGGGTCTCAAACGGGAAAAACAGTCAAGAGAGACCCCATGACTCTCTCAGGTGTTGTGTGGAGATTGTGTGGAGCAGTGGTTGTGATCGTTCTATTAAACGATATAAATAAAACCCTGTTTGAGCCTTATACAACCCTTTAAAGACCCAGAGCAAGTAGTCATTTTAATGTGTTACAATAAGCACTCAGCGAGGCCGGTCATTTCAATTCTCACTTGAGAAGATTTTGAGTAAAAGACAACCGGACGGGGAATGCGCTCATAGAATAAAATCCCTCACACTCTCAGCTCTTTCACAAATTAAGTGGCTTGTGGTAAGTGACAGATGTTACTGGACAGGCCTATTCTCTGTTTGCAAATATGTTTTCTGGCGTCATAACTGCAGAGAAAGGATGTTTTATCGAGTTGAATGTTGTGCTTTAAGATCATTTGAAGAGGTCAGGAAAGGGACACAAATGGGACGGCTGTGATGCTCTATGTCTGAAAATGCCAAAATATAAATGCCTCTATTTTAACACGGGACAAATGAATTGCATTGCAGATACTTTAAAAAAAAGAAATAAATGCAATTTGATATGGACAACATAGAATCCTTCTGTGATAACAGACTATGTTATCACTTTTAATTCATGCATGGGCAGTAATGTGTTACATGTTTGCTCAAGCATCAGAATGCTGCCAGTGTCCAGTGTGCTGAAACGGATGCTTGTGTGAAGTGATTATCTTGACTGGCTGCTCCTCCCTCAAACTATACATCTGACCAGGACGTGCGCGCTAAAGCTGTCCATCCACATATCCAGTCCTGTGGTTTCTGTGCTGAGTGATTGTACTCTTGGATGAAATAATGTGGACAATACCCTCAGTGTCTTAATGCCCTGTCAGCTTCTATCTGTTAAAACGATAAATGAAAATGAATTCCTGTACTTACTGTTTGTTTTTAATAAAGTTTTATATATATATATATATATATATATATATATATATATATGTATATATATATATATATATATATATATAGATTAAGATTTAAGTAAATTAAGATTCCGTGCTGCTTTTGGAAAGCACACTGGGCTTCTCCTACCCTTTAAAGTTTCAGCAGTTACTCCATATCAGACCCCCCCAATAGACAAAGTTGACGGAGTCATAGAGGTTGGATATGCTCTGTGTGAGGAGGAATCTCTTTGTGGACCGGGCTCTCTTCAGACCCCCTGCCTACATCTGACCATACGCAGCCCTTTGAGGCAACAGCAGGTTCAAAGAGCAGGAAGTGCCAAGCACTCCTCTCCGTGTCCAGGCCTTTCAGCTTCCCTTGTCAAAGAGCACCTCTGCTCTACTACAAAGTCTTTGGGCTGGACCGGGTGGGGGGGCTGAGGAAACTGGGGCACAAAATAAAGATTGATCTACAAAGGGTCCTGTTCCTCCGGATGTGTTGGAGGCCAGAGGAATAACAGAGGCAGAGGGCAGCCGCTCACTGTGGCGGAATGAGTGCCATTCGGGTTTGGCGTTGTTGAGTTTGGAGAGTCAACAGGCGTCTCTCACATTGTTTATGACTGCACAATACCGGAGGTGTTTTTACTGTAGGTCAGAGACGAGGTCCAGTGGAAAAAGCTATTGTTGATAAAAAGCTAACAGGAGAACTAAGGAGTGTATTGTAATAAATCAGACTACAGCTGCAATAACTGGTTGTTGTCACTATTTAGGAATCGATTGTAGAGCAACAGGTATCACAGAACAAGAGTCAAAGATATGCTCTCCATCGACACCAAACGACAGATTCACTTAATAGAATCTGCAAAATATGAAAAGTCCTTCAAAAAACCCTCCAAGTGACTCCATCTGTGTGTATGTGTGTGTGTGTATGGGTGTCAAGCTATGTCAGCCGCACATCTATATTGCACTTGGAAAGAGGAAAATGGGCAGCAGTGTAATAAAATACACTGGTGGCAATGCACTCCTTGTTATTTTTTTAAGAAAGCGTCCTGCATGCTGATGGTTACCGAGAGGAGCATTCTACCTGAAGAGTGGAATGCCAGTGTTGGCAGCTAACGCGACCTCCAAAGAACCATGACCCCCAAACTCCTCCCTGTTGAATTAAAATAAGGGGGTTTTATTTGCAAGAACATGCACCCAGACAGGTAATTTAGATGGATGACACTGACCCAGAACCTGAGATGAACATGTCGATGAATTGTTTGTGTGCCAGTAGGCGTACTGAATCAGTATATTTGTAATTGAAAAATTCTGGAAACAGCAGATGGTGAGTTTTGTAAAAACAAAAAAAAATCTTTTTGCCACATTTGCTGCAACTTTCACTACATCCTGACAGCAGGGCATGAAACATGTGACCTGTGACAAAAAAATCCACTTCCTCAGGCTCCTCCCAGTGCTCCTAATGTCATCTGGAAGAATCCATCGCGCCTGAACGAAATCAACCAGTCAGAGCAGGAGCAGTCTGACTCAGAAGTGTTACAGGTGTGTACTGTTGTGGACACCATTGTACATCTTGGCCTTATGTTTTTGTGGGGGGGGCTTTGGAGGCAGAACTGAAGCGCAGCGCGGAGGGACGTGAAGGGACCTGAAGCTGTACTCTCTCAAATCTTGGGGCAACTTTAATGTTTCCTTTCTAATTTTGTTACCAACAAAAAAACAAACTAACTATTATATAAAGTCTGAGCGGAATCGATATCAAATTACAGCTGAATCCAAACACAGAAAATATTGTTTCGTCACAATTTGGTGTGTGTGTGGTTTGCGGATTGGATTGTGGACCGTGTATCTAGATATGTATCAAACAGTCTCACAATCTTTGTTCCTTCCTTTTTTTTTTTTTTGTTAAAAACTTGCAGTAATGAGTTTTAATGAGGCGCTCTGATTTATTTCAGGACACCTGAGGAAAAAAAAAAAAAAAAAAACACATAAAACTGACAGAGAATACATAACGCAATTATGTGGAGCGGTCAGAATTATACAGGGGAATAAATTGGAAAAAATCAATGTGAAACAAGATAGAAAATGTGAGACATCTTTGTTTTAAATTGAAGGAACAGGCAGGCAGACACAAATCTGCGGCCTCCCAGGGAAACAGGCTGACTGTCTGCTGTATCGATGTCCCATTGATTCAGGCTTTGTGTCTCACAATCACCCCCCTCATCTCCTACAGAGCTACTTAATATGTTTGAGGGGCTCCGGCGCTTCTCATCTGTAAAAGGCAGAGCTTCCCTTTTACCCACATTAGAGGTGGTGTTGGTGGGGAGGAAGGAGAATGGGTCGGCGTGGGGTTGCGGGGCGGGGTGCTGCTGCTGCTGCTGCTCTGAAGTCTGCCTGGTGGGACCGAAGCTTTATTGGCTGGAAAGGAAGCCGGCGGAGTTGCGAGGGCCTGAGAACTTGGATGAGAGGAAGCTTTTGAAACTTCCCACATCGGCATTAGAGAGATGAGCTGCTATTCAGCGCTCGCTCCCAGCCTACACCAACACATCCGCAAACACACACATAAAACAAGCCTGCATATCCAAGCAAACAAACACACACTCATGGCTTCGTGCACACATGCGTTCACTCATATCCAGCAAGCACACACACACACACACACACAAACATGCACACACACACACACACACTTTGGCTCCCTTTTTATCTGCTGGTCTGCGAGATGAGGCTGAGCTCTAATTGGTCCTGGGGGAGATTGGCAGGGTGAGCGGAGCAACGAGGAGGCCAGACAAACAACGGGAGGGGGAGTGGCAGGAAGAAAAGGGCCACCGCTCCACAAGTAGAGAGGGAACGACAATGGAGGAGGGGAAGTAAACGAGCGCGAGGGAATGTACGATGAAGGGAAAAAGCGCATTCACCAGTTAGCAGTAATGCTCTATCAATGCAGTGAGCTCAGTGTACAAAACACTAGTTTCCTGCAGAAAGTCCAGTGAATTCCATTGATTACAAGCAGCTCCATTCAGAATCTCTCCACAGTTCACTAATTTCCCTTCGGTTTATCTATATTCCTCTTTCTTCCCCCTCCACCCTGCATGCGTCCCATAGGACACGGATGCAGGAAGAGGTGGAGAGGAGATGGAGGTGGCTTTTGGAGGTGAGATGAATGTGAATGAAATGTGTGATCAGAAGCTCTGACCTGCGGCCAACACCTTCGTCTTTCGGCCTTTCAGCAGTTTCTGCACCCGGCAAAGCTGCAGGTGGTTCTCATGGCTCCGGGTGTTGTTCTGGATACGCTGGGACACCTCGCATATTGCAGTCACCGCCCCTAAACAGAACACACACACACACACACACACGCAGACACACCCACTGATTTAGAACAAAATGATGATAAAACAAAAGTATATGTACAGTTAATTCTATGCATTTACACATATAAACAGATACATCCAGGAAATAAGAACATATGTTGCTATCTTTGATTTGAGAATATATACTAACCCTGACTCTAAAGGGGTGTGACGCCAACTCCTGATGATCTTTGGCTACGATGGCTCATAAACAACAAGAGCAACACATTTACATTTACCGTGACAGGTAAGGAGCGTCCCAAAAACGTGTTTGGAGCACGTGGAACATCACTGACTTAGTTCCTATCCATTTGTTGCTGCAGCATTTACATGTCTGAGCCTCTAATGTCGAGTTCACACATGATTTTAGCCCTGCTTTTTCACCCAAGAGATGTTTAGCAGGTTAAACATCTGTGTCGATCTATTCCTGTATTACTTATCGTGCGTTCTTGTTAGGGATTCCTTCTATTGAAATGTGTTGCGATGCCTGTAATATACAAAGCCACAACAAGTTCTATATACTCTGTTATGGACGGACAGTCATGTAATGGATCAGTAGAGTAATCCAGTGGCTTTGAAAGTCATGTGCACTGTGGGTGCTTGGATTTGAGGTCCATTTGTTTCCAGTATATATGCCTGTCTCACCGGTAGGAGAAGCTGTCCAGGTTGAAGACTGGGGACAGTTGGGGCCATTACAGAGTCAGCATCACTATTCAGAGATGTTTTATGTATTCAGCCCTTACTGGAATGAATGTTGATTATTCATTCCGTTTTAACTATTAACCATTTTACCTCTGTGTGAACCTGTCAGCTGCGAATCACTTTATCACTATGCATCAAATTGGTCTATATAAAAAAACATATAGGGGAAGTTTTAGTTTTGAGAGCAGGCAAACAGAGAAAATCTAGAGGATTTAGTTTCTATCCTTGTGAGGACATTAGTGTTCATAAGTATTATAGCAAAACAACAAGCGTGTACACCCGCACACACACGTACGCGTGTGAGAGTGTGTGTGTGCGCACGCATGTTTGTTGTGTACTGTACATATACACAACATGGGGCTCAGCGCTGCCTGAATGCATTAGTCAAAGCAGAGTCGCTGTGTGGCATCATATCATTTGAAGTGTGGTAGGGAAGGGAAATGAACAGGCCTCACCAGGGAATTCACTGCCTCTCTGTTCTCCCTCCACCTGTGGCCACAGCCCCACTCTGTTCATGTGTGCACGTTTGTCACTTGCCCGTCATTCCACCGAGAAATACTGACACACACACACACACACACACACACACACATCCAAGATGTATGGTTTTAGGTTTGGAATAACATTAATCTGCAGATATCTACAGTAGGTGTGAATTCCTTTAATCTGAAACAGGATCTGGTACCATTGTGTGTGTGTGTGTGTGTGTGTGTGTGTGTGTGTGTGTGTGTGTGTGTGTGTGTGTGTGTGTGTGTGTGCGTGCGCGCGCACTCGTATGGTCTCACTTGTTTCTTGTAGAGTTGGTTACATGTGCGGCTACGTGACAGGGTAGGGCTTTCCATTCGATTGTGTTGATGTTTGGGTTTTTATGCTATGTGGTATATTTGATGTACGTTGGGGGGTGTATGCTTCATCGATTCAGTTTCTATATTCCATGCTTCTATTCTTACATTCATGTTCCTTTATGTCACCTAAGGTCTCATGGTTATGCATCTATTTCTGTACTTTGTCTTTCAATGTACAGCACATTGCGTTTAGGTGTGATGAAATGCGCTGCATAAATTCCCATTGATGTCCGCATCCCAACAGTCTGCAGGTTGGTTGATGACATACTGTGTCACCTGTACTTATTGTAGCTGAACAATACTAGCCCAGCTGTGTGCAGGACGACCTTAAACTCACTGAGTTCTCAATGCTCTAACTTAGCGCTCAGGATAGGAATTGACACCAACTGTGCTCATTGGGTCGCTTCTGTAGGTTACGTATAACAAGCAACACTTCACAGGCCTAAAAATCCAGTGTTCAGTGTGGCGCTGCGGGCGAGTTCTGTGAGTGCAGACCTAATGTCCGACATTATAGTAAAGCTTAAATGTCTGCTATCCTGTCTTAAACACTGCAATGTAACTTTTACAACTATTTAATGGTTGTCCCTGACTGATATTAAAAGTGAACGCTTCTACATGCTTGGGATTCATGATTCCAAATCAATTCACAAAGTCCAAAATTACTTTTCATATCTCTTAAGTGTCGATGAGGCTTTGGTTTCTCCACCCTAAGTAAACAGTGTTGATTACAGTTGACTGATATTGGATTGTGAGGCTGATGCCAATCGATATTTGACAGTTTAATAAGATCTGAATACGGTATATTGGCCAATATTCTTACTAAGAAAAGTGACCACGATGTAAGCATCAGCAGGACATTTTGTAGCTGAAGAAAAAAACTTGACAGTGCTCTGTATGTTATGTAACTTTGGTAATGATTTCAGGCCACCCTGGTGGCACATTAACTGCATTGTCGCTGGACGTGTACGGCCAGAGACCACTCAGACACTACTGGCTCAATATAGCCTAAAAAAATATAATAATTACATTGTCATTTTGCTTATCACTAATGCAGTACAAGTTGGATTTAACACAGTCAGCGCAGGTCGCTTGCGGACGGTACAAATTTCAGTTCAGTTTGGGTCACATATTGGTTTAAGCTCATATACAGGACAGGACCCAACCCTCGTCATCGCTCCATTATTTTCTGTCGTAATAATGAAATGTAATTAAATGTAATATCTAAAAATCACGACAAAATATACCCAATGCAGTTGGAATCTTTGTTTTGGGGGCTGGCTCAACATAGAAGCCTTAATTTCATCAGCCAGCTTTTGAGATGAGCTTAACTGAGTTGTGCAAATTAAAATATCCCAACAGTCCTGTTTTTGCCTGAGAGTCTGCTGAGTGGGTCAGGCTGGGCCCTGCGCTGTGTTTGTGCATGTGTGGACGCCTAAGCATGGTCATATGAATTAACGGGAGGTTGGTCTCTGCCACAGTGGCCCTTAATACCCATAATGCTTTGCTCACCTCCCAACCAACTGAGCTGTCTGTCTGTAACTGGATGCAAACAGCAGCAGCCCCCAATAAGCACAGCTCATTTAGTTAAATAAACTTGTTTCCTCCTTAGTGTTTACCAAAGCATTAGACCATTCCCATCTCAGCTCCCGTACAACACCCTGCTGGTTTACGAATTATGGACTAATGGTGTAAAACTGACATTAGTTCATGTTTGCTATTCTTACTGAATAAATAACTAAACCTTAATCACACAAATGTTAGTTCTGGTTGATCTGGTAACACGTGATAAGTGGTGGTGCATTTTAATAAAACAGGCCCCAGATCTCAACCACTGGGGGGGGGGCACAGACACCCTCTGAGCAGCTACTCTAGCAGAGCAGAAGAAGACGACTTTTGCATCCGTTTACGCAGCAGCCAAGCACAGTGCGGACGGAGAGGACTCGTCCACATTATGTAAAATTTGGATCAGACCTGTGTGTTTATATCAGTCGCTGAAATGTGTAAAGGGCTGGAGCCTCTGACAACACACAAATTTATGGCTCATCATCAAGTGGGGACACAACTAACAATTGTTGACATTGTTGATCATTTTCCCAATTTGTCGATTAGTTGTTTGGTCTATAAAATGATAGAAAAAGGTGAAAATTGTCTCTCAGCGTTTCCCAAAGCCCAAAATAACGTTCTAAAAAGTCTTGCTTTGTCCAGAACCCAAAGATATTCCGTTTACTGTTATAGAGGAGAAAAGAAACTGGAGTTTAATTCAATAGCTGACAATTGTTGGATTAATCGTTGCAGCTCTATTATCAAGTTACTCACAGAATTAAGCTCAATCAGCTGGTAGGACGTTTCTGTATCTTACTTTGCTCGTTGTTAGGATGTTTTTCCCACCAAAAACCGCTTATTGTTTCGCAAAACAACACTTTTCAGTTTCCTACACAGTACTCAAAACTTTGGACAGAGTTGAGCTAGTATTCAAAAGCTTCTGAGGACTAAAACCCAGCCCTACTTAATCATCAGAATATCTGAACTAAATCATTTTCAATGTGAGTCCATTATTTTGTTAGTAGACTAACTGCATGTAAAAGAACTCTTTCACGAAATACCTTCCTTACTTTTTTGCACAAAGCTACAAAATCTTTGCCCCAGAACAAATAGGCAAATCATCAAAATAGACAGAAGCATCCAATTACTGTGTGCCAGCTATAATAATTGCTGTAAACATTTAGAACTACATCATTAACGCATCCAAAATAACAACAAAGAGATGGATTCTAATTTCAAGCTCAACTTTCCTGCTTTTGTTCTGAGTAACTGAAACTCGGCAGATGAACTTGATCCTCAGGGCGACTTGTCTACACTAAAATAATCATGGCCTAATTGGCTCGCTTAACTTCACAACAATTACAATGTAAACCAAACAAGGCATCCGTGTAGACTTTTTTTTTTCCTTTGTTGCACATGTTTGGAATATTTTCCATTGCCTGCTTTAGAAAAACAACAACTCCTAATTACAGTAGTCTTGGGCTGAGTTCTGGTCAAGGCATTAATAATACATCTAGCCCATTAGACATTCTGAAGACATCTTCCACTTCTTAAAGCTCTTTATTCCATTTATTCACTGTTTGTTTGACCACGGGACAAGGACTGTTAACATGTATTGTTAAATCTCTGACAGAGTCGGAGAGCTGCTTCTAGTCAGGTCAGACTTGGTTATGGTTACTACAGGAGTGTCATATTAAAGCTGCTGATGAAAACTCCTGAAGCACTGCAATTACAACAATTAAATCCAGCCCGAATGCACTGTGAGGGAAAAAGGGAAGATGGTGGGTGGTGGTGGTGGTGGTGGGGATTGGGGGGGTGGACAAAGAAGAGGAAAAGCAAACCGACACAGAGCAGCATAACAAGAGAAAACAACAACAACAAAGCCTCTTGTGATTCTATCTGCTAGTTTGCTTAATCAGATACAATGTGATTTGTCTGGAATTTCTTTTTTTAAATAATTCCCTTTACAATACAACTAGGCTGACTATAGGAAGTTTTTCCCGCTCACACGCACTCACTCACTCACACACACACACCCTACCCCCAATAAAAAGCAGAAGAGTTTTAAAAAAGGATCTCTAATGAGAAGAGGAAGAGGCGATGGTGGAGCACATTTAGATATGTACCTTCATCTTAGAGTCAGGGGCTGTTTTAATTTGTAAGCAAAGGCAGCACAGCAGCAATGAGATTTTAATTGATACACATAAATAATTCCTTGTGTACATTCGCGCTTGAGTCAGATTCAGTGTTTATTTGACGACTGAAATTAGTCATTATCGGGATTCGTGTTGATGTTGAACATTTTATTTATTAATATAGCTCCCGCTTAATATCCTCTGATCCGCTCCCAATTAATTATGTCAAAATCCACATCAAACTAGAACTTACACGCATATTGAGCTTTGCCTCGCTTTCATTTCTCTACTAGCCAAGCGCTGCTGTGACAATAACAACAAATGAGGAATGAAAGGGATAGAGAGCACTTTCCTTTGTTCCTCAAATGAAGATAATGAGGGCTGTCTTTCACTGTGACAAAGTCTGACTGATGTGATGAAAGTCTTCGCAGGTTGGGGTTTTTTTCTTTTTTTTTTTTTTTTTGGTTTGTTTTGCTGCTGTTGGAGGACTGGCCTTTCGTTCTATAATTGTACAGCTTTGTTCAACTCTCATGTGCTCCAGGCTGCTTGTCGCAGGTAGGAAGAGTTTCAGTGCGAGCGAGCCAAAAAGTCTTTGTGTCGAGCTATGCAAAGCACATCATCACACGCACTCATCGCTTGTTGTTAGGTTGCTGTCGCTGACAACCCAACAATCCTGACAGATTGGGAGAGGAAGAAGCGACGACATCAGCCTCAGCTTCACGTATGTGCAAATTTGTGTTGCAGCTCCACTTGCAAATGCATCGACAGTAAAAGCTTCTTTTTTTTTTTCTTGAAATGTATATAATTATTTAGGCAGCGGAACAATCAGAAAAGACGTACTTGAAATCTGCTGAAACTCTGGGTTGTCTGGACTTGTGTTGGCAGTCATGTCCTGCAGGAAATGTTTATACCTGTGAGAAAACAGAAAATCAACAAGGTCACTATGTGCTCATCGTCTAAAAATATCACTGGAAAAAAGGAAAAGCGCGTAAATTGGAACATCAAATACTTGGTGAAAGTGAGCGAGACAGGCTTTTCATTTCCAGTAGACATTAGTCATGTAGTCTAAACCGTTAATAGAGTCACAGCCGCTGTCTACCAGTACATTCTTTGACCTGTCACTGCAGGCTGGATGCAGGATATACGGCAGTGGTGCCTCACAAAATGCACCTCGGAAGAATCAAACAGGCCAGAAAATGTACACGCGATCTGATTTCAGCTCCTGCCTGATGCAGACGGAGAGAGAGCAGCTTTTGCTTTCAAGCAGCGCTGACGGTGACAGCCTCCGACAGATACAGCTCTAACATTGATGAGATTAAGCTCTGCACTGGTTTTACTTGAACCAGCTATTACTCCGCTCCGGAGGTTAGCGCTGATCTGAGACAAGCCATTAAACGTGCGGTATGTAATTTCTACCGTGAGGGGGCCCCCCCTCAATCACAACAATGACAAAACAAATGTAGTTTGATGATGTCGTGCGGTAGCGTGGGATCATGGGAGTTGTTGTTTTCACCGCCATCCGACATGACAAGAGATCGTGCAGGAATCATGTTTGTTGCTTCATATAATCATTTATTCCTCCAACTTGGTGTGTTGTGCACAGTTAGCTTTTACTGTAATTTCTATTACATGGAATTTTTTTTCTTTTATTCCACTGGAAAGCTGGAGAGTGGAGTATGTTGCACACGCTGTCTGCCAATAAACAGTCTAAAAAGTTGTACATTCATTATACTCTCATTTCCTATTTTTAATGCTGAATGTACAACGTTAAGAGTAGTAAAATTAATAATTAATGCCGCGTGATAAGTAGAAGATTTCAAACAGACCCTGTGATCAGTATCGGCCGATACTGCTTCTAACATTGACCAGTCACATTACGGCATGAGTGTCCGATCCATTTAAGGAACAAATCTGATCAGTGCATCATTGTAGATCAGGTCGGTGCAGGAACGGTGGATCATTGTGTTTCCAGAGACATACTCAACAGTGACTGGACAAACACTCAGACACTATAAGACCATGGCAGCCTATTATTAGCACATGGACCTCCAGGACCACAGAAAGCTACTTCAGTCCAATTGGTATTGAGGGTAAACAAAGTCAGTTGAAGCAATAACTACCTCGGTGTGTGATACATTGACCAACATAAGATGAGCTCACCTGCTCGTGTGCCGACAATGTACCAGGATGCATTGCACGTTAGCTTTTGGCAAGCCCCCAAATCTCTCAGTAACCCATCCAGCTCATGGAGGTGGGCGTTTGAAAGGTATCTAAAATACTTCACTCTTCAAATAGAAAACAAACAAAAAAAAACCCACTGCCTGTGATTCATCTTTGGCCCCAACTGCATCACTGAACACCTCTAATGACTGCACTGGTGCTGGACCAACAGATTTTGCACCTGCACCCCAGAGACACAAAGAACGTCAGCAACAACTGCAGGTATTTTTCACACTATATCCCTAACTCCAATAGGTAAAAATTTAAAACACAGTGAAATGGTCCTATAAATGAAAACTAAACATTCAGCCCCCGATGAAGAGGATAAAAAAAAAAAAAAAAAGAAAAGCCTTATTTAAACAATATAATTCAGAAAATTCTATCTATTTGAGGCAATTTCAGTTTCCATCTAATGTAACAGTTGTGAAGAGCTTCAGCCTAAAGAAATCTTTATCCTTTTTACTAGGGTGATGTGACCTTGAAGAGCATTGACAGTTGACATTGATTTCCACTGTGCCTGTCTGCCTTTGCAACCCTCTCTTTGTGCAGTCTGGGCTTGTTTTAGAGACATAGTGGTGCCACTGAGAGAGGCCATTAGCGATGCTAGCAGACGGTACACCACTGTTACTGGTCCATGTGGTGGCACGAGTGGGACGAGATGTGTGCTGAAGAGTGATAATAGACGGAGAGAGTGTAACAACACTATGGTGTGTTTTCTTTGTTGTTTTCCAAGCTTTGTAACATGCTTGTTTGACTTCATCACCCAGTAATCCTGTGAGGTGACATCAGTTTACTAAATGGGGAACTGTTATAATCTTACTGAATTATATTTGGGGTTATGTTAATTCCCAAGTATTAATATATATCGATACATATTGTATTGCTTAGAGTGTTTCCATACAGCTTGCGTTGCTCAAATGAATGTATGGCAGTGAACATTTTATCCTCTATTAGGAGGAAGTGGGAGCTGGTATCGTTATTAGCAGCAGAATGACATTTTTAGTTTAAGTACCGGTCACTAGGTTAATGGGTTGCACAATGACAGCGAGTTTACTGCGTGTCCAAGTGCATTAGCAATCGTCATACACACAGTAGCTGCAAAATGCACCGTGCATAAAATGTAATGACGTGGAATACAAATCAGAGAGGTGACGCTTAATCATTTCCTACATGACATCTACATGACATCATGCTGGCACCACGTGTGACGGCTGCGGGGAACACCACATCAGCGACACCGCGCGGATCCCCGGACTAGAGTGGGAATGAGCAGCAGAGACAGACATCAGCTGTCTGTGAAACACCAGATCAAAACCACTCACAGCCTCCGCTGGGAGGAGGTCAGAGGTCATCGAGCGGGAGTCAGAAGACATCCTCAGAAATAAAAGAGGATATCCACATCTGACACAAGATACCATTTTTGAACAGAGCCAGGGCCACCATCTTCCCCACATACTGTACAACCACCTGTTATCACGACACTGAGGTTCCATACTTAGCCTCATGTGGTAACTACACTATCTCCGTGACAACTGAGCATCAAGGCCGTGTGTGGTGCGGCTGAAAGCTTGGCTTCAAACGTAGCTGATTAAGCGTGAGTGTGTACAACTAATAATTCACAGGAGCTCAACTACAGAACAGTAGGTTAGAAAACGGTGGGTCTGTGGGTGGAGGAGGAGGAGGAGGGCACTGCTCTTGTAGTCGATTACTCATTGGAAATGAAATGGAAGTCAAACAAGCTCCAATTAAGCCCCCCTACAATTAAGAGACACTTAAAAAGAGAAATAATTTCACTTCTTTCTCTTCTTGTCTCATCTTGTAATAACAAATACATTACAGGCATTATTAGCGATGGATGCCCTCGTTCTTATTAAGGAGTGGAGACGAAAATCTAATTAAAGCAACTGCGTAACAAAAAGGGAACAGTCTAATGAGCATTACAACGGCACATTTCAAATAATGTAAACGGAACTCTCTCGTTTAGCTGCCCTGTCCCGCTCATTAGCGGCAAAGCAAAGAAAAGATAATGAGACAATAACGTAATCTGAGCCATATTTATAACAGTTCAGATATTCTAATGAAGAATGCTGCTTCAGAAAGCATGCGCTGGTGAAAGGGGTGTGACTGCTACAGCAGGAGCTGCTAATTCCTTTATAATATGCAGATGATATGCAGACTTTTTACTCACTCTCTCCTGGCAGACATGTCAGGTCATTTGGGCATTTGCACACACGTCAGTACAGAAAAAAGGAGATAGAGAAAATATCTGTCTAATTATTTTGCTTCCCATACATGCATTAAGCATTCAAATTTGTAATTAAGAGACAAGAGGCACTGGCAGGCGCTTGCATGGGTTAGTGAACATGGCATGGGCTTGTGGGTAATTACTCAAATTTAATAGCTTAAAAGGGAAGAAATGCACATCTGTGGTAAATACGGTAGACTGGAGAAACTCCACTGTCCAAACTTGAGCAATTAAAATGTACTATGAAGTGAATGTGAGGAGCATCTTATCTTTCTTTGAAACGGTGACTAGCAGGGTTTTACTCATGGAGTAAGGAGCTCTGTGAAAATGTGAACATTAGGAAGGACTTTCAATCAAAACTCCAGGATGAGTGGAGGTTTTATCGCTGTGTGTGGCTGCGTGAGTGAACTTAAAACAGTCTGAGAATTAGAATCAGACGGTTTTAAGTGAATATAAAGCAGAGAAATATTTAAGGCTGCCCCATAAACTGTAATGATTGGGATCATCAGTTGAGCAGCCCAAATTCAAACCTGCTGTTGTCAGTCTTTTCTTCACTGCAACACTGCACACAGAACAGCGCAGGAAAACAGGATGGCAGGTACACGTACACTGTAAACTTCAGGTTTCCCACTGCAAGTCAAAAGTCAAATTCCCTGACTTTTCCATGACTGAAAAGTTTAATTTCAAAGAGCTATGAATGTAAGACGACATGCAAAAATTCTTTCCCTATCAGGAATAAACCTTAATTTCATGACTTTCCAAAAATGTCGTGACCAATGGACACAATGACAGTTGATCAAACCCGGACTTTATCTAGAAACGAGGTAACTGCTGAGTGTAACTAAAATAGAGATAGATGACGGGTGAGGGGAGCAGAGTAGCCGGATAAGGTCCCAGGGTAACACTTCTTATTCACCCATTCACACACACCTTCACACGGTGGCAGTGAGCTCCAAATTCAAGATGCTCTCATACAATATTATAAATAGACTGTTATTATGTTTTTCTGCAATAAAATTGTGATTCAATCAATTATTCAAATCAATTATTTCCTAATTTTTTAAATAAAATACTGAATCAGAAATACCCCAGAAAATGATGTCTTTTGCCGCACATGTAATAGCATACACAGGCGGTGATGCCCCTAATAACTTTTTAACCATTCCCTAAGGAGGATGTATTTTTCACAAAGATGCAGACCCGTTGTCAGTCATCCCTCTACAACTGGGAGTTCAAAATGTTGTATGGATTCATGCAGCAGTAAATAAAGCAATGAATGGGGTGCCATCCTTGTATGTGGTATCCAGTTCTCCTTAATACATCCACGGTATGCACACTTTTTATGATGTTGCAATTCTTTCACATTACAGATGATCAAAGATACAAAAATCTCTCACAGGTATGAAAAAGTGAGACTTGTTGACATGTTGACATGTATGGTGTATTGATTAAAATGTCTGCAAAGATGTTTTTTTTTTTTTTTTTCAAACTGAAAAAAATATATTGAAAAGAGAAGCTGTTTCACTGCAAGCCACCGCCCCATCCCAAACTATTTAAAGCAGCAGCCCATACAGGCGACTTAGACAATATTCAAGGACAAGTTCAGGTACAGCCCCTAGAAATAATAACCATTTAAGTGTGTCTGGGTCAGTTTATTATGAAGACCTCATATTCATTAATCAGGAGTGTGATCTCTAGCAATGTTCGGGGTCAGTAGAATCAGGCAATGATTCACCGCAACACACTGTCTCACACCATGAGTGAGACGCTTTGTTTCATTACAAGCCTCACTTCAAACTTGGCAATGAACTACCGGGTCAGTTGACAGACAATGTAACACAAATTATTGACTGAAATACAACTCGGTACCTGCAGACCATGGAGAGGAGCCACTCAAGAAAGGTTCCATCTTTCAGAATTCTTTCAAAAGAAATTAATTAATTGTGACCTTGTGTTGGAGAATCTCGCTGTGTTCAGCTGCTGAAGATGATGGAACTACCTGAGCACAAAAAGCAGTCAATTTGAAATCCCACCTTGATAACTGAAAGACAAAATCAAGCTTGGCCAGTGCAGCACAGTTAAACATATCTATGTGATTAGCAAGTATGACAATGACCCCAAGACCTCAAGGAGTTGTACGGCCTTTACAGAGAGCATGCTCTACATTGAGTCCATCGCTGGGCCATTCCCTTGTTATACTAAATGGTGCTCAGCTTAGAGTGTTCTATCCAAAGGCTGTCTCTCTATGAGAGCTGCATCTCTATTATCGACACAAACATGGCCAACACAGGCGGAGGGGGGGGGCTGCTATTCACTGGCATCAACTTGAGGCCCCATCACTGTCATAACAGTGATCTCAGTGGGGAGGACGCTGATGACTGCTTCAGCCGGTTCTACTGAATGCCACTTAATAAAGGCAATGATTTTATTCCTGTCCCAGCAGCACCATAAGTATCCACACTGCAGGCCCCACTCGCCATCCATCATCCTTGAATGGTGATAAGTGACAACAATTTCCTCCTATTCCCAGCCACGGAGCCAGAGCAAGGTAAGGCACCAGTCGTAGATGATTATCTAGCCGCGCCACTTAAAATCATCATACAATTAGACAATCCCTCGAGCCTCCTGAGTTTCACTGAGAACGACAGACAAATCAATGATGATGATGGGAAGTGCAGAGAAAAAGGGCGGCGAGAGAGGGCTGAGCTGAGGAGAATAGGGCCAACTGATTATGTGTCAGTCATATACAACAGAGGTCAGCCTACTCATGTGAGAGAAAGAGTGTGCTCCCATTTTCCCTATTGGTTACATAAAAAGTAAACAGTCCTCCCACTCATGTAAAGAAAATACTCCCAGGACAGTTTTCGTGACCTAGCGACTAATATTTACTATGTTCTTGTGGAAGTCACGCTGAATTAACACAATGCAATGGAAGAAGAACATGAAAATGCCTCATTATACTGACTTGGGTGAATACTCATAGCAGTCCAACATGGTTACCCCCCCATTGCCATCCCCATTCCAACTGCTCATACTGAATAGGATACCTCAATTTTGATGGAACTCATGTATGCAAAGTGGCTTGAGGTTACAGGGGGTTATGGATTGCAGTAAAAAAAAAAAAAAGTCACAGCCATGGCGAGACACAAAGCAGGAAACACTAAATTCAATGATTTTTCTAAATATATATTTATTTTTTCTACTTTAAGAAACTGTGTTTAATGTGGCTTGTCCAAATCTGCCTGTCTACCTGCAACAGAAGGTCTGCTTGGGATGGCAGTTGCCAAGGGTGACCCTGAATCAGCGGAATCTGATCTGGAAACCATGGCCTTCATGGCCAGCATGGAGCAACTAGCAGAACGCTGTAATGACCTTTCCTTTGGACTCTCTGGATGACCTGAGGTATCAGAATGAAAGGCTGGAAAGGGTAGCAGGCCTGTTTGCTGTTCTTGTGAAAGAGCACCTAGGTCCAAAATGCCTCCTTGACTAATGAAGATGTACTATTCCCGGCAACAGGTTGTTTTCGTGGATGCAAAAAGATCTATCTGGGTTACACTGTCAATACATCTGGGTGTAACCACCACTCTCCAGGGAGAGACCATGTCCTGGACAGAGTGTCGGCCACCCTCTTTGCTTTCATTCAGAAAAGTCAGCCGAGGCCACACCCATGTCAGTAGCTCCCACTCCACCAGACCACAAAAGATTACCTGTTGCAGCATCATCTCTGTGTTGTAGTTTACCTGATCGTCGTGATGAAATTTTGAGACCCTGTAACTGAAGGGGGCTTAGGCAGTCAAGACGACCCAAATGACACAACTGGATGAAAGGCTGGAATTTTTTACTGCACTTTGGGCAGCAAGCTTTAAATCTGTCCATCCTCTGAGCTAAGTTTTGAGGAGCAGTCATAACTTGGTATTGTATGTGTACTACATAATACCATATGTGTTCCTTCATAGTTTTCGTTGTATTCAATATTAATCTACGATTTACAAAATAATAAAAATAAAGCCATTGAATGAGAAGGTGTGTCCAAATTTTGACTAGTACTGTATGTACACAACATAAATATTTGACAGTTTTAAGAAATTCCCCGTATCACCAGCTACTAGACTAACGTGAAACGTTTTTCCCCACTTGCCTGCTCACAATTACAGTCTAAGCAAAATGACATGAATGTGGCACTAATGATGACACAAAAAGGACACAAAACATTTGTATACCATCAGCGTACCATCTGCTTGCAGGTCAGCACATCTCAGATGCTAGTGTGTGGTGATGACCCACGCCAACACACAGGATGGGGAATCAGGTCTGATCCCTGCCTATTTGCCTTTGGTATGACAAAACTCTCCATTACGCCCTTTGGACCCCACACGGTGAATGACCAATGAATGAACTGTGGAGTTTACAAAATGCATGCAAGTGTACCTCATGATTCCTGAGATCCATGCGATGAGGTTTTGAATTTGTGGGAAAGAGAGCATTGGTAGTGAATAGGTGGTCTACGTGCTGCTGGTGATACCATGTTGATGTAGCACATCAAGAGAGAAAACGTTGGATTGGTCCCTCCCTATCATTTTCCAAGTTACAAATTATCCCAGAGGCGTGGGAACAGAGAGAAAATAAACGGAAGGCATTCCTTTGTTGTAGACGAGAGAGTGAACATAAATGAGATAGACAGTAAAGCGTCTCAGATGTTAAGGTGAAGGGTCAGCTCGTTGCAGAGACAACTTCTCTCTTTCATGATGGATGGATGTAACATTTGTGCTCGACTGTACATCTGGAGAGATGAGAGGATGAGAGCGGCCTAATTAAGATACAATCAAGCAGCTTGATAAACCACTGTCATGATATGTGCTTCATTGGAAAGCACGTTTCAGCCCATTTCTCCTCTTGTTCCACTAATTAACAAGCGAGATCAAGACCGCATGAAATCACAAAACAACCAAACAAAACTGGCGCTTAACAAAAGAGATTTTGACAGTTTCTGGACAGTCTGAGGGCTCACATGGGCACTACATTAAATAATAATTACATCTGTCACACAGACTATACATTGTGCAGTGCAGTGCAGTGGGTGATTGGTAAAGGGAAAACAGCCAAGCAGTAAAAACAGAACTCAAGCATGTCAATCTGTGACCCATCTACAGCAGTGCTCTCCGTGGTGGAACAGCACCACGGCATCGCCTCCACAAACACTCAGTTTGATGTTTCTTCTAAACTTTTCGAAGAAACAGCAATATTCTATTCAACTTGAGCATCAATTGCATACAGACAGTGAAATGAATAAAGTTCACACCCTCTTCAACTTTAAAAAAAGTCATCTATTTGTGATGTTCTGTTCATTTCCCGTGTTTTGGGGATTGCCATTAAGTTTAAGAAAAATAACAGTGATAATGTAGAAGCTATGTGGAAGGGGGGGCAGGAGGAATGATGAGATGATACATTGCTCAGTTGCTAAAATTCTAAAAACACTAATGAAGGTGGAGTTATATTGATGGAAGTATCATATCATCTGAGGTGGGACATCATTTGTTCGTGCTTGCTTTTATTCCCCATGTTTATCTTCAAGCTCCAACTCAAAATGTTTGTGGAACTGACGCACGCTTCAAAGCTCACAAAATATTACCTCTACGAGCTGCTGGGAAGGGAAGCAGGCAGCTGAAAAAGCTCACACGTTTATCATACATTTCTAAATAGTGGCTGAGGCCTTAATTTTTCTCAGTTGTGTGGGAGTTTGTGAGACATTTCCTTATTTTAAAATCTGTCCCTGTTCTCTGTCAATGCCGTTCGCTTCAAAGTCAACACTTCATCATGTTTACCTGTGGTCTTTATAAATTCGGGAGACACACATTTCCGCAGCACATTCAAAGCGTCATGGGAGGGCCTGCAAAGCTTTTAGCATGAAAGTGTGAAACATCTGAGCCGGAAGTTTGAGTTACATTGATTGCAGACATAACAGCAAACAGTAGTCAGGCAGCATCTCTTTAAAAACAAGAAACTCAGGGTAGCAGGGTGATGAGTATAACTACAACTGTACAGAACGGTTCAAAGCTTTGAAGTTCCATTCATAGCATTGACATCTAAATCTGTGCACTGTGCAGCTTTGTTTTTTCTTTTTTTTTTTTTTTTTGCGTGTCAGCTCTTTCTGTTAAAACCAATACTGTACTTCTGCAGTTTCAGATAAAGATCAGATTACGCTGGTATTATATCAAAAATTCCGCTCTTCCTGATGTTTTGACATATTTCCTTTGTTTTGTTGTGTGCGTCTGACATAAATCTACATATGGGTACCAGACTATTGCTTGACAACATATTTGGAAGAGCCAGTTTCATTGTTTATTGCCATTTCTGTCATGGCGTGATGTTGCTAAATGCCAAAGGATGCAATTATTATCTCATCATTATTTTATGCCCCTATTGACTTAGCCTACATGTATTTATGTTGATGAAACTGACAAGTTATATTCATTGAATTCATATATCTAATCAGATGAATGACTTAATTGAAATCGAGGATTTCTTTTTTGATGACGTCATAGAATATGAGGGCAGACATTTTAATAGAGGCATCAAATGTAAAAAAGAAAAGAAAAAAAAAATCTTACTGATCGATCCGCTGGATGGGAAGTTGCAGCAGGTCCTCCAGTTTATGGTTGTTGAACTCTGGCCGGGACTCCTGTAGAGTCTTAAACCGTCTGAAGGCCTTGTTTTTCTTGAGCTGAATCTAAGACAACAGAAATTGAAGTTTAAGTTATTCTCAGAGCTGTGCAGAGACATTTATAAGACACAACTGTGTGCATTCCAAAGTGACATTTTCTGAAGTGTGCTAAGGTTTTTTTTTCTAGGCTACTCAGTATTTTGGGATTATTATTAGGAGCAAAATCTCTGATTAGCATATGCAACATTAAAATCACCCTCCCTATCCAGGAGAAATCATATCCCACTGTTCTCACCCTGAATGCTCTTTATGCCTTTGGCTACACAAATACAAAATGTCCTGTACACACTGTACTCAGTGCAGACCTAATGTTCTATACCTTGTTTGAGGACAGTAGAAATATCCGACTAGCAGCTAATTAACAGGAACTCAACATGCTAACGTGTTGAGTGCATGTGGCTTATGCTCAGCATCTGGATTCACTAAGAGTCACCTATATTTTTTTGTTGCCAACAGCATCTGCATGCAGCTTGTAGAACCACTGATGGACATGTCACAACCAGTGATGACCCCTGAATCTCATGTCACTTTCTAGGTGCGTATTCGGCCTGACAAACCCAAAAATCATCTTGTTGTCACTCATTATGCTGGATTGGTAGGTCTGAGGAGATGGAGGGCTGTAGATGTCATTAAATATGCATTTGCACATCATGTCAGCATGAGTGCGTGTCAACATTTGGATGACAAAAAGCTTTATCTTGTCATTCCCGTCAATCATCTAAATAAACACTGCCGGTGTATTTTAATAGACCCGAGCAGAGCTCTACCCTATTTCACAGCAGCAACAGTCAGTGGTAACAGCGCTCTATTAATCGCGTTTCTGACCTCAAAATCAATAATCAGATCAAATCTTAAGTAGTTTGTATTAAAGGATGAGTATGGGAATATTTTATTGTATCGTATTCTTTTAGTGTGAACAAATCTCATGTGAAGAGCTAAAACAACAATGAATGTGTTCTACTAACAAGTACTGTGTGTGTGTGTGTGTGTGTGTTTGTGTGTGTGTATCACAGCCTGATATGTCTTCTTCCTCTAGGCCACAAAGCTCCACTGTTGTCCAAAAACTATTAAGAACACATCAACGACCCTCACTGTTGCACTGGCTGACATGTTCCTTCATTACCACGAACACACACACACACACACACACACACACACACACACACAGTAGTTTATTTGGCCTCGGTCCCAGATATATTATCCTGCTGCCCCCAAGTCCTCACTGGAGCACCAAATGTCTATTTATCTGCCGCTGAAAATAGTCCCCGACAAATGCGCTCTTTCCTCCGGAGTGAGTAGCGTTTGACAAAAACTACTGTGACCAGCTGTTTTGGGAAATTACTGAGCCTTTTAAAAAAAACAAAACTTTATATATATGAGGTGTTTTGAAAGACTTACATTTTAACCACTGGGTGTGGAGTTGAGAGCCGCAGACAGGATAATGTTGGGGTTTATTGACAATGAAAAAATAAAGAATATCACCTTTATCCTTTCATCGTCTGTTATATACATCACTAAATATATCCCTGTATGGCAAATGTATGCAAAATCATATATAAAACAATCAAACCAATGTGCAGCGTACATTCTTCAGAGAAAGACCACACTGTTTATGGATGTGAGACTAAATCTTTTACGAGTAATAAGATAAGATCATATCGTCGCAATGCAATTCCATTCAAAGGCAATTACCAATATTCCTGAGTTATCACCCAGTCCTAATTACACACCTAATAATAATATTGCATGATGACGTTACTAATGTCGCGTCTGTCTTTTCAGAATGCCTCCTCAGTCCATTTGCCAGAAGTGATGTTTGATATTTCATTTGATTTGAAAACATAATCAGACTGATGTGGGCCACATTAAGTGACTCTCATTAAGGCTCTGAGGCTTCTATTGTTTAAAGAGTGATCACTGGTCACCAGAGTAAACCAGCACACCTGCCACTACAACACGCTTCTCTGTTCAGTCAATTATAAAAGGGATGTCGATCAGCGCGAGAGTCGATGCGAACTTGCAGGGCTTGGTACATAATCAATGCAATTAGTCCGTGCTCTGAAGACACATCCTTACTCCTAATTAAGACAATATTTTCTTTGCAGCTTTGATGCAAAGCTAGCAACGGGATGTCTCTGCCGGTCGCTCCCAGCAGGCCAGTTCACAAACAAAGGATTAACATTTGAACGAGTCAAATCTGATTTCATGAGCGCAGATTCCGTAGCTCTGCACCGGGACCGTTGTCACCTATCACATGCGATTTGTGGTGATGTAGCGTTCAAATTTGTGAAGGGTGTTTTTAGCGTCGTGTGGGCTCATTTGCTTTCTTCTGAGACTGAGATGATAAAGGCTGATATCGATCTCTTGTGTGTGCGTGTTAAGCACAAAGCTGCACTCTGGACATGATTACACGAGTTCAGCGTAAGACTGGGAGCTGGGGGACATCTTTCCTGGCTCCGCTAAAAGTTTAAACCTAGTGGCACCTCTAAAGTTCACTGATTACCAAACTATTTAGGGTGCCTTACATGCCGGAACGCTGCACATGTGTGAAATGCAGCCTGTGTAAAATAGTAGGGTGACATGTTTTTGTAACATTAACTACATTTATAGGAGAGTGATGTTCATTAATATGTTGAGAAAAGCTGCAAAGTTTCTTTTTGGATTTGTGTGTTGCACCTTGAACAATGTGCACCATCACAGACAGACAGTCATTTTTTACTAAGAAGACAAAAAAAAAAAAAAAAAACTCAAATTCCCAACAGTAGTGCCTGATAAATCCTATTCTTCTGTTCCATGGAGCGCCATACTCTACACATGCTTCACCTCCTGTGCTACAACGCCAAGATCCAGGTAATTCTATACTCAGAAGCGCCACTGATCCACTTTCATAGGAATGAGCGGGGCCCTGCCTCCAATTCTGTATCCAGTTATCTATATACATCCATGGTCTGTGTACAGGCGCGATGGTGCCAAACCTTACTGTGCAGACAAGACTATAGTCACTGCACCCTGCTGTTCACCAAGACATAGCACCAGCATGTAACCTCCAGGAAATCACAAGTTTGTGAACATTGTTAAAATCAGTTTTCATTTGGAGTTCATAATAAAACTGTAAAACCCAATAAAATTCACCAACTGGGAAACTAGTTCAACTATGCAATATATACATGCATACATACATGTACATACAAGACGCTGTTGCTATGGCAGTGCTGACATCACTGACAGTGGTGGAATTGATTGTGTCAGCAACAAAGAATCCAATAACCACTTATGCATGTGTTATTGTATTTTCATTCGAATAACTGAGGAGTGCATCGGCCAATTTTCCCACAGGGATTATTAAAATCTAATCACATCTAATGTAATAACCTAGCTTGTGTGAAACGCTCAGTGCAACAGGAAAGTCGGTCGCAGTGGTATGATAACCCCTGTGCATGTGGAAGTGTTTGCGTTCCTACCTGTAGAACTTTGCCGGCGTTGTAGATGTTGTCCACATATGTGTTGTAGCGGTTCAGCTGAGGACAGAACTGGTCGAAGCCTCGGCCAAAGTAGCCGTTCTCCAAGTGGACCAGCAGAGACCTGCCAAAGAGGAGCCGAGATATTATCAAATACAAACACACCACGCTGAGGCTGAAAGACCGATCGTGCAAAGGCTGAAAATCACCATGTGAAAGAACGCAATTTTCAAATCTGAAGGGCTGAAATTATAAACATACATTTACAAGTAGCTGCATCTTAACAGGCTGTCCAAAAATGAAAGGTTTAGTCTGGCTATGATGGCAACTGGCAACTAAGCTCTAGTTAATTAACGTTTATTCTGTGAGCCGGCCAAACAGCAAGAAATACACTCTCGGCTGTTGTCTGGTTAGTATGCTTTCTGCGGGCCACCATTTTGGCTCAGCCAATGATGGACCAGGAGGTATTGATCCAAGTTAAGTATACCACTATTGTAATCTCTTTTAAAAGGGCTTTCCCCTAGGAGACTGGTTTGCATAGGTTGTACATAGGTGGTACATAGGTGGCCGCCCCCTCAGCTCCGAGTTTACACGGCTTTTATTTTACTTGCAAAAATTGCAATTGCACCCTAAATCAAACGCAACCATGCATTTGTAGAGTACGCTGACCCAGCCACTTTAGTTCATTAATGCTGACCCAGCCACTTTAGTTCATTAATACGCTGTCACTCTTCTTTTAGGCAGAAAAGCAGGAAGACATCAGTACAACACAGGACTCCAACACAGGACATGGCGGAAGTAACTATTTCAATATGTATGGCGTATTATTTGTGCATCACAGACCTTTCACACGTTCAATTCAAAGTGTCCCCTGCTGAGCATTTAGCCTCCAGTCAAACTGTATTGGACTTTGAGTTAATGCACATTACTGCCCGAGAATGCACTGCTGCTCTGCATCAGTGGCAAGAAGGAGCTCAAATAAGGCGAGATCACATCTGAGGCATCATTTTCAGCAAAGGCACACATGTTTAGAGAGAGTGCGGAGGTTGAGCAAAGTTCAGAGGATTGCTTCCCCCGTTAATGGGAGGTTTAGGCTCTGTAGTGTCATCTGAAGGCCTCTCCCTGTGGGTGACGTATTTACTGGGGCCCAGGCGGTGGGTCTACCTTCAGGGCACCCAGGGCCACTTTGTAGTAAGAACACGCCCGCTGAACTCAGGAACAAAACAACTGGATCAAGGCAGAGGAAAAGCAGTCGTTCAGCCTGTCAGGCACATTACAGTAACACGGACGCAATTGGTTGGGGGTGTTGACACTTGTGAAGGAGCTTGTTATCCAAACTTAGAGGAAGTACCACACACACACACACACACACAATCCCACTCTCTAATGATGTTCCCAGAGACTTCTGTTCGTACATGCTGTAAGAAGGAGCACTTTGCTGTTGAAGTTGATTTAAATAGATTTTAATGAAGTTGTGCGCCAAGGTAGCCTCTGTTCATAATCAGGAGATGCAGGAGCAGCCGAGAGAGTTCTAACGAGGGCAAAGGGCGGGAAAAACTCTGTTTCCGTTTTTTTCTCCTCTCACTGCCAGAGGCTATTATGATAAATATGAAATTATGGATTACATTTTTTATACTTTTTTCACAGCAATTAAATTGTCTGGCCATCAGCAGCAGGATGGAGATAACATTAGCATTCCGCGTGTGTCACGTTAATCCACATTAATTCCGAGCAGTTGCGACATCTGGGGCGGATACAACCTCGACCAAACAATTCAGGCCGAGGCGCCTTCATTTGGAGGAGGCTTGAACAGAGGAATACTAATTGTTACGACACAGCGCGAGCGTCCGCTAAACATAAATGACTACTTATTAAATATATAAACACAAACCACGAGTCGCTGATAAGAAAACAAAGCAGGAAAGCAGCATTTGGTTGCTCTCAATGAGCTGCACAATGTGATTCATGCCGTGTTGAAACGTAGTGACTCGTGTCACTCTGCGTCTGATCTACCTCAGACTATTCTCGTTATAACCCCCCCCCCCTTCTCCTCCCTCTTCTAAATCCATTGCCGATTGTATGCTCCTCACTGGATCCACTGACTGCACTTTCAAGTTGTTGATTCCTGTTTGTCATGTTAGCAGCTGGGGATAATTGGGCTGCTCCTTCTGCTGCCTTCTCTCTGTTCTCCATAAACAGTCAGAAGCAGAATGAATGGCTTGGCATATCAATATATTCACGTCACATTTTCTTATGTAACTCAACAAAGCTTAATGAAGGCAGAATTCATTACTCCTATTCCCACTGCACTCTGGAGTTAAGTAAATAAAGACAGAAACATCAGATGAATATACCTCCACTCTGCACACACTGACACACTTGTATCACTATCAGAGGATCATTATGATGTGCAGAGCTGACAAGTGCAGCTCTCACAGAAGGTTTCCTGCCATTGAAGTGGTTTCTTGCTGTTTTGTGAGGACCAACGAGTCGTCGTAGTAGTAGGAAGGCACACAGATTCCCTGGCAAGTCCAGGATTCTTCAGATGCAGAAAACGTTCACCATCGAGCTGGAATTAAATGTGAGCGCCATCGGACCGCGGTCGTGCTTGTTCAGCTTTCCATATGTGTTGCGTTTCTCGTGGACTTAGTGCTTTGATTTGTGTCATAAATGTAAAAAAAAAAAAAGAAATAAATCTGCACACAACTTAAGATTTGTAACATGCAGCCTTTCTGCGTGAAGTATGCATGTTTTCCCCGTGTTGGTTCTTTCCGGGTACTCCGGCTTCCTCCCACAGTCCAAAGACATGCTGGTTAGGATAATTGGTGACTGAATTATTCGTAGGTGTGAGTGTGAGTGTAAATGGTTGTCTGTCTCTATGTGTCAGCCATATGATTGACTGGCGAACAGTCCAGGGTGTACCCCGCCTCTCGCCCAATATCAGCTCGGATTGGGTCCAGCCCCCCCCCCCCCGCCGCAACCCTTAAGGATAAGCAGTATGGACAATGAATGGATGGATGGATTTTCTGAATATTCGTCTGGGAGGATGCAAACAGTGCTGGTGGATAGGGTCAGCATTTCTGCAGTGTTTGTGGATGCAGGGAGCCATTCTGACCAGTCCCGCCCAAACAATATAGCTCCACTGATTTCATTATTTTATGATGTGCATTAATAAACAGACACATACCTGTTGGTAGTAACGTAGTAAACATTTGGTCTCCTCTGCCTTTAAACAAAACACTCTGACTTGACTTTTGTAGGTTATTTGGCTAAATAATCGCCCTGTTTGCTCATTTTGAGCCACCATACCTTGTATGTGTATCCATGGCAACACCAGTGAACGAGATGAGATTCAATCAAGCTCATCGCCATGGAGGAGGACTAGCTTGATGTCCGATCTGTTCACGTGGTATTGATTCTTTATATACTAGCGTTTTTTTTTTCAAGACAGTCTGATCATTGACTCAAACTCTGCTCTCTATTTCTACGAATTACTCAAGAGTAAAAGGAATTATTATTAGCATTAATTGGTTACTGGGCTGTCCTCCATCAAAGGAGCCTTTAAACAACCCCAAAGCCACGACAGCCACACGTCACGTCTTCTGCATTTAACATGTGTGGAAAAACAACATGAGATCTTGTGGTTCAACCAACAGTAAGCCTACAGTTTGGAGGCATTTACTGACCGTCATTAACTAGCTTAGCATTAGCCCCAGTGCAGCACACAGCACTTGAGAAGTCCTGTTGTCTCAGCAAACGTTCACACAGCCTCCTACTCTGAACAAAAAAACAAAAACAGTATTCCTGGTTGTCAGTGGCTAATGTTAGTTAGGAGACAAGAAATAAACTAACTTTGGAATTAGTGCCTGGGACCAGTCCATCCACTGGATACACAGACAAAGCTGATATCAACCTTTTATCAAATTCCCGTGAGACAGTGAGCGAGCCAAACCACAAAGGGGAAGTATTAACTGGAATGTAATTACAGAATTTTAGATTATAATCCCTTACACTACTCAATACTGAAAAAACTCATCACATTACTGGGTCAAGTAAGCCAACGCTGCTCCTTTTACAATCTGTTTACACTGAAGGGGTAATATAACCGCTCAACTGAAATGCCCCAGACATATTTGGCCTTGGTTAGCACAAAGACAGGAAGCGGGGCCAAAACCGCATATCGTGTCTTGTCTTGTTGTCTCCCAAAGTAAAATAAATGCTTTACATCTGACTACAAGTGGGTACCAGTTCCAATATGATACCCATGTTTCTGTATCAATACCAAAGTGTATTTTTTAATCAAATGTGTTTTTTATTAACAAAACCCTTCTTTCTCATTTTTCCCACAGAATTTTGCCTAAACACAAGCAGTCATATTGGACTTAGTTGGACTGAATAAAAAAAGTTTTTGATTTAAATCAGGAATTATGTGGCCAAACAACATCAGAACAATAACATAATCTGACCAGACATTCAATGCGAGGTGTTGGGGACATATTTGGGGTCACCACCATAACAATATGCTTTGGTAGGCTTGCTACCCAGCCCCCCATTTGACTGATACAAAGCACTTGCTGACCGAAGCAGCGTCAGGTCTTTTACAACATGTCCCTTGATTACAGTGAGCCTGTTTAAGACTTACAGTACATACTACTTAATGCCTCGTGTGAGACAGATGGATGAGAAAGTCACCCACATATCCACATCCATGAGAGCTCATTATAACCACTGTTATTATCAATTATTCTTGGGACTGTCACACAGATATTCAATGTGTACTAAATGTCAGAGTGAAAGAAGGCGAAAAGAATATGGGAAAAATCTATAATCAATCATTAGGCAGTGGTAAATCAGTCTAACACTAACACACTGTCTCTCCATGGACCATTTTTAAATGGAGTGCTTGCCATTATGTTCCATCCATTGATTCAATAAGGGGCTCATAATGAAGATGTATGGGAACTGTGGAACCATTTATCCAATACATCAGACTGTGTAATTCATACTTCAATCTTCATTGGAGCACTCTCAACAAGAAAGCCTGTCAGTCTGCAGAGGATGAGAGCCTGAGGGAACCCGCACCACTCATTATTTAGTCTGGAAATGGAATTCCCAATCAAAGGTATCCCAACCACTCACTCCATAGTTTGTCAAGCTGTGCAGTCTGATACTGAACGGTGCATGTTCAGACTGTAGACTGCAAGTCTGATGGGCTCCTCAAACGTAGAAGCTGACTGCCAACGCCGATAAGTGTAAATGATTGTGTCTAAACTGAATAATAAATAAATATGTTGGTAATCTGATTGCCATTGTGCTTTGGAAGGGGGCAGAGGAGAAAATGATTGGGGTAGGGAAACCACAGACTAACAAACCAATCATCAACAAGGAGCACCACTCAAAGAGCCAAAGAACCAGATCCGCCTTCCTCCAGCAATTACAGGATTGAGTAGGTTTGTGGGTACGTGCATTTGTTTGTGAAGCCTTGCACTAGAAACATGCAGCAAACCTAATAATTTTCTTTTTTTCTTACCTTGGGGAAAGAATTGCTCATTTTATTACAGCGAAGAACTGGTGTTGCAATGAATGTTACAGCCTGGAACCAGAATCAATTGATTGTACACACACATTTATTAAATCAGAAAAGATAGTTTAGTTTTGATCTACTCCTTTGAATCAAAGATTGGGAAAATATACAAAGGCTTTTGCTAAAACAACTAAGGATACTTTGTATTGTTATCTTTAACATAGAAATGATAAAAATGGAACTCTCACCACTTTGGAGAAAAGAAAAAAAAAGTTTTGGATCAGCTTTCAAAACCCCATCATGACACCGGTGTTTGAAATTTTGATTTCTGGATGCCATAGCTGAATCCAGTGACTTAGCATGTACACATGAACTAACTTCAAATACCTTCCCCAAAGAATGGCCTCTTCACTTTATATTGGCTATTCAAGGCAGCAACCACAACTGTGAACAATGCGCATAATGCAACATTACTGACATATTTACTGAAAAATGTCATTTACTCAAAAAAAATCAGCATTTGGGGTATTATTTCGATATCCCTCTGAAAAGAAAGGCATGCCGTTATATGCAAAGCTGACTGGACCAAAACGTCTAGTTTGGCGTCCTCTTTACCACTTTGAACTCAGTTTCTTGGACCATCTTCAAAGGCTTCATATCCCAAAAATCGTGCAACTTCAGCTTAAAAGGTTACACAGGTCAAATGGTAAAAAGGTTACACAAGTCAAATGGTAAATGGTCTGTATTTGTTGTCATTTTTGACAACTCAAAGCTTTTACATCACATCCTCATTCATACAGGAGGAATTTAAATTGGAGACCATCATCTGAAAAGTTAATCTATTGATGTGACCTCCTTTTTTACTCTATGCATTTGACTGTATTTCTAATGTCTTAGATTTAATATTTGCGTGTAAAATACTAATGTTTCTGTGTGGTTTAGCCCTTTCCATGGGGGTATGCTTTGTCCCTATATGGGAGTATCAGACGGATCCAGCAGTTCTGTCAGATTGCAACCACCTAGGTGACTGTGTTTGTGCCGACACGTTGCTTGTTCTAATTTTTGATGGTGATGTAACGAAAGATCTCTGTTACATCAAAACATTGCTTCATGAAATCCAAATTGCTGGGAGCTATGGGTACGGTGTGCAAATCCTTTGTCTGAATTCTAACATCAAACATAATTTATGTCGACAAACCTTCTCTCTCGTTCTACTGCACTTGAAGATTTTAGTTTTTACAGCACCTTGACGAATCTGGCTAAGACACGTAATGAGATAAGCTTCTGTCAGCTCTGACTTTCTAACTGGCCAAGCCGCTGCCCTGAGGTCCTCAACAGCAGGTCAGGTAGGCAACGAGAATTCATGAATTTTCTATGGTAACAATAATGATATCACCTGGAGTAATTATACCTGATATGCATTAATGTACCCACCAGAGAGGAGAACACGCACACACTGCAACACAGTATCGCCAACTCCTGCTAATGGAGGAGATAAGGACTTGCTTTGGTAAACTAAGAGTTTATCTAAACTGCATTCTTACGCTGAGACAAACTACTAATCCTCATCCCTTTACATGGTACACCGCCATCTCCAAAGCTGTTCTTTAAATTATTCAGAGGATACTTACTGGTTTACTGAATGGATGGCTTTAATTGAACTGAAGATGCTTTCTCTAATGTCCTGCCTCAGGGTTCCTTTGGCCTTCAAGATCTCCACAAAGTACTGTAAGAAACAAGAGAGCGGAGGCAGATGAAATGACAGCATTTCTCTGTATTAATAAGCTGGAGCTGGCCTGTGTCTGATTGGATATGCCTTTGATGACTGGAAATATTTTTTTTGATTAGGAGGTGCTTTCACTGCTGACATCTCCATTACTCTCGCAACACAGAGAGCAACTGTAATACGACCAAACTGTGGAAAACATGTGCGCCCCTTAAACACGGGGACTTGGAGGTCTGTCGTTTTTTTTGCCTTTTAGCCCCAGACTGACTGTTCAAATCGTATGGTGCTGTATAAACGAATGGCTCGTGTAAAGACAAAGTATACGGGGTTTTTGTTGTACCACGAGACTCACAATGAAGTGACAGCTGTGCTGGTCTCAAGTCATTTAAAGCGAAGATGGGATTAGCAAATTGAATGTGCATTAGGCCTAAAAATGACTCCTAATTGGAGCGAACGGGTGGAGGGTGAGTAATTGTGTAGAAATGAGGCTGCAGCGGTGGGTGGAAAAGTCTGTTGTCTCCACGGGGAGGAGGAGCACCATGATCGCTACCTTGAGTCTGAATGTGTACTGTACACCAAGAGTGCACTTCACGTGTTTTAGAGTAGGAGTGGAACATACTGCAGCCTTTATGTTTAACCTTGTGCCTCGGAGAATGTTTGGCACGATTTTGTCTTTATTCACGCTATATTTCTATTATGGAAATCTTTGTCAAATGCACTTTAAAAAGGGTCATTGCGCCCACATTATGAACAAAAAAATAAATCAATCCGTTCGTCCCTTGTAGCGGTATCCAGCTTTAGATATCCAGGTTTTGAAATGTCTGCCAGCACCACAATACAGTAGAGTTGGATGGAATTTAGTTTGAGGTGCTCACAATATTGAAAAATGTATATTATGTGTGTGTGTATATAATAATAATAATACATCTTATTTATAGGCGCCTTTCAAGGCACTCAAGGACACCGTACAACACACAGTTAAAAACAAACAGTGAAAAAGCAAGTTAAAAAGTCAAAATATCTATATCTATCTATCTATATATCTATCTATATCTATATATATATATATTCATTTTAGGGTAAAGCAAATAAAAGCAGACCCATCAATGTTGCGGTTGAGGAATGAAAGTCTCTAACAGTACAGTACATACAGTGGTGACCAGCTCCAACTGTTGGCAGTAGCGTTGTTCTGTCTGCACCAACTCTCTGGCTGTGCGGCTGCGCTTCCTTTCCCAGCGGTCCCTTTGCTCCTGGATGCTGGTGCCCCCGAGGGGGCAGGACGGAGCAGGGGAGAAGCTCATGTCTGCAGTGACGGGGAGGACGCTGTTGAGACAGAAGCAATCCGTCAGCAGGCCAGCTTTACAAACAGGGCGTTGCAGTAATGATGGCTGACGACAGCAACTGATAATTTAGTTGGAAGTTGTCGACTTTCTTTAAAAACAAAAAAAAAACCATTCGGAGGAGTTCACCATGAGACTCACAGAGAAGCTTTCCAACACAGCAACACCATCAGTCAGGTGATACATTTACTTGATTGGGGCGTGGAGGTGAGAAAGTCATCTGGATTTGAACTTCTCTCTCGTGCCGTCTTTCTTCACCCACTCCGGTCACTTATACTGCCTGAAAATGTTCATCCCCGCTCCACTTCATACCAACTGGTTCCTTTCCAGCTCAACCCGGCTCCACCCCCCTGCTGTGAGGCCACAGAGGAAATGTGTGGAATAATTTAAAGCTGTGGAAAAACAGCCTTTTGACTCCGGCCCGATCGGGTGGGACCAATGAATGATGTCATCACTGGACATCGCCGATCAGTACTTGGCAAATAAACCCGAGATTCTGTTTCTGATTTATACGGTTAGACGACAAACCCTGAATCTGTATTTTTTAGGTAAAATATTTAACAGTAGAAGAAAAATACGAAGTTGATTAGAGATGAGTGTAAATTCAAACTATTGGCACATTAATAGGTAAATACTTAAGGATGTTTGGACTGTTAGAAAATATCTTTTTTTACAATTACCACCAGATATAGTTATACACATCGTTACTCCCTGCTCACTATCTGCTACCTGCACTCTTTCTCACGCTGGTCTGTCCCTTAGCCAGCTGTGGTGATCAAACCCTCCCCCCGGCTGACCGACAGCCACGGAGAAGCACTGTCCTCCCTGCATTTCCTCATTAGTGTCATCTCCTCTGTATTAGCAGAGCGAGGAGAGGGCAGAGAGCAGAGCTTTAGCGGCAATTAACCCCTGTTCTATCCCCGAGGAGCCCTGCACTGTAAACATGAGGGTCGGATCAATGCTAACCAGGGTACGCCTCTCCCACAGGGAGACACTCACGTGGCGAGGCCTCACTGTGACTGGATGATGAGCCCGACTACATCAGCATCCGACGTTACACCTCTGCAGAGTGTCCAGAGCTGGAAACTCCTGTGTCTCCGTGGGAGCCTGAACTCAACTAACTGGCTTTTGTTCAACCTGAGTAAACACTGGGACTGGGTTAGATAAGACAGAATGAGCCTGCCTAAGATGCCAGTCATACACCCATGTAACCAAAGCGCACTGTAACAAAGTCACACGTACAGTAGGGTATCATTTCACTGTCGACATGCAGCTTTTATTTAAAGGATAACTCCGGCATTCCTGAACTCAAAATATGTGAAAAACAACATCTAGCGGAAACTGGAAACTTTTCCAGACTACAAGATCCGAGTATGGAAACAAAGAAGTCATCCCCATTGGATGTGTAGTAACTGGACTCAGCTAACATTTAGAGGAAAACATGATTTGAAACATGAAACTTTAAGAGCTGATGATAGATATACATATATTTAGGATAAGATAAGATAATCCTTTATTGATCCCCGTGGGGGAAATTCAGGTGTTGCAACAGCCAAGATAGGATATATGAATACAGAAATTGAAATTGATTTAATTTAATGCCTCCTAACAGCAAAATTAAAATGACCTGGAACTCGCGATGCTTCTAAAATTGATTGACACGCCTGACACAACTTTAAGCATAAGGCAAATATTCATAACAGCTGTTGTAATGATGAATGCAAGGACAGCTCAAAGAGTATAAGTGTCATCTAAGGCAAGATTTGGGCAACAAAGGATGAAATTATATTATATATTAGATCTACATCTCACTTTCACATTCAGGTGAGGCGTTCGAGGGTCTATCAAACTCCGTGATTAAGGGATTCTGTTACCTTGTGCAACTTTAAACTGCGGATTTCACACGTCCGTGATATCCCGCAGAAACATTTTGCTGCTCACAACAGTCTGCAGAAATAAATCGTCTCCTTAATAACATATAAACACATTCCTGATGTGGTCCAGCCTCATTTACAAGCCAGTGGAGTTTTCATTCGGATCTTTCTACTGTCTGGAGAGCTGATTATTTCGGACTAATAGAGATCAGCACTGTGAGAGGAAGAGAGAGAGAGAAAAAAAAGAGCATTTTATGATTATTGATATGAAGTGAGGATCAGGCTGAGATGAGAGGAAGGCCTTTTCTCAGGAGCTCAATTTAGGAAGTATGAGCAAATGGTTATGCTCAGTTCCCCCACACAAACAGACTTAAATATTCATTCTCTCAGTCAGACTCTGTTAACAAGGCCAGCACCTTGCTACACCTTGCTGTGACGGTGTGAAACATCACAAACACACGTATAAAAACCTCTTTATACTTGTATGTAACACCAGTGTTCCACTAAAATGTCCTTTTTGTCGAAAACATCGCCTGAAACTGTCACTGCGACAAGACGACATGAGGAAGCTTTTCAAGAACTAACCAGCGTGATGGGTTACAATCAGTGTCTCTTGTGAGAAACACACATAATCTGTATTACATCGCTTATGCACCACATGAGAAAGAAATAAGGAACCTACCTTCAGGTAACGTCTCCACTTTTAATCAAGGCGCTCTTTTCGGGATGAGCTTCCTGCTTCCGGGTTGCGGTATCGACGCGCACGCTGATTGGCTGTTCCGCACTGAGACAATAAGAGGAGGGGCTTCCGCTCTGAGCACACAGCTGGACTGATGCAGTTCAGTGACATGTAAATACATCATTACAGTAAAGTTCCACATTAAATTCTATATACATGGTATATTCTTTTACTTAGCCTTGTTAAAGGGGGTTTGATTTTAGCCCTGTATGTATTTTGGTTCAATCTTTTTGTTTGTGAATGAAGATTGTATTATTTGTTGCTGTGTAGCTTTGACCGAAAGGGATTTATAATTTGAACTATAATTGTGTCGATGAGATTCATGCTGAGAATGTAGGAAATCAATTATTTCTCTAGACCTTTTTATAGGTCGGGGTTTTTTTTGTGTTGTCCTGGCTTCCAGGTGTTGCATAGACTACCTGAACCCCTTAAACTTGGATTGATGTAATAAGAATAAAGTAAACTTTTTCACTTTGTCTTCCTCCTCCTCCTCCTCCTCTTTCCCTCCCACTCAGAAGTATTGGACTCTCATTTTGAATCTAACTGAAAAAAGCTGTGTGTTTGCTTTTTTTTTTTCTTCTTCTTCCAATTATTGCAATAGGCCACCTGTGTATCCAGGGTACTCATACACTGTGTGCTCCCGTACACACGGGCTTCCCTATCCTTTGTGCATCTCTGCTCAATTAACTCAACTTTATCAAATCCTATTTGCTACATTTAGTGTGGTATGGGTGCAACAGTGGAATGCAAAAACTCTTCTTTGCATCATTAAGCTCCCTAAATTCCCAGAAATATTACAGAGAACATGAACATGAGAGCAGAATGCTCTGCATGCAGTGGAAAAAGACTCGCTGTGTCCAACATGAATAAGTTACAGAAGCATTTTAGATTCCGCATGAACTTCACCCCGCCAAGCAGCGATACGTCAAATCAGGAAACACTTTGTTCTTGCACGAGTGCGTGTTTGATGTGATGTTGTATCTTGCGTTTGGTGAGGTGAAGAGTCTTTTTCCATCCACATATCTAAACAGGCTGTCTACACACCTTCTTTCATTGTTTTCACTCAGACTGTACAGCACCGTAATTACAGGCGTGAAGAACAAAAAAAAAGCTACAAACACTCACAGCGAACTTTAAATTTCACTGCTCTGGCTTGCACCATGTTCTCACGTGTTGTTCTGTAACTGATACCTCATATTTGCAAAAAAACCCCAAATATTTATGCTCCTAATTATAAGCTGTGAAAATGTATTAATACAAAAGCTGCTGTTTCTTCCTGCTCCCTCCTACAAACGTGATCCCTCAGACATAAATTGGATTGTGATGAGTGGCTCTTTTGGATTGTATATGATTTTACTCGCAATATATCTGGAGCATTCATTTTTAAAGCATTCCTCAGCATTATTTTGTTTGAAAATGTGTCTTTTTACTCTGGGTGGATCAACATGTGGGGCCCCAAAGCCAAAAGCAGCTCCTGGGCACCAGTTTAAGCTCTTTCCCTCTCTCTTTGTACGCCGTGTACAGTTGTTGTGCTACAGACTACAGACTTTTACTGATATTCCTATCAGTAGCCTACGAGGAATAAGTATTACAAATGCTTTTTGTTTAACATTGAGATCTTTTGGTAGTTTTCATTTCTCTTTTGTAACCATCTCTCTCTCGTTCTCAAGCATTCAATCGAGGAGATTTTACTGTGGGCTGTGTAAACTTCTGTCTTCTTCCTTAAAGACACAGCTGAAGCGGCAACAAGTGGTGAGAGATGCAGCGCCGCTTGATGTGAGAGCGGTTCCATGCAGAAGAAAACGCAGCTCAGCAATTTGCAGCTCATTATAAGATAAAAGTGATGCCCTCAGTAATCAGGCCGTGACGCAGGAGGCTATAGCATGAAATCCACGAGGACTGAGGACTTTCAAGTGAAAAAGTAGGATGCTTCTTTTTTTTTTTTTCTTTTTTTCCCTTTTCTGGAGCACATCCCGGGCTGTGGTTCGTGTTGCCTGCAGCTCCACAGAGCAGCGAGAACACTGACATCTAGTGCTGCAAGACAGGACACAAGTCAGCAAGGGGACGACTGGAAAACCAACAACCCAGGCGTGCACAGAGCGCCGGATATCCCATCATACATCACTGGTTTCAAGGTGATCTGATTCAATTCAACAACCGCAACCGCACTTATATAGAGAACGAAATTCAGCTGATGCACTGTATTTAGCTTTTTCCATCAACGTCATTCACATTTGGGTAATGGTTTGAAGGGTAGTTACATTTTTCAGTTCGAAGGGCCGTTAGAGATCATCTATCTGTCATTCTCTCAGTGTGCGTGCTAAAAGTTGCCAAGCAGTTTGTCACTAAGTGTAGATTCTAATCTGTATTGATCAACATTTGGACCACAGATAGACAATTATTACTGTTCTAACTATCCCACAAAAAAATATGATTGCATTTGACGGTTTCACAGTCGAACAGATATTAGAGGGAAGACCTTTTGATTTCCTGTTGAGGGTCCATTGATTCAACCTTTTCTCTGCGACATTAACTCCACAATAACTCTTAAGGACCTACATGGGCACACCAAGACGTATAAAATGTACGTAATATGGGGTTAGGACTTTTACAAACAAAATCTTAGTCCGAGTTATGTCACAGAGGATGATCATACATTTCATTTTCACAAACCACAGATCTGACCGTCATCAGTACTGATAGTTTATTACTGTGGATCTATCGTATCTATATACAGTAGGAATATAGTAGAGATTTATACAAATATTATGTCAAGTGCACGTGGATTATGATAGAAAATACATGATCAATATCAGAAGGTTAGTTGGTTTTTCATTTTATTAGTTTTTTTATCTTTGGCTGATCATAACCAACACATTCAACAGGTCACCAGTTCAAGTCAATATCAATATACAAAGACACAAATCTTCATCTACAGCATGATGCCAACCTCATTATAATGGTCTTAGATCTTGACTGACAAGATCCTCGTAAAAAATAAAATCACTTGCACTTCCACAGGATATACACTTGGGCTGTTTAATGCAAAATGAATATGGAGGTATGGAAGGGAACGAGGGATGGAAGATCATCACGTTGCAACAATTCCACACGTGAAAAAGCAACGTTAAAGCATCAAGCCCACTGCACGATTAACATGTGATGTGATTAGATTTCAGAATTTTAACTCTAACGTCCCTTAATTACACGCTTTTGTTGTGAAAAAGAATTCCTAGCGTGTGATATTTTTCACAGGTGCATTTTTTTTTCCGCGAGGGGACGGACTCGGATGGCTTCCCGGCGGCTCTCGAGCGGGACGTCCACGTTCCGCAGGTAACACGAGCCCAAAGAGAGCGAGCTAAAACTCTGCAAATTGCTGAACAGATAAAATGCATCTTTAATGAGAGGATTATTAAAATGCATGATATTGGTGGGCTCACTCTTTATTGTTTTCAATTTTATTGTGTTTCCAGTACATTTGGTATTATAATAATTGGCCCCAAAACAGACCGGTGCAAATTAGGCCTCTTTTGCCTCGAGGCAATGGAGGCATGAACAGTACAGGAGGCCACAGACAAAGGGTCCATTATTTTACCTGAGGATAGGAAGAAAAAAAAACTAAAAGCGTCAATAATCTACACAAGTGGAGGAGCTCTCCCAAGGTTCTGGAGCCCTTCGGTGTATTATTCATAGCAGCTATTGCCAGAGGACTCATAATTGACCTCTGCACTTTGTAAAAAAAAAACTTCATGAGATGAAAGAATGTGATGTTTTGTAATTCAACTTTTGAGTCCCCCTCTCCCCAATCCAATAGTATTGAATTGCAAGTCATGAATAATTCAATGCATAGGAGGCAAGGCTACCTTAGCTGGAAGATGTTATATGAAACAAGGTTGCAAGACCAAGAGATATCAAATGAGTTGGCTCTAAAATGATAAATAAATAAAACAACAAATAAAAGTCACATCAAAATAAATAGGAGCACTGTTGGACAGAAATCTCTTAAGTGAATACAGGGGAAATATTACTGTCAAATAGTACTTTCCATCGGATGCTGGCACTTGATGTGAAAAAATCTTTTAAGTGTTTATTGATGTGGAATCCCATTATCTACCATTGCTGAAGGGGGGCAAAGGCTTCATTTATGTTTTAATGCTTCAGCGCCCGGCTCTTCACTTAACTTCTGAGTTGTAATTAACAATGTTTTTGTGAAATGGTAATCATGGCGTCAAGTGTTGACACTTGAGTCATGCTTCTGGGCTGCTCACGAGTACATAATAGTATCAGTTAGACTTAAGTAGTAAAAATTGTAATATGTTTGGAGTTTTTTTCCGCAATTGTTTGAGAACTCTGCAGAGCAAAGTCTCTGTTGTCATGACTCTTTAAATTAGGGTAATTATTTAAAGCGTACCTCTGTCTTATCTTACGCAAATCTGCTCCGACTTTATCTAATGATTTTTAAGTCCGGGGTTGAAGAGGTGTAGATGAGGCATTAGCATAGGCGTTGAATTCCAATATTTTGAACAAACAAGAAAAAAAAAGAATCCCAAAATATGTAAGAGGACCAAATACAAAACAGTGAGTGTTTTCAGTGAGAGTAAGAGTTGTTCAAAAGCAATTAGCTGTAATTGTCTATTGTCTACCGTTAGTAGCCTTGGTTAAAACTCTCAATCAGCCTTTGGAACCTTGCACTCCACACTCCACTTCTGCTTTGTGTTTTGCAGAATGCTGAGCTCATTAAAGTGAAATGACCATTTGGCCTTGGGAGAGAAAAAATATTCACGTGGAAACAAACAGCTGCACAAAACTGAGTGACACTCAAGAGGTGGAGGACCATCAAAACAGCCATGTGTTTGCAAAACCCAGCGGTTTTCATGGATAATGATAAACTGTCATGCTCGCAATTACTGAAAGCGCTGGATGGCAGGGTTTTTTATGTGTGTCAATGAGGTCTGCTCCTAATTGACGGTCAGGGACACTAATGCGCTCAAAAGCTGTCGCTCATGCGTCAAAGTACAAAATGGGCCCGTATTGAATTGTCAGACAGACAAGGTCTGGGAGCTGGAGGAGGGCTCCAAGATATAACAACACACTACAGCACATACACTAGGCCGCTCCTTTAAATCTGCATCAAATATGCACGCCAAGGTGACCGACACTTTGCCCCAGACAGATGTGGTGGTAGTGGTGGTGGTGGTGGTGGTGGTGGTGGTGGTGGTGGTGGGGGGGGGGGGGGGGGGGGGGGGGCAGAAAAGCATGCGAGGGTCACTTCCCTCCCAACCTCTCTCAAAGATACTGATAGACCTAATGCATAATTACATGGCTCCAACCTATATACCTTCCTAACTGTACACTGTCATATAAATGTGGTGTAGTTAAAGACAGTCGCTACATAAAACTGTCATATAACTACAAAGTGTCCATTATTAGGGATTAATGATCCATTATAGTGTGAAAGGTTGTCGGTCTCTGTGTGTCAGCCCTGTGACTGACTGGTGACCAGTCCAGGGTGTGCCCCGCCTCTCGGCCAATGTCAGCCGACCCTTAAGTCTAAGCAGTACAGATAAAGGATGGATGAGTGGATGATCCATTATTTGAAACCATTAATATCTGATTATAGACACCTCGTTTAAGGAAACCATTATTGCAACCAAAATCTTAACTCTCCCCGGTAACACCTGAGAGTTTGACTAATACCTGGAACAATCATTTCTATCCCATAATGCCGTTCACTAAATAGGATGAACCTCAGGACCAACGGGAGTCCACTCAGTTCATAGAAGCCCTTGGCTCATTGATTGGCCTGAAAGCTAACATTATGCTATGAGGTTCAAAATCAATAGAACTGCGTACAGGTTGACAAACAGTAAATATAATTTCACAGCATGTTTAACAACAAGGCCAGCTAGCTAATCAGCTTTTATCCCTTAATCGATATCAAGATTTCCACGCGCATATGATAGGCCACGTGTAACGTTACTGTCGGCTGAAGCAGCAAGTTGAGAGTTGGAGTGGGAGATGATGGTTTGTGCTGACTCCGCCCTTACAGGACTGTAGCCCCGGTTCTCACAGGCATCGCTCCTGCGAGCAGTGATCGCCACGTGTAAACAGTTCAAAGACACAATCAGAGAGTGATGACGTGATCCGGAGTCGCAGCAGGCGGCCATGTACTTCCTGCAGCTTGTGTGTTACACTCTCTACCCCGTGGTGTTCAGAGGATGAGGACCCGAAGGATGACTCTCGGTGTTAGATGTGAGTTCGCTTGTTATTGAAATCAATTGTAAAGAGAGGCTCACCGCTCACCGTTTCACTGAAACTACTAAACAGGTGTCCTATATCCCATTTTAAGAGGCACCCAGCAGCCACTCAGGATTGAGTATTCACCCAGACCATGATATAATATCAGGGTATAAAACCAAGTCTTATCCTGCAGAATACATTCAGATTCTCAGCGATGTTGCTCTTTTTTTGGTGACATTGATAATTCACAGCTCTTTTTTTTACTCTAAATGGGACCAAAAGTTACAAAATTAACATCATGCTGTATTGAAAGAAGACTTGAAACTAGCGATTGAGACCATAAAGTCATTGGGAGAACATTTACTGAGGTAATAAATCAAGTAACACATAGGCTCATCTTCCCATAGACTTCCATACAATCTGAGTCCTGTTTAGAGCCAGTGGAGCCACCCCGCCATTAGAGAGTGCAAGTTTGAGGCTCTTCCGCTTTGGCTTCACTTTTCAGACCTGGAAGCAAGGACTTTCATTCAGGAAGCTGCTGTTTGCGGCACTTTGGGAAATAATTTAAAGCATAAAAGAAGTGCGACAGTGACAGCGCTCATCATTTGGCCGTTTTGGGCTGAGCTTTAGGGTGGAACATTCCTTTAACATAGCAAGTGTGACAGGTGTGTGTTTACCTGCAGGTTGAAGCCCCAGCAGAAAGATAGAAGGATGTGAAGCTGCTCACCGAAGCAATATTTGGGGTGTTCTGATGCTTCTTTTTTCTTTTGAGGCCATGTTCCTGTAACAGGACACTGATTTCATTGTAGGGGTTGATACATTTTCTTTTCATTTGGAATGAGTAAGAACTTTTTTTTTTTTTTCTTTCAGAAGGCTTATCTGTTGTGGACTGGCTAATCACCCTCAGAAGAAATGATTAAGGATATAATCACAGAACATTGTCATTAGTAATCAGCAATTTATTGTGAAATTGGCTCATTTGGACAATCTGAGATCCCATGTTGTTGCGGTAATAACTTTTTTTTTTTTTTTTTGCATTTGTCACTACATGCTAATAATTACACATTTCTTAGAGCCATCCAGCAGCAGCAGCGGATAAGGGCACATTAACAGCACCGAGATGATACGAATAGAGTCACTTCTTTAAATCGGAGAATTGTCAAATGAAACCTGGCAATTTAAAAGGTGATTACTGTTATGTGATCTGTTCATGGCTGCCGCTGCACGTGCTGCTTTCGGAAGACAAGCCTTGCTAATGAAGGGATTATACAGACGAGGGGAACTGGTGAGCAGTTCTGCTGGCCACTAAGCCACCGTGGTTGGCTCGTCTCATCTCGCCTGACCTGTGAGATACAGAGGGGTCGACGAGAGCGACGGGAAAAGTGGCAAAAATCTGAAATCCTGAAAATTATACAAAAGAAAAGTTTGTAAATGCAATAACAACCATAACCACCTGTTCTAGTGAGTTATGTGCAGAAAAAGGTATCTTTTCATTAAAAGAAAAGCGACAGAAAAACAAAAAAAATGCTTTCGTATAGGCGAAAAGTTCTTTCCCACAGGGATCTAATACAACAACATAATCACTGGTTCTGAAAACCAAAAGGAAACGTTTTAAAATGCATGTGTTGTGCATGAAGAGACAAAGTGCCGGCATTATCGCATATCAGACAGGGCTGTGACCGGTGCAGAGAAAAGCCATGTTTGTGCTGCTGCTGCACACATGGATACCTTTACAGATTTGTATTAAGTGGTGCTTAATAAGTGGTGCAGCGGTGCTTAGCAACGCGCTACATTTACTCTGTAACATACAGGAGTATTCTTTTTAAATAAATTTGTACTCCTAAGAGTAACTATTTTGCAGAATACTGTTTGCTCTTACTCGAGCAAAAAATATATAATATATAATATATATACTTCTAGAGAGTGTGGTGAGAGAGAGAGAGAGAGTGAAATGTAGATTTGGCCTACATTCATTTAATATATCGCTTCTACTGAAGTTACTCACTTAGGTTTTTGCAAGCTACTCTTTTACTCTTACTGAAGTAGTTACTTTATTTGAGTACTTTAAATCCCACTTGAGTCAATATAATTACGCTTTCGCTGGAGCAGGATCGCTGCTCCCGACTGAAGATTTCAGGAGCACCACTTAAATTGATGTGCAATAGAACGCATTCACATTTCTTCCATCTTAACTGCACTGCAATTGTTTTTCAAATAAAAAGACTGCTTTATTTTATTAGTTTTTAAAAAGGTTTTCCATATTTGCATTAATTTTCCTGAGATCAGGTCATGATGTTGTTTTACTTTTTAGTCATCAACGTTGAGCATCACGATGAGCAGCAACAACGGCACAGCACTGCGAAAGCTAAAGATGAACACGCAAATCGCTGCTTATTAAGCCTTTCACCGCACACACAGCAGCAAATCCTCTACTTTTTACAGTGTGCCATTTACAGTTATATACTGACACACACATGCGCATTAAAGTACGTATCCAGCAGCTTTAAAGAATAAATCACATTTATATTGACAGTAATGAATAATTAAGGGCTGCTCAATTAGCAAATGTGACTTCTTCTGATACCACAGAATATAACACAATAACATTCATAAACACAGAAACAATTTTCATCCTTTGTAGTTCTTTACTGTTTCCACATAGAGCCGAGTCTTACGTCCCTCTGCAGCACAAGGGAAACTTACCACATGTGGTTGCTTTCATGTGTTGTGCTGCTGGCCTGATGGACTACGCAGAGTGTAAGAGAAGCGAGGATCACAAACAGAGCGTATAAATGTTGATACACAACCACGCAGTATTAAAGGTATCCCACATTATGCCAAATCCACTTTTGACATCCTTTTCACAACCATCACACTATGAGAAAAGGCCGTCCTCTCTCTTTTTTTTCTGCCCCATCTTTCAGTGAATATGTGTGAAAACGCTCCATTTAGATTTGGCTCCCCTTATGATGTCATGAGGGGATCTCTTGAACATGTGACCTCCTCTGCCCTCCGTCCACTGAAAACCTCCTGCATTTGCCTTTGTTTTTTCCTCATTTACAACGGCTCCTGGTCCCACAAAGATGACAAAGGCGAGAGCAAAGCATGCGGATTGTTCTGTTCTTGTAAAACAGAGCGTGCAGAAAGAGCCTGACAACAGCTGCAACAGTCATGTCTGAGAGAAATAGTGTGTTTTTTAAACATTAAACCGTGTACACCTGTTCTGGAGGGACCTCCAAATACTAGTGTGAACTTCAAAATGAGAAGAACATGGGACCTTTAAAGAACAACTGACACTAAACCCTACAACATATTATCATTATGAAGTGAAATATTCAGGGATTCGTGCAGAAATGAGATCGCAACATTCAGAAAAGCAGTACCCTACAATATATATCACTAAATTACTTAAACTTAAATGGACAATACACATTTGTGAGCACATATTTGGCAGTCTGTGCACTTTAATGGGGGAATCACATTTCGCCTCACATTAATAATACGTTGTAGGGCTTTAATCCTTCTTCCTCTGTCTTACACTCTGCGTACAGAGTCCATCAAGCCATCAGAACAACACGTGGAAGCATTCAAACCTGTTTGCGCTCCACACAGTGCACCTGGCACGAGGTGCTCATGCCAAAAGTGCTGTCGACAGCCATTACGGCACGTGGTCGTAACTAGGGTGCTGGTTGCATGTGCCATAATTACACTCTCCCTGCTACTCTGGATAGAACTCACCAGGTTTCAATGGAATTACTTTCTATTGAAGAAATAGTTCTTGTGAAATATAGACATCCCTATCTGAGATATCTCATAATAAATATCTAAGAAAAACCACAATATGATATAAAAAAATAGTTTTTTTTTTGATATGGCAAACCCTTTAAAACTTTGCATCAGCGCTTTGATCAATTTAGCATAAACTTTGGCTAATGTTTGGTATTTGTGAAAGGTGTGCCAGCCCGAAGTCGAAGTGATTAGCATTAGCAAAGTTTCAGCAAGTCGTTTGCATTCATATCAGGTTGAGTAAATCTGACCTTTAACCGCACTTTGTACAGTCACTGAGAAGCAAGCCCACCATATCAAATGAAAAGAAGTGTGAGTCGTTGTCAGGGAAGCTTGTCAGGTCAGTGGTGACTGCTTGTTTGCATCATGAAGCGCTGCCCCCCCCCCCCCTTTTTTTTTTTTTTCTCACAACTCGCCTAATGATTTCTCTCAGCCTCAGAGTATCTCCCCAAAGCTGAATCCCCCAACGGGTACAGTGCCTTTAAACTCAGCAGAAAACCTATTTACCCGCAAATTAAAGCACCGCACTGGTGTGGCGCAGGAATCCGTACTAGCTGAAAAACAGGGCAATTACTTGGAAAGAGTGAGCCGGGGGAATAGGCCTCATCCAGAGAGTAGGTGCGGCGTGTACTCAAACTTTGTGTTTAAATACAAGCAGAGTGGAGGGTGGGGGTGGTTAGGGAGACATGTTACAAGCAGAGGGGTGGGGCGCACTCTAAAAACTTCCTCTCTGAAAGTAAATCAAAAGTGCAGCAGAAAAAAAAAAAAAAAATGATCCTAGAGTGAGGAGAGAAAAAGGGGAAAGCCTTGCAGGTTCATTACATCATGGAGGATGGAAGTTATGTGTGTGTGTGTGTGTGTGTTTGCGAGCGAGCTAGTGTGATAGGAGGCAGGAGATGGCGCGCATGCAGACAGGCAGTCAGAAATGGACGCTCTCCACTGGGGATTGCTTTGTTGTCTTTGTTTTAGGGTGTAGATCGACAGACTCATGGGAAGGAGTGGGGGGTGGTTGATCGGATGTTTGTGGCTGTGTGTGTGTGTGTGTGTGTGTGTGTGTGTGTGTGTGTGTGTGTGTGTGTGTTCACAGGTAGTGCTCACTAGGAAGTTTTTAAGCACACCTATCCACCTACCCTCCATCCGATCCTGCGCTTTTTAAAGGAAGCTTCCTGGAGACAGGATGCGCAAAACTGTTTCCGATGTGTCTTCCCTTTGGAAGCGTTTGCCCGTGGGGAACTCTCCAACATGGAGGCATCAACAGAGATACCAGTCGCTGAGGGAATGGCAGAACCCGCTGTACTGGCTGATTGAAAGAGGAGGCTGTGTTTGATAATGTTACTTTGGGTGCGTGCATGCATCTCATTCTGACTTCCCTCCATAGCTCGAGGGGCCCGCATTAGCCACTGACTGAGGCAGTGTGGAGGCTGTCTGTGATTAGCCGGAGCTATCTGTAACTGCAGGGATGCCTACTGCTACATGTAATAAAATCAATCAACTCTGGGAAAAAAAAGCTAATTCGGCCTCTCAGTAGCTCTGGATCTTCTGGTTCAGGTGTAAACTACACTGAAGTGATGGTGAGGGACAATCTCTCCTGCTCTTCTGCAGGAAGTCAGCAGCAGGTTTTCTTTTAGTGAGCGTTACCAAATAATCAAAAGCTCCAAATGTCTGTAGGTAGGGGTGCGACACTTCTTCTTTAAGACCTATGGGCCCGCCAGTGGGCCGAGTGTGCAAGCGCTCTTTGGATTACCGTAATTCGCTCACAATTTGTGCCATCGGAAAAATAACAACAGTTTCTGAAAGATGAGACATTGGGCTTTACAGCCAATATGGTGTCATTACGGTAATTCCACTCCCGCCTCTCCCGGAAACCCGCAAAACAAACATTTCTTTCCCAAACATTTCATTTCTTTTCAAGACAGTAAAAACGTTTTTTTGTTGTTGTTGTTGTTTATTGCACTGAATTTCTCTATTTAGGAAAATATGTGTAAAAAAAAAAACAAAAAAAAAAAAGATTTTCATTTTTTTTGTGGTTTACTGCCCTTTTTGGCGATTTATTTAATTAGTATAGGCATGAATCTATACATATTATTAAAATTTAGGATGTAAGAGTTGTATTGATGTATAGTAAGTTAAAATACTCCAAAAAATGGGACTATAGTACAGTACAGTAAATGTAAAAAAAAAAAATGCTCTGGCGGACTGATGGTAGGTCATAAAGGGTTAACCAATACAACAAACGTTTCTTTTCATAAGAAGGGGTTTCTTTTTACATGGATCATACAGTTGCTGACATTACTACTAATGCCGTCTAATTGAAAAGCCCTGCAACAAATCTTCCCCTCACGTGGGCTCTAATGTTTCTGTTGTTCTAATACACCGCCAACTCAATGTGAGGTCCAGGGTACGGTACCAATGCGCTAATACGCATAGACAGACAAACACGTTCACACCTAAGGCTGGTTTAGCATCAATTACCGGTGAAGACTTGCCGCTGCTGCATTTAATATGAGTTTAAAAAAAAATCCCTTTCATACTTGTGCTACTGCATCATCCCGATCCTGAATCCTTTGCTGTCACACCGCTGACTTTCGCCCATCTTTCTAAGACAGTTAACAGTCCGAAGAGACGGCCTTCATTCTTAGATAAGTTATAGCAATTTACAAGAAAGTGATTTGTTCCAACAATCATTCCATTCATTCAAGTGGGGGATGTTCCAAAGTTACAAAATGACGGTTTGCTCAGAACAAATGAAGCCACATATTAAGCATTTAAACCACCTCAGACGCTCACCTAATCAGGACTTTTCATTCAGAACATCTACATTTCTGTGACAACTGTGAAAAGTCACCCACGTGTGCTGATGAAGCTCAGGTGACACGACAGCCGAGGAAGACGCACTAAACTGACCTCGTGGTGAGATTGTTTTTTCAGTTGGATTAAGTTATTGAACACGAGAACGCGTCGCTACATGCAATGATCTTTCCTTTAATCTGGCTGTCCTGCTGTCACAGCAATATTTCGCCTGTCTAAAGTTTTTGTCCTGCACATGAATACATAGAAAGAGCTGATGAAAAATCAGATTACTCCAGGAGATGTCTAGCTGGATAAATGAAGTTTCTCTAATCTCCTACCCTGAGTGCAGAAATTGGGTTTTTACAGTTTACAGAATTACTGTAGACATGCTGTTTTTTTTTTCTTCTACATATCTACATAAAACCCTTGCCTGTTATAGATTTAACATCTCACAAAGAAGTTAAACGCACACACAGTGCAGCAATAAAAGCCTCCAGAGGACTTTTGTGCTCCTGTCATCTAGCATATCTCCGTGTTCTCTCGCTGTTGTATTCACTAACATAAAGAAGGAGTAAGTGGCAGATGAAGTAAATGTTTCACTGCCTGCATCACTAGCCTTTCCTTCCCAATTATTGCTTTTGCATTGACTGAAATTACATATCTGCTAACCTAACTGCCCCCCATTCAGATGGCTTTTGACTGTAATAAATTGCCTCCTGAATTCCAGCCTCATAAATGGCTCTTAAACAGAGATCAGGTGTTGGTCTGATGATGTTTTAATTGTAACTTGCGGAATGTATTAGCCGTGACCTACAGATTTTTTGTGGCAGCTTCCATTCAATATGTATGTGCGTTCAGACACCTTGGGTTTAGAAAGGTTAATTAACCTCTGGTGGCAGACCTTTACTTTGCACTTAACTTGGTCTATGTCCTGATAGCGCCATTAACCCGCGCCCTAGCCTCTTAACCTCCTCTATCATTACTGACGTAAAACCCATTAAAACTTCCTATTGATTTTTTTTTTTTTTTTTTTTTTTTTACATACAACTTCTACATTTTCTGTACAGCTTTGTAACATTTTTCATATTCCACACACGTAACATTTGCATTTTATTGGCACAGAGCAGCGCGGTTGGCACAAGAGGTTTCAGCAAGTAGATGGAAAGAAAATGTAATTAGTTATAAAATTAGAATAATCTTAACTACTGAAACAAGAGTAAAACATATTAAATGAGATTAACATTCTAAACTGAGGTGTGTGAAATATGACGCCGGAGTCCACTTGAGTGATGGCTGTAAAATGGCCCCCGACCACCTGCAGCAATACAAATAGGATTGATGGTGTTTCGAAATAAAATCTGAGAAAAACCTTTTATGTTCATTGGGTCTCTAAATAAGCGTTGATGATTCATATGATCACATATATTGACCTAATTTAATGGAGACAACTGATAAAATTGACATCATGATATATTTTCAATATCCTGTACACTTTGGGCAGTCGGTTTGGCCCACGGCTGTTTTAGCAGTATAAAACATGTGAGAGATATAAACACTTTACACACATTTGTTGAAATTATTAATTCTGGTCTAATTTTATCTTCAAAAAACTTAAGCTAATCTAACATAGCTCTACTTCTAAGCAAAGGTTTTCCCCCAATGAGGTTTGATCACAGCTCTTTAACAGCGAAGGTGCCATCAAGAAGGGTGCGTCTGAGGCCGAGGACGATGTTGAGGAGGACCCTGAACATGAGGGACCCTGGGGGTGGACCCCGTGGTTGTCTCTCTACCGTCAGCATGTCATGGTCGCTCTCTCCCCTTGCACGACGGGGTCGACTTAGCGCTGCTAATGTCATCAAAATGGTTCCGTGATACGCAGCCGAGACCGTCACTGGACTGCTGAGAGTGGAGGGGCAATATTTCCATCCATCATGTGTCTGAAGTCTGACTGAGAGCATGACAATCAACAATGGCCCTTTAGAAAATATGCATATCACATACTTCAAATTTCATATATTGTGCATACCGTTATCCTTGCTAACACAAATTATATCTATTTCTGTACTTAAAAAACTCCTTTAAACTGGAAAGTGTACAGGATGAAGTCCAGGAAGTGTAGCTTGTACAGAAGAACTCCAGCTACATTGCAGATATAGCTGTAATATAATGTGTAGCTATAATATGATATAATTTATTTCAGTTACCTCGTTAAATAACTCTCTTCTGTGACAATTAGCATGCAAGCCCCACTGCAGGGTTCACCTTGTGTGCATATTTACAGACGACTGCCACCCATGCTGAAACATGTCGGCGGCGTGGAAGTTCTTCAGCATGCGTGGAAAAGGCAGAATGCTCACGAAAGCATACCACAGTGGCGATGTCATCGGTGACGCTATGCCTCAGCGAGCAATGCGGAGCTCACACATATGAAACCATGTGCATCATATATTATTCCTAGTAATGATGAGTGATCTACTAAAAAAAAAAAAAAAAAAAACAGTTAACATGAGACAAGGTGCCAGGGGCTTATTGTTAGAGTGTAGTTCTATCAAACAGACGTCAGCAGAGACGTCCCACGTAAGAAGAGACAGAGGAGCTGATGGACAGGTTGGCTGAGGAAGATGGAATCAGTGTGAACCACAGTCAACCGACAGCATTATCATATGAACAATGAGCGGCGAACCACGACAATCGTTTCATCTTTTACATTTCCCCTTCAAATAACAAGTTATATGAATGTCTGCCCATGAAAGTCTAACCTGGGCTTGGTTGAATACTGTGTATGTGAATGTAATACCGTGGAGGAAGAAAACACTAAAACATGAGTTTAGTCCACCCAGTAGCTTGGAGCACTTTTTTATTCTGAGATTTGATTTGAGTGACAGTCAGAAATCTGGTGCAGTTTTGCAGATAATTGAAGTTAAGTAATAGTCAGTGTTTTATGGACATACAGTGAGTTTTTCTTCAAGGAACAGTATCAAATAAGTTTGTGTTCGCCGTCAAGTATAGAAGATTGGAAGATCGAATTCGACAGGTCGGGCTTTCAAGAATTTGGAAATAGGAGTCGGCCAAGAAAACTGCAATCAGTGCTTCTCTATTTGTTATGATCTTAAATAGTTAGATCTTAAATGCCTACTCTAAAATAACTAGAATTGATAACTATCAAACTACAGTAAGTGGCAAAATGAATGTTTGATATAACATTATACCGCCAAAATAAAATATGGCCAAATAATGCTTGGATAACACTACATTATTAGCTACAAATAATAAATGCACTAACCTTTCTGATAAAATGTAAATATTATTAGATACAAGAGAGAAATGCACCTGCTTTTCTGACAGAAAACAGATATTTGCAGCCATAAGGGAAACACTAGCCTTTCTAACGGAAACACAATTGATAGAATCATTACACAACAGTGATAAAACGCTTTTAAATCAGCAGACTAGTTCAACACGTTCAAATAATGTTAAGGGTCTAACATTAGTTAGCTAGTTAACTTTAAAACATAGCTAGATTTTGGTTTCTCCTAAATAATAACAGATAATAGTTCCGTTTTCTATTTCGTCTTCTGCTGAGAACTAATTCTTGCCAATGAAGCAAGCTCTGGATGGTAGTGTTATACACTCGACCAAATCCTGTTCGTTGGAGAAGGATTCATGTTTAGTAGCGCATCATGGGCCGAAGCCCGGTTCGATTCGATTGACTCCTGGAGGATAGGGGTGGGATCGCTGGCAGAAAACCTTGAGGGCAAACTTCTCCCACGTGTACAGAAGAAAAAGACATGGATATCGATCGACTGAGCCATTTGATCTCGCTACATAGTGCCCTCTTTGACAGCAACGGTGTTATAGAAAGTTCGGGTCTGGCGCAAACATTTCATTTTTTTTTTTGGTGGGATGCGTGGAATGCACTGTTGTGCTTTAACAAGTGGTAATGTTCAATTTGGCTATCAGAAATAATTAATAATTATCAAAGATAATTAATAATTATTAAAATGAATGAACTTTGATTAAAGTCCACCTCGATTGGGGCACCACCTCGAAAAACGAGGAAAAGACAGCCGTTCTAATTGATTTAGTCTCATAAAAATACTAAACTATCAATTTGGAATTATGTTTTATAATTAATTTAATAATTACTACCAAAATTACCACATTGATAGCTAGCTGAAGGATTTTGGAGTTCTTGACAGTGTAGAGGTTGGCAGTGTCCACAGTTGTACAACATTAACGGAGACAGCAAGTATTAAAACATTTATTAAAACAGAGCAAAATTCAGGGACATCATTTGTTATGCATTAAGGACTTGTACTTCGGTTGTAAGTACGGCTGAAGCAGAGTAGGTGTTGAAGACATCTGCTGTTGCAGAAACAAAATCAATCAAACAATCTAACTAAATCTCTATGACTAAACTAAAATAATATGAGTGTAAGAGTGTGTGTGTGTGTGTGTGTGTGTGTGTGTGTGATAAGGCTGAGGAATGTGAGATGGGTCCCACAAAGGTGGGGGAGAGAGACCAAATGGTGATGGCCAGACCCCCTGGGGTGTGGGTCAGAGGCAGACAAAGGAAAGCTAAGTGCTGTTAGCTTAGCCTTGTCCCTCAGTGGCCTGTTGCCAGACTGTGTGTGTGAGAGAGATAAAGGTGCAGGTTAAGACAGGATGGTTAGTTTGTAGGCTAACATCAACTAAACTTAATGGATGCACAGTAATCTGCAACACATCACAATAATCAAACTCAATGAACATTAAAGCAAGTCAATACATTAACAAGGGTAAACCATGTATGCAGTAATGCTATGCTAACTATGCCCAGTTAGAGTTTGTTACCAGTCCTTAAAAGGGGGAACGAAGTGTCCTTGAGGGTGCTGCTTTCTCAGCTTGTTGCTGGAGGAAAGGTGTGGTTCGTGTCCGTGCTGTGTGGTTGCAGGCTGGAGGAATCCGGTCGCTCCTTTGTTCCTGTTAGTTAGCAGCTCTGTGCTAACTTGCTGGTGTGCTCCTGTTGTTGGTTCTGGTTATCAGCTGGCAGACTCTGGGTCGTGCCTGCTGGCGCTGATCTGCTTACTTCAGGCAGGACCTTGTGTCGCTACCATGAAGGAGGTGGCTGCTCTGGACAGACCACACTGAGGCAGAGCTTAGCTGAGTTGAGCTGGTCTCTCCTCTTCAGGAAAGATCAGGAGAGCTGGTCTCTCCTCTGCAGGAGGAGAGGGAGCAGGGAAGACCTGGTCTCTCCACTTCAGGAGAGACGATGAGAAAGACCTGGTCTCTCCACTTCAGGAGAGACGATGAGAAAGAGGGAGTTCAGTGGGGGTGAACTGGTTTTGTGGGCCTGCGGTCGTAAAATCATGTGTCCCCTCCGGCCAATGGTGACTGTGGAGCTGGGCGCGGGGGTGATTTCACACCTATCTGTGAAACTGGGGCATTGGGGAAAGGAGCCCAATAGTTTTACAGACAAAGAAACATGCGGTTTCACTATGTGTCATTCACTGTATAGTGAAGCCCAACATCCCCCCTGCCATCAGGATGTCACCTGATGTGGGATGCTGATGGGATAATTGTGCATGTTTCGGCCATTGTTCATTTTTGTCAGTCCAGGTGAAACAAGTTGGTAACTACTGGGCAGTTTGTTATCCAACTGGGCATATGCTGAATCTATCTTGGCTAAGCTAGAACAGACATACATTACAAAACAGTTCTTCATACACAACAATGACATACTGCATCCAAATAACCTGTGTTTCTCAGTTGTTAGTGAGGGTTAGTGGGAACAGGAAATGTCAGTGTGTTATGTAGCAGAGATAGAGGCACCTAAAATGACAAAGTCATAACAGTGTGTCCTACGTGTGTTTTGTATGATCTTACTGACAAAATATGAAGTTGGTCCAAGTGTACTTGGAAGTTGAGCAGTGGTGTTGAATCCAATCAGAATTTAGGCTTTCAGTAATGTTTGTTTATTACTGAGTGCTCAAATGAGTTTGTTGCTGTTGCTAACAAATTCAAATTTGCCTAAATAGCTGTAGTGAAGGTGAGGTACAAGATTTGGTGTCTGTCAACCTGTCAGTGCTGCCATGACCAAAAGGAGTGAGCTCTAGAGCTCTTACTCTTTCTTGGCCCAGGGCTGTAACGCTCCTGGTAGCCAGAGGGAGAGAGACATACAAAGTCACTGTCCGTGCCTTGTTCTGAGCTGCAGTCAGAGATGCTGTAGTCATCATCTGACCCGTACGCTACCTGGTCACTGTTCCTTGCCTGGATTTCTGCGTATGGCAGTCTCCTGCTCCTATGCTGGGAGTGTCTATCCCTGGGCAGTGGATGGACCTGGCGGTTACGCTCAGTGTCCCTATGTGGTCTTTTGTCACCCCCCTTTCGTTGGTTGTGAGGGTGAACTTTTGGGGCAGCTGACCTGTCTGACACCTTGGTGTGTGAGCTGGGTGGCTCACTTGTCCCCCCTCTTGCTTTGGAAGAGACAATAGTTTCCCAGACTACCTGTGTCATCTTCCGGATCTCCTGCAATGAGGGGTCACCTTCCTGTGTCCTGAGTACAACGTGAGTACGCACACATGGGTGGAGGTTCCTCAAGAATAAAGCTTTGAAGGTGGAGCTTTCTTCTAAGCCTGGTGCATTCTTTCCCTGGAAATATGCGTGTCTCAAACGTTTGTAGTACTCTTTCGGATGCTCACGACGGGCATGCTTAATTTGTAGGGCTGCAACTATTGCTGTGGTGTCGTCAGTAGCACAGGAAAATTCTTCTGTAAGTGCTTGACGTAGCAATTTATACTCATTTCTGACACTGGGAGGTCGTGACTGTATAAACTTGTGGACCGCTTTAGAGCTGGTTTTCCACACAAGTCTAACTTTCTCCCTTTCAGTTGCATGGGGTAAGTCAATTAAGTTGTAGTCTAGCTCCCTGAAATAGTCCTCAACTTGGTGATCACAGTTATCTGGATCAAACCTGTCAATGCTTCTAGCTAGAAGCTCAAGCTCTTCAAGGCGGGGACTCTGTGAAGGCGAGACTAAGCCAGTGTCATTGATATGTAAATCATGCCCTACACTTCTCTGTGGTGGAGGAACAGGGGCTGAACAGCGGCCACTCTGACGGTGATGCAGAGAGGAGGCTGAGCAGTCCTGGACTGTTCTAGTCCCATCTTTGGAGGGACAAGCATGGAGAAATGTGTCGTGCAGTGACATGAATGAGGGACTTGGGACGGAATATCTTCTAGAAGATATGCTAGACAACTCCTCTATGTCTGTTTCAGAGGGATGGGAAGTCAGGTGGCTTTGAGCTCGGTCTCTCAGCGGAGGCTGAGGAGCTGACTTCATTCCCAAGAACTTGTGTTCAGGTGGGAATAATTCATGTCCTCTGTTTGGGGAAAAACTGAACCTGTCACTGGTAGAAGAGTGTGAATCGGAGTAACCGGAATCACACTGGCTGATCGACTCTGGTCGGGCCAAATGTTCTGACTTCAGTCTATACATTTCTTCTTTCTGCGAACAGAGATCTAACTCTGCTGTGTGCAGGTCTTCTAAGTAGCGCAGGGCTTTCTTATTAGCCGTCTGAACCTCATGGAAGAGGCTAGCATTTTGCGCTCTCAGGATTTCTACCTCCTTCTCTATGGCTGCTCTACTCTGAAGGGCGAGGCTGGTTTGCCTGTGAAAAGTCAAAAGCAAGCATTTTAACAAGGAGCCCTTGGATGCCGTCTGTGCATCACACCTGTCGTTGAGTAGGGAGTCTATCTCTTCTGTACACTCACTGAAATTCAATTTGTTAATGAATTCGGGGTAGCCAGGCTTTAGGCTCTGTGCTAGGGAAGAAATAAACTGCTCTACACAGGGGTTCTCCATTGTTGCCTAAAAAGGGGTGAGGTAAAACAAGTTAAAATGCGATGATTTTAAAAGTGGTTGGCTGTGGTGTTGCGGTGGCAGACACCTTGAAGTGTAGCTTGGGGAATACTACTAGCCTAACACTGTGGTGGCCTACACTAGAAGGTAGCTATACACTATCTAGTGGAACTGGTGGGGATAGCAAACTGAGGCCAATTAAGGTAAATGTAGATTTACACAAAATAAGTTTACTCACCAAAATGTTCACTCTCTAACTGAAATGCACGGCAGTAACAGTCAGGAATGTCTCTTTAAGTTACTCAAGCTGGAACACGTGGCAGTTGCAGCTAGGTACTAATTTCACAGGGCTGATAGCACACTGTGGCTCTCTCTCAGGCTCTATTTCTTATTCAGGCTGAAATGCACGGCAGTAACAGCCAGGTTCAAGCTCTAAGTTCACAGGGCCGGTGGCACGCTGTGTCTTAACAAACAGGAAGCACTTTAGTTAACAGTGAATGGACAGATTGCATTGAATGTGTGACATTCAGATGCAGAACCAAAAATCTTCCTACAGGGTAGGTTTACCTGAAAGTTTAGCAGCAGTAGCAAGCTCTAAATGTAACACTATGGGGCTTTCAATGTTTGCTTTCAAACATAGGCACCAGTATTAGCATTAGCTTTAGCCTTAACTCACAGTACACTACACTAACTCTTCAAATTGTTTTTAGTTTAATTTAGTTAGATTGATTTTCACCACAATGCACTTGAAAGTACAGCTGGAAGTACTTCTGTGACTGACTAGTGGTTAAAAATGATAATTTTGCTCGTTTTAAAGTTTTTTCAAAAATTTTTGGTTTTGACCAAAATTATGCTGAAAATTAATATTGTACAAATATGAACAATTGCCAACAGTACTCTGCCTCACACGGGACGCACCATTTGTTGGAGGCACCGCTGGGATTAAAACATTTATTAAAACAGAGCAAAATTCAGGGACATCATTTGTTATGCATTAAGGACTTGTACTTCGGTTGTAAGTACGGCTGAAGCAGAGTAGGTGTTGAAGACATCTGCTGTTGCAGAAACAAAATCAATCAAACAATCTAACTAAATCTCTATGACTAAACTAAAATAATATGAGTGTAAGAGTGTGTGTGTGTGTGTGTGTGTGTGTGTGTGATAAGGCTGAGGAATGTGAGATGGGTCCCACAAAGGTGGGGGAGAGAGACCAAATGGTGATGGCCAGACCCCCTGGGGTGTGGGTCAGAGGCAGACAAAGGAAAGCTAAGTGCTGTTAGCTTAGCCTTGTCCCTCAGTGGCCTGTTGCCAGACTGTGTGTGTGAGAGAGATAAAGGTGCAGGTTAAGACAGGATGGTTAGTTTGTAGGCTAACATCAACTAAACTTAATGGATGCACAGTAATCTGCAACACATCACAATAATCAAACTCAATGAACATTAAAGCAAGTCAATACATTAACAAGGGTAAACCATGTATGCAGTAATGCTATGCTAACTATGCCCAGTTAGAGTTTGTTACCAGTCCTTAAAAGGGGGAACGAAGTGTCCTTGAGGGTGCTGCTTTCTCAGCTTGTTGCTGGAGGAAAGGTGTGGTTCGTGTCCGTGCTGTGTGGTTGCAGGCTGGAGGAATCCGGTCGCTCCTTTGTTCCTGTTAGTTAGCAGCTCTGTGCTAACTTGCTGGTGTGCTCCTGTTGTTGGTTCTGGTTATCAGCTGGCAGACTCTGGGTCGTGCCTGCTGGCGCTGATCTGCTTACTTCAGGCAGGACCTTGTGTCGCTACCATGAAGGAGGTGGCTGCTCTGGACAGACCACACTGAGGCAGAGCTTAGCTGAGTTGAGCTGGTCTCTCCTCTTCAGGAAAGATCAGGAGAGCTGGTCTCTCCTCTGCAGGAGGAGAGGGAGCAGGGAAGACCTGGTCTCTCCACTTCAGGAGAGACGATGAGAAAGACCTGGTCTCTCCACTTCAGGAGAGACGATGAGAAAGAGGGAGTTCAGTGGGGGTGAACTGGTTTTGTGGGCCTGCGGTCGTAAAATCATGTGTCCCCTCCGGCCAATGGTGACAGTGGAGCTGGGCGCGGGGGTGATTTCACACCTATCTGTGAAACTGGGGCATTGGGGAAAGGAGCCCAATAGTTTTACAGACAAAGAAACATGCGGTTTCACTATGTGTCATTCACTGTATAGTGAAGCCCAACAGCACGTTGACGTTGTTGTGAAAAGTTTGGATGCGAAAATTCGTCCAGGAATTTTCCATATTTTGTTCTTTCAGAAACTGAAAGAGTAGCTATTCAATTAGGGCCTTATATTTTAGTTTTAATTGTGATTTAGTGGCGCATTTCCAAAATAATTTGCACAAACCCACTGATAGATAATGAACCAGGTGCTTGAGGGGCTGCAGCAGCGTTTCCTATTTTACACAGTTGCTAATTTAGCCTGAACTGTGCATACAGATACCAAAGCAATGACCAGTTATTAACCAACCAAAAATATTAAGAAATCTGTGTGAAACTGTATGACTGTGATCTATAATTTATAAATGTGAACATGTTCCTTTCCACTCTAAACTACACAGCATGTAGGTGAGCGGAGACCTAAGATCTAAACCTCGCTCTCATACTCCACTTTCTCTTCCCTCTCTTTGCATGCGTCAGAAACAACGGAGCACAATTAACAGGGACTCGACTTTGCTGTGTGTTGCCACAGCAACAGCATTGATTAACACCTCACCAGTCAACAAATTAACAAAGTAAAAGCTCCCATGAACCGCTACTTAGAGCAGCAGTGCGTCACTCGCGGTGTTAAAACAGGACAGTTATCCTGAGATCCGCCGCCGTGTGGGTGCAGAAGGTCCTGGTGTCAATTAACTTCTCTAACATTAAAGATGGATATACCTCAAAGCATACTTTTAATTTGACAAGATGTAATTGAAAATGGGGAAAGTAAACCTATCACTTCCATAGGTGCTCCAGACTTAGAGCCGCTCTAATGAATATTTTTCTTCCGCTTATAATGATCACGTCTATCTGGGTATATAATTCACTATATGAAGATGATTATTAAAAGCAACGTTTTTTTTCCTTGTCTTTATTTCTCATTAAGTTCACTATCTAACCCACATTTGTATATTTATTACATGACTGTAACCAAATAGACTTGCCTTGCTATTTATTATGTTATGCATTACATAGCTGGATATTATCAACCCACGTGATAACCACTGGTGCTTTCCTTGTGTACATTCACTTTTTGTCTCCATCACCGGCAGTCATGGCTGTTTCTCGTTGTTTAAGAAGACAGGTAGCCCAGGGGTGTACTGGGAAATCAAGACAGAATTTAAGCCCTGGACTCATCCACAAGGACCAGCCTGGGGGGGGTGGGGGGTGGGGGGGTGCTCTGGTCAGGTCTGGATGCTCTGGTCGGTAAACAGGCAGACAGGGCAGGATGGCCAGTAACAACTTCATGGGGTGTTTGACAGTCCAGCGGCCCACTGATGTGGCGGTCCACCGGGATTTGTCCTGGTATGCCAGATGGCCAGCACAGCGCTGAGGTTGCCTGAGGAACGGCAAGTTTGGCTGCTGCATCTCATTTGTCACAAGCTTTGAGGAGACTAGATTTTTCATTTGAGAGAAAATGACTTTCTTTTTCCCTCCATGATTTCAGCGTGCACGCAGCACCAGCCTCATGTTGGCCTGGGGTGAAGCACAAAAGAAAAAAAATAGAATTACCATAGTTTTAATTATTCCCATTTTCTCATGTATGAAAAGACCCCAAATGAACACTCTAAGCGGACTACTTGATCACTATAAGCGAATTATTTAAACGGCATTTGTATAGGAATGATTCTGTCCCAAGCTTTTTGATCCATAATAGTGGTTTTAACTGTATTAACAATGGATCAAATTACTCTGGAGTCTCTTGTTGTGACAAATGTACATAGAGGTCTACATGGTAAATGGACTGTATGTGTATAGCGCCTCTCTAGCCTCAAAGCGCTGTAACACTACATTCACATTGGCACGGGTTGCCATGCAGGCGACCCGCTCATCTGACGAAGACTAACCGGGATTTGAACCTCCAATGTTCCAAATAGTGGATGACCCACTCTACCATTAAGCCACCGTCACCCCCCTTGTCCAAGCAGCTCTCCTCTACATAGATTACATTTTTTCTGTTTTAGCTCATTTTGCCCGCAAACTCTCTCATCAAGCAGATTTCCGGCAGCAGCAGCAGCATCAAGCTCCGACTGTTCCCCTGTAGACTGCCTGCTCAGCACCAAACGGCACACAGACACAATTAGAAATGTGATGTTGACACATTTGCATCCACAATAATTTCAGCTTATTAGCAGCATTATTGCATAAACCACCAGTACAGAGTAAATACACAATACGCTGATCGCACAACACGGCCCTGCTTTGTGTGATAGGTTGCTCGTCTGCTTTGTACACTGTCGGTGCCGTCATTATAAAGGTAGGAAAACCGGTTTAATTACACAAATTTCATGGAGAAATAATGACGCATGCTCATAATTGGCAATAGAAAGAGAGATCTATAGAGAGAAGAAATGCCGAAAGCTGCTTCACTAATGCAGGTATCAAAAAAAAAAAACAGGTGCTCTTTGGATCCAAGGACATTTCATAAGACCAAAAGAAGTGAGAAAGAGGTTAGACTTGTACTTTGCTGTGTGATCAATAAGTCATACCCAAAAAACGGCAAGGCACACTGCTTTGCAAAAATTAAAAAAAAAAAAAGAAAAGAAAAAGCCTTTAATAAATGGACTTAGCACCTCAGGGTTTCAACTCACAGTCTTCATCAGAGCAAGTAAAAACACGGAGCAGCTCAAGGTTAGTGTCGGCTGCCAGGCAAGCGGAGTGGCACTGGATAATTGTCACAGGTGCAGTCAATCAAGTGGGTGTTGAGCATAGTTACGTAAATTCAAACGGCATCTTTGTGGTTGAAAATAATTCCCATCATAATATATACACAAACTGTCATATAGGAAAACAACCACATGCAAAAATGTTATGATATTAGTCATATTAATATGGTCAGCAAAGGTCCCAGTACTTCAATGAAGTAGGTTGAAGTAGGAGAGGACAACAGACATGATGGCATATTTGTGCTCAGCAATTCTCTCCTTCAGTCTTCTTTTTGTTCTCCCCACATAAAAATAGCCAGATGGGCGCTGTAGGTGGTGGTACGCTACATGAGCTGTATTGATGTGTTTGTAACATGAAACCTTGTCTCCGTAGGTTCTCCCAGCACACACAGATCAGACCGGACTCGGTTCGCAGTCAACTCTTTTATTGTGACGTGAGCAAAACAATAATTCCGGCCGCTGGCTCCTGCTCTGGCCATGTGTCTTCTCCCTTCTTCCTCCCAGGTCCCGGCGTGCTACCACCTAAATAGGGAGAGAGGCAATTTACTGCACCTGTTCCCAGGTGCGCTGGTGCTACTTACCTCTCTCCCGCGCCATCTCCTGGACCAGCCCTGCACCTCTCTCCGTTGCAGCTGAGCTCCAAACCAGCCACCCCTCCCCAGTGTTAATGAATCCTTTTATATTCTAGATTTTTTTGAGTGTTGATCCTTGAGGTTGTTAGTTTGTTGCATGGTGCCACAGTGGTTATAGCACCCTTTGTGTGTCTCAGGTAGCCGTGGACACAACCTATCTCCTACTGAAGGACACATCTTAAGATAAGATGATTTGCTTTATTATATTTGCTCTAGTGTTTTGTGACAAAGAATGATTTTTGTTGATCCTCAGGTTCCTTTTGTTTCTGTCTCCCGAATTTATAAGCTTTTTTTTTTTTTTAGGCCTTTTGTAGGCCTAACCTCTATTTAGAAACTATGCCTGCATTTCTTTTTGCCTTATCCTCAGAATCCGGCCAATATCACGTACCTCCTTAAGAAGTTGAAATTGTCCGATTGGGATGTTCCTTTTAAGTGTCAGCAGATGAAAGGTGCCTGCCCAAAGCAGTGCGTTTCTGCCGATTCGCTTGCCAAAAACGGTAGCGTTGAGGTGTCTGACTCAGTTTCAGGTTGTCTTTAGTTGGATTTAAATATCCATGAAATGTTCATAGTTGTTGTTCAGTATGTGAAAAAAAAACCTCCTCTATAAACTTGTTTGGGGAGAATTTCTATATATTCTTCCTCTCATGGGCCCATTAAAGATAACATAGCATCTATTATTTAGAAAAAGGAATTGTTATAAAGTCTAAATGAAGATGGTAGGTAGTTTACTTCCTGTTGGGCATCCTGTCAGGTTCTGATCAAGTGCTTGTAGGCGGTCTTTGTGGTCTATGTTGGTGTATAAAGCATCCACGTCCGTTGTGACCACAAAGCGAGATGTGGCCTCATCTATATTTACAAGTTTAGTGAGAACTTGGGCAGTTTGTTGAATGAAGAATGGTAGGTAAGATGCAAAAGGTTTAATGAAGAACTCTATGTAATTAGAAATAGGGTCTTTCAAGGATTCATTTCCAGATATTGTTCCTTCTATAGTAAAGTTTAGTGGTGGTTGTAGAAGTAAACAGACTTTCAGGTGCTTAATACGTTAAAAATGAAAGAGTCTACTTTTGCTTTGAGCTGGTCTCAGTTAAAGTGAGTTAGCGGGGTTTGTTGAGCGTAAAGCAGGGGTTTTCAGCGTCACTAATGTGGCTCTCTTTTAACCTGGCTAGATCACCATGCTAAGTTATGCAGCACACTTAACCTGCAGGTTATGTTCAGAGTTCCGGAATAAATCAGCTGTAAAAACTCCCTGCTGATTTTCTCTGTGAGCAACGTAGATTCTCAGCTGAGGGAATCCGTTATAGAGGCGAACTTGTTGAGCCATACAAACGTATGTATAGTGCAGTTACAGTAGTGCAAACTGTATGCACAACTTATACATTCAGTTGGTACTGCAAATATAACACATACCCCATTATGGATTTGAATGCTTGGTCCTGATTGGCTGCCGTTTTACATTGCTGGTATTGCAGCTAATAGAACATTTACTAGTCCACTGGTATTTACCACAGATAATATTTGATTAATAAAATTCATTTCACTTCGATTTGGCCAAAAGCTAAAGTGATTTCCAAGTCTCCATCATTATGGCACTGAGTGTGACTTAGCGACTGGAGTATGAAGTTCTAATCAGCTGTATCAAGGTTAAAGTTTCAGAGCTCTCAATGTGCAGCTGCCACGTTAGAAATAGACAGAAGGCAATGAGAGTCGCTGAGCGGTTAAATAAATAAATGAACTTATTCTGCCAGCATTCCTATCTTGATTCATTTGTAGCAATAGTGTTGCTTTTAGCTGCAATATTTTTTTTTATATATATATATCCTTCATAGCTCTCCATTCTAACAACCCATTCCTCTTGACTGAAGTAGGTGGCACTCATTGATCGCTCCTTTTTTTCAGCTTTTATAGAGAAAACTTTAAGCAATCCGTACGTTTGGGCAGAAGAAGAGTGAAATCAACGTAAAATAGAGCCAGGACGAGCCTTTAATTCAAACAAGCGACGATTTCCACCCAGTTGCCAGAAGAAAATATTGGTGTGTTCTGTTTCTGCAAACCAATTTAGGTTATTTCATAATCAGGAGATGTTATTATAGCCCACCTCCATACTCTATTCCATCAATATGCCAGAAGTGATTGCAGCACAATAAAGCTGATATACAAATATCAAGAAATGTTGCTATAACATGTGTTTTTGGTTCAGAAATAGTGAGATTCAATGCGTCTGCGGTTTGGAGAAATGAAAAAATGTTAACGTTTTCTTCTGTTGACAGGATTGACAATCCACGTAGCCTGTTCGCTGACAGGTTCGGACATCTTGATTGGAAATAAAAACAGTAATTGGTGTAACGGTGTTATGCTTATACCGCATCCAATTCAGAAATCAATGGAGTACTCTAATTATAGGGGGGAGTATTAGCAACCGGGAAATAAACTTTGCCTGAAAACACCTTCCAAAGAGAGAAGTGGGAGGTACCCTCATGTGGGCACATCTATTAAGAACACCCCAGGCCTGGACACCAGGCAGAGCTGGAATCACTGTCAGAGCTCAGTAATAACATTTAAGCCTAACTAGTGTCTTTTATGTCATATTTTTCAATGCTGTGACCCCAGCTGCTGCTGTGTAATCAGTGACCCCTCAAAACGCCCCTCCTCTCTCCTTCTTAGCAGCTCATTTAGGAAAGTTAAGCCGAGACATATGCAGCCTGTAACAACATGACAGACAGGTCGTGTCACAAGCCGGCAAAGGTTGACTGTCATTAGGTCTGCAGAGCCCCACTGTCTTGCCTTAACAACGCTCATCTGCACCCGCAGCTGCTGCCTGCGACCAACTAAAACACCCCACAGTCACACCATGACAGTCATGGACGGAGGTGACGGAACTATGCTTGAAGGGAAGAGACGGAATCAAGTCGAGCTAAAGGTGTAGAAAGCCTGACATAAAAGTATACGTTTTCCAAATCTATATATCAGTGTTCATGTTATGTGCAAGACACTCGTGACCCATTGTGCTGCCGGAGAGACGTGACAGACGGCGGGGGAGGAGGTCACGACAGCGGGCCTTTCACCCAGCCTGGCAGTGTGAATTCTGATTTTGCAGTGTGGCCTTTTAATCAGGAACAATGCATCATATAGGTTAATCGTATGTTTGAGTTCAAATTAACAGTGAAAACAGCTGTCAGATAAATGTAATGGAGTGCAAAGTCGCATAAATTGGGAATAACTTGGACAACGAGTGTTGGAAATGGGATAACTGCAGTCTATTGTGCAAGTCATGTACTTTATTAACCCATCTATGCACCTCAAACTGCATCCTATGAGGTTTCTGTGCTCCATGTGGGCAATATGCTACTTCCTCCTTCGGTTCTAACAAACAGAAGGCACAATGCACACGACCACTAGGGGTAAACGTGTTGCTTCTAGCATTTGAAAGAACAGCAGTAATGTGAATAAGAAACTGAGTAAAGCACCACTACCCAGCTCTGTTGGTCACCCATGACACCATCATCTAAATAAAATCTGGCAGATGTACAAAGCCGCTAAAGATGCAACCACCACCGTGTCCATTATTGTGTAATGCTTAAGGGAATAAGAGAACAAACTGTTTCAGGCAGACTTTTAAAATTAATTAAGTCCACAAAACAAAAATGCAGGCGCGTATTTGCGGTTACTCAAGTAGGCTGGGGTTTGAAGTCGGTTTTACTTTGCCAGAGAAATCTACACCCAAGCACACAACAGAGCACATTTTGTATTTTCTGCTCTCTAATCCCAATTAAAATCCTGGAGGCGATGGGGAGGAAGATATCAAAAGAAAAGCTGTCCCAGAGATGGGTGTGGGCTGGTGGGATGGGGTGGGTGTAGGGGGGGGGTAATAGGGTTTATGGGGGGGGGTGGGGGTTGTTGAGGGGGTGGAGGAGGGGGTAATTATTTTGAAGGGTATTAAGTCATCAGATTTACTTTTATCTTGATTGCATTGTGGAAGTCGTGCATAATTAATGGGGGGAGCTTATTAGGAAAAGATGATTAGGCAAATTACACAGGTGTCGGATGCATTTTTCATGATGAATTTTGCCAGGACAATCCTAGATTTCCATCTGTTCTGCTCCTATCAGAGTGTCACTTCAGGGGAAATTAATACGACATAATAAAATGCAAATTGCAGGCCAGGAAAAGAGAAAATAAAAGTATGAATAAGACTTAAGGGTTTGTGCTGAAATAAACATAAACAAGGAATACCCATTTTAGAGACATTCTCAACATCAGCAAGCTTTTGGCAAATGGGACACAATAAGCTGATTCATTTTAATGGACAGTGGGAATTTCATTTTATGATTACACCGTGCAAAAAAAAAAAAAAAAAAATGACTTTGTCCTTCACAGTTATGTGTGGTGTGAAGTCATTCAGTCCTCACTATATGTAGGCCATTACCTCAGGTATAATTAAGACTCACCTTTCATTTGGTCTTTAATAGTGGAAGGTTTAAAAAGCCCAGTATTATTCCCTGACACTGTTTATCACCCCCTAAGCATAGCCTTCTCTGCTCTCTGCTTTTCATTGGAAGCATTTCTATTAAACGCTGATACCGATGCTTAGACCTTCACTTTAATCGAGCGGTCTTTCAAATATCTTTCTTAAAAGCTGCCATAAAACGAGTGGCTCTGACCTAGGTTTTGGCTTTTAATTACACATTGACACGTTCTGAATAGTTTTCCGCAGCTCATAAACAAAATTCTGATGCAATGAGGCAAATTAGACATTTAGCAAAGCACTTGAAGCATTTGAACAGATTTAACCACCGCAATCGTGCCGCTGATAAAGCCACGGCGTAGGCACTATCAAACTTATAACTCTGAGCTTGTTTCTCTGCAGGCTCAGACCATTCTCGCCTTCCTTTCCAATGATCAAACCTGCATTATTGAAAGGAAAACTCTCTTCTCGGCTCAGTGTGACCACCATGTCTTTTCTTGGTGTGGTCCTCTCCTGCTCGCCTTTATTGGGACTCCCCAAGGACTACTTCAAGGCCCCCTCAGATCATTAGGCTCTCAGGCGGTTGGGCTTTCACCTCTCACACCTGTGAACCTTCTTCATAAATTCTATCCTCCCACAAGCAAATCAGCAATGCTGTTTGTGCTGCTTTCATCTAAGCCTTTTCTCTTGCTGTTGGTTGTTGAGCTGCTCATTTGTCTGACGACTGAATGGAACACCGTGAGGATTTTTATTAGTTACCGCTGGCTCAGTGGAAGGTTTATGCATTGATGAAACAAGAACACTTAATGTCAGCTTTATTTGCCAAGTATGTGAACACATACTCCTTTTTTGTTGCTGCCATTGTTCCACATGGTTCTAATAGACGTATAAGACAGTCAATCAAACAAGGAAAAAACAAAACTTAACTATTATTTAGATTATAGCAATCATCTAATAATAATGCAAAGTATATGTGGTTGTAAGCAGGCAAAAGATAACAAAGGGTTTAGCATGTAGCATGTCTAAACCAAACAGGAAATTGAATAGTTAGTCCACCACAACTTGAACATTACAAAAAGGATTTTTGCCCTGTTCTGCCGACACTGTGGCTAAAGTTTGTGGAAATTTGTTTTGACTGCTCTGTCATGGTCATATGTGAAGTTATAGATTTTACATCAGTATGTTTAAAGTCCTTAATGAATTCACTAATATCTCCAGAAAACTTGGACACTATGATTAAAAATCATAAAAGGTGTTACTTTGTGTTATTTTTCTGCACTATGAAATGCACCAACAGTTCAAGGAGATGAAGGTAAACTTCAAATTTGTAAAAATGCGTTCAATTCATCAACCCTAACCCTTTTCCTCAAACTGATTTAACCTGATGAGAAATTGACTCCTGCGAGTCATGTGCCATGCCAACGAATGCTAAATATAAGCTGAAAGTTATTTTTAACATATGGTACAGTTAGGGTGGATTTGTAAAAGCAAAATTTAGTCGCTTGTGGAAAAAAGTAGACATGACAGGAAATAAAAATGGGCAAATATGACTTGCAGTCTAACAACATCATTCCACTGTGTGTGTGTATATATATATATATATATATATGTGTGTGTGTGTGTGTGTGTATATGTATGTATATATATGTGTGTGTGTGTATGTGTGTGTGTGTATATACATATATATATATATATATATATATATATATATATATATATATATATATATATATATATATATATATGTGTGTGTGTGTGTGTGTGTGTGTGTGTATGTATGTATGTATGTATACTGTTGCCCATAAAGTTGGAATCAAATGTTTTTTACCTCTTCTCATGAAATGATTGTGACAATGTGATTCATTCTTGATAAATAAAGTGTATATCTTCTCAACTTTATTGATCAAACTCTTCCAAACAGATCACAGTGAAACTTAAACCACAATGAACCTTTGCAAAATTATTCCAACTTTATTAGCAACAGTGTACATATATATATATATATATATATATATATATATATATATATATATATATATATATATATGTACACACACACACACACACATACACACACATACACTTTATGATTATCATTAGCCTTGTATGTCTTTATGTGCATTTTCAGAAAAGGTTAAAGAATTCTGCAAAATTTGAAAAAACTTAGTTTTTTGGCAAGAAAGTTTTCATGTAACATTGAACTCACATTACTGATCAGCTGTTTCAGCTCTTGGTGTCTTTGCCTATGCAATAATATCATCACATTTCTTTGTATTAGTCTCCTGAGTGGTCATCTGGCAGACGTAGACAAATCCCAGTGGGCTGGAGGAGGTTTTAACCGGCTGTCTGGCCCTGTCTGTTTTTTTTACCGGCTCTCTCTGCGTTCCTGTCATTCGGCATGCGCATATGAGTGACCTGCGCCCTGCCTCCACCTCAGCACAATGAGGGTAACTGGAATTTATTGTGGTGCTTCCTAGGGATGTGCATTTCAAGCTAGAATACTATTCAATACTCACAATGAACTATTGAAAGTTCATCCCTCGTACGCATGAACACACACACAAACACCAGCGGGCGTTACTCCTTCAAACTTTGTTAAATTGATGTTTTCATTATCTGTCAACTTTTGGCTTTTATTGCTGAAACAATTGCAGAATTACATGTTGGACATAAACATTTAGATTAAAGCAGACGTTCATTCGATCGCTGACCAACAACATCTTCCGTGCACCCGGGCCAAGCGCCCTGACAGGTGTGGAGATCTCCACGGGAGCACAGCTAAGACCTAAGGCTCCTTCTGGCTAATGAAGATTGTGAAGATGGGCCGGATGAAATGGGACTCAGGCTGCCGAAGCAATGACAAATCAGAGACTGTCTGTGCCCATATCTTTCCAGTAAAAACAAAGGAAAATCTACTTCTTTAAACAAAACGCTAGTTGTATAAACTATTCAATTTCTTCTAATTTGATGAATATCAGAATATATATATCATCGGGCATCCCTGGTGCTCACATTCTAAAAGTCCGCTTTTGTTTTATTGTCACTCTAAGTAGCGTACAATGTCACAAAACAGATACTTCAGCGTAACATGGCCCTCACTAAGCACAACACGCAGTAGCAGATTCAGCATTCAGTGAGTTGAATGTGTAAAATGCATGCAGCTCCATTCAAACTTAAATTTGAAGTTCAGACTTAAACTTCAACACGAACTTTTACTGTAGGCTCTCCAAACACTTGAACACAAGACAAATAGGGTTTTGGTGAATCTGTACTCATCACTTACAGTCTGTTTTCCTTCAGGTCGTTCAGGATTTAATTTCAGTTTGTACTCTGCCCTAGGAGGCGAGGGCCTTGGTGTGACTGTGTAGGTGGGATTAATCAAGCATCTGGAAGGGAAGGTGACAAACTGTCCGGACTTTTTGGCCTGCCAGGTGGCTTCCTGGCCGTCCCGGCTCCCCTCCGAGTCACATTGGATAATGTTGCAGTGAGGATGATGATGAGGAGGAGGGTGACAGATCGAGAGAAGTTTGAAGGATGGCTGAGTGGACAGACGTGTGACCTGAGAGGAGAAATTGGATTTGGCTCCTGTCTCTTGGGCTGGCAGAGGGCGGCGACAAGCTCGGTAAACTACCCCCACACGCACACACACAAACACACACACACGCACACACACACACACACACACACACACACACACACACACACACACACACACACACACACATTAATGCACCTCCTCTCCACGCCATTTCCATTTCATTTTCCGCAAAGCATGAAATTAAAGCTATTTATAACCTGGCTGATAATTACATTATACTTATTCCATCACGATTAGGTTTGTGGTTTTTATGATACAATGTCACAGTTTTAATTAAACTGTCTCTGGCAGCCTGCTTGGCCAGCCGCGCTGTTTATTCACTCCTCACGTGCTCCAAGAGCAACTCAGGACGGAGATGACCACCTGATGACACCCTTTACTACAGCCTGCTGATTGACAGCACTGTCGCCATGGTGCCGGCTGTGATTACACTGGTAATCTGTATAATGTTACGTGGACATATTCCCATTTGATTGTGGGCCTTCAGGGTGGATGTGATGAAGTTTGACATAGACGGATCATGTCCCCTTAAAATGTCTCAGTGCCTGTTTAATGGCTAATTACATTATCAAAGCAAAACCCAGACTGGTGGAAGTCCTCTGTCACCTTGGAGGAATTAATGATTGAATTATGAATCAAAAATCCCCCAAGGGGAGTAAAAGAAAGTTGAGATCCAATGTTAACAGTGGTACTTTGGAAAAAAAAAAATGACGGTGAAAATGTACCCTCTAGGTATTGTGCTCTGAGACCTAACTTACGGGCAAGAAAGAAGAAGTTGGTGAATTATTTAACAGTGATATATACTCAATAATAAATAGGCGATAAATAAAATATACAAGCTTGTCTTGATTAAGGTGTGTGTATTCCCCTCCCCTGACACCAACAGGCCTTTGATTCATGTTTCTGTGTTTGTGCAGTCCTCCTTCCTCCTCATATTCAACATTTCCACTTTGTGTATCAGACTTGAAAAGGCATTGGCTCTTGGCTGGAGGTATGCTGTATAGAAAGGAGCCAGAGGAACGCCTTGCCTATGGCATTGGCTCAGGGCGTAGTTAGGAGCAGGGACCACCCTGGATGCTCATTCATGTTTCATTGTGGAGGGAGAGACTATGAGTGTAAATGCATCCCACTTGAGTGAATTGTGGATATGGCAACAGAAAATTACGGAGACCAGTAATTAATACCTTGTGGATATTTCTCGTGTTTTTCTCTGTTGATCGATTAAATCATGCAAAACACTCCTAATTATAAGACTCCCCACAGGATGATTTGTGTCTCAGAGCTGACTGCAAATGTCATGGATGAGTGTTTGTGGCACCAGCATTGACTCTTAACTCTGCTGGAGACAGATGGGATTGAACTTTGTATGCAGCTCCTCTTCCAAATGAGCCGCCAGCCGGGGCCATCTAAACTGGTGTTGGAGCCATTTATCACTGTGCTGATATTGGCCTTTCAATAAAGCTCATGTAGTGGCCAGTCAGCGTGGCCCACTGGAACTGATATGATAGGGGACAGGACACGACTTCACTTAATAGCTTTAGAGGTGTCAGTCTGTAAAAAAAAAATATATAATGAAACATGCTTCACTATTCATTAAATATAAAACTTTAATGACAGTGAGATGGGAGGATAATTTGGGGATTCAATGGAAGTATTATAATTTCAAGAAATGTGCTGTTTTGGAGCAAGCCCAGAGGCAACCCTGTGTCCTAATAATTATGTTTATACCCTAGAAATTTGCAACAGGAAACAACAACAGTGATCTTTCCATAATCTTAACAGTGTTTTTACTCATCTCCATATACTCACACACAGGACACAGGATTTGAACCCATTCTCCATCAAACTTCTGAACTTTATTCGCCCCCATTCATGAGGATGTTGTCTGTTTCTGTGGTTAGGCTTAGGTATCAACACTAGGTAGTTAGGTTTAAGAAAAGATTATGGTTCGGGTTAAAACAAGTACACTACTTACGTAAGTCAACGTCGACTTTTGGTTTATTGGCTTTTGGACATGAACAGTGCTCTCCTGGGGGGGGGGGGAGGAGTCCTGTGTTTGAGCCATCCATCCACCCTAAACTCCTCTTTGTCGCTCTTGATACCACGTCGCCTGAATTACTACAGCCGCTAGAGGACGCCTCCACAACAAACGTAAATATGAGGCGAAATAAGCCGCTTGCACAGACGATCTGTCACGTGCAAATTATTCACACGACCAAAAGAGGTAGGGTCGTGAAAAGGTCGGACATACTGATAAACAAGGGGCTGATCTTTAAAAAGATGCTAAAGGGCAATGTACAGTAGTATTAAGAGCAAGGAAGACCACACTGGCTGGATGGATGGGTCAAAGACTTTTATCCTGGAGACCTGAGACTGTGTCCTGCCTTACTTAACTAATATACTCATTTTAATCCAAACCATCACCTTTTTCCTAAACCTAACCAAGATGTTTTGCCTAAACCTAATGAAGCTGCAGCCATTTTAGAAGGTTAACCACATGTTATTGTTACAATGATGACAAAGGTCCAGTACGCTGGAAATGAGAACCTTTTAGAGTGAGGGGGCTGTCAGAGCATCAGTTGCTCTGAGCATCTAATATTTGCTGTGCAAGGGTGTCCTGTGGTATCAGAGACCGAGGGGCGTGACAAAGCGGCAGTATTTGATGACCTGGGAATGGGTTTAACAAGGAAGCAAACCCCTCAAAATAAAAACAAGAACAAAAAAAAAAAAAAGACAATGAATTTTGTTTCAGCGGTTGTGGTCAGCAACTCTCATGGGATTGAATAGAGCACTGTCATGGAACACAGTATACAATTCTCCTCATATATCCATGGAGAGGACAGTCATTATTCACACAAGAGATGCTGTCACTTTTTATTCTGGTGCGAACAATCTCTGTTATACAGTTGGTGCAGTGTCAAAAACAGAATCCAGATATAAATACAGATGATTTTTCTCTCACAACAAATGTACATCATTTAAGCCCAAAGAGTGGGAGTGTGGATATCGGCGAATGATAACTTAAAAAAAATAGAGCAATGAAATGGAATTTAATTTGCACGTCTATGGGACGGGAGAATAGAAGCGTCCCGTGACTGTGTAACTGTTTCAAACATGAGCGTTCACGTGGAAATCAAAGTATTTACATCACAGGAATCCACATTTATCACAAAATCTACTAACACTGTTTTAACCCTGGAGAACCCAAGAACCCTTTTCTTCTTTGGAAAATTATGAACTATGCATTAAATGACTGCTATAAGTTCACTGAACACCAACATATCCACTTTTTCAATTTTAACCCTTTATTCCCTAATTTAGGATTAGGGCCAAATTTGACCCATTGGGCTTTAGGCGTATCATTTCAAAGAATCACAATAACAAACACTGTCAATGCAAACTATTTTAAACTTAGGAAAATAATCAGTTAACCACACAGCTACATTTAACAATGTTTTTTTTTGCATGTTAGAACTGGATTTCAAATGTACAAACACACTTTGGCCAATGGAAACAAGAACACAAGGCCAAAAAACTAACACCATGGGTCTTTGCTTATCAAAAAATCTGTTCTGCTAGAGAGAGGAACTCACACTAGACATTGTGGTAGACTTTGAAACAATTTCTTTTTTTGTTGATGCAGAGAGGAACAGCACATTTTTCTCAGTGCATTTCAGTTTTGAGGTCCTTGCACACAGCACATCGACGGCGATTTACTTATTATATATATTTATATATAAAATACGTAATAAGTTATTATATTATTCTAGTTATTATAAGTATTAGTCTCTGGCCTTGTACTACCGAGGTAACTTAGTAAAATTTATTAGACAAATGAATTTATTTCAAGGCTTTAGCCAAATACAGGACTGTCACCATTCTCCATCTACAAAGTCACTCAAAGAACCAAAGGGTCATTTTTGACCCGACGTTTTTTAACCCATACACCCAGAGGGTCATTTTTGGCCCATCGTTTTTTGAACTAGCTCAGAGTTGCTAATTTATCCAAAAAGAATATAAAACGTACTTCTAGGCATTCTGCAAGCTAATACTAAATAGATTAACAAAAAATACACAATTTTACCAACCACTGGTTTGCTGAGAAGGCGATTTTGTTTGGGAAGGTTTCCAGCTCAACAAAACAGCATGTGGTCAGTCATCTTGTCACTACCACTCTGACTCATGTCAGTTCAATATTCAGCCACTAAGTGTCTCTATGCAGGGGTCAGAAGTGGCACTCTGGGTTTTTGAAGTTAAATTTGACAATTTTTTTTATGTTTGTTCATTTTGGGTGGCAGCAATTAACAGCGGCCAAATTTGACCCCGTGGGTTCTCCAGGGTTAAATCTAAACCCGCCATCGGCACCTCAGAAGGGGAACCCTGATCTAACCATTAACAAAGAAGAGACACAGACATACAGACAAGAGTATAGTACATCAACAGCCATCATGGTTGAGCAGCAACAGTAATGGTTTCCTCATTAAATTCCCTCACAGCAAATTGAGCCATTGCTAATGGGGTCCCTGCTGGTTAGCAAATTATATACTTTTAGGAAAATGATTGACAGCTGACATGCTGTCACACTGGATATTGATGCTGAGGTGAACAGAGCTGCCGGTGTGTGCACACTGAGCGTCTTTAAACGGTGTCCCATTATATTAACTGTTGACACCGAAGTCGATCTGAGATGCATTAATACATCAACAGTCAATATTGATTTTAACCTAAAATTTACAATACTGAAAAACCATAATGATACAATAATGTGATGACATGTAAAATATCTTTAAATTGTACATGCAGAAGTGGAAAAAATCCCCCTGGCAATGTTAAAATCAATCTTCAAACAGCTTATGGACTCAATACAATATGGATAGTAATAGAAACAACGTTCATATTGAGGTAAATGTAATAAATGCTACCACCACCTCTGTATATTAGAGGGTGTGTGTCATCTGCACCTTAATGTAAACTGGGAGAAAAGAAGTCCGCTGTTATTGAGAATGCAGAGACCATATGGATGTTTTTCCACAACGCTTTGATCTAATTTGGGTGCTGAATTCACTTGCACCACATTAAACCAGAATCATTTCCATATTTGTTTGTCTTTGGTTGTTGCATATTGTTATGGTAATTCAGACAACAATAACTTCACAAAAATATTCTTTTCCTTAAACAGCTGCCATTGCTTTTCTGTTAGCGTGCAATTTAAATATTATATTCACGGCAAAATAACACAAATGTTTTCTAAATCCAAATTCAGATCCTGCTATCCTGTGGTGTGAGTCGTCACAGTCAAGTAGGCGTTCATGTCACCTCTCAAGCTTCTTGCTCCCTGTCATCTGGAAATGATGTTTATGCTGCAGCAAATATGTTTGAAACGACAGGTAATCCATACCTGGAGTGCATTTTCTATTAACATAGAGGAAATGCTGTCGCAAAGTAAGTTGTAAAAGTGTTGATACTGAATGAAACAGTAAAATGTTCTGTGATTGAGACCATTTAAACCTTTTAAACCAGCATCAGTCGTCTCAGTACATGCAAAAGGACAAAAGACAGTTTACACAGTTACTATCAAATGACATTTGACCTTAACATACTGAGGTTGTGAATCTAACTCTGGAGGGAGACAAGAATCAGCCATGTTTCAGTTGAAATTGATGAATTCATAACGGGAGGGTCAACAAGCACTTTTTAATGTATTTAGATTTGGATTTTGTTCATTTTGGATGGAGATGTGACAGAAATATCCCCTCAACAACTGCAAAACTGGAATGTGTGTGTGTGATGCTATTTTAGTCCAACTGAGGGCCGTTAACGTTACCAGCTCCATACTGGCTCGATGCCGACTGTCCGTGACCCGATTTCAGACTTGGAAATCATACATTTCCAAATTGCAAGTGTGTTTTTTATGTTGTTTTACTGTTTATTTGGCAGGTTAGTCTGTTGAATTTGGCGTTAGCATGTTCCATGGGTACCACCCACCCACCACCCACCAACTGTTGAACAACAGAGCGTTCAGTAAGCTGAGCAGTGTGATGCAGGCACAGTACGAGAAAAAGAACATATCACTCTACTGATGTCATTTTCAAACACTCTTGGTCTTGTCTCAGTGCAGTTGAATGATTTTTGCTGCAGCTACACTGAAACATCATTTGCCTCTGACTTTTAGTTCATTCCACTTATTCTTTAATTACCTGTAATTGTAATTTCCTGAGTTTCATCGACCTCGCTTATGTGCATATTTCATTTTCAGCGAAAGATTTCCTGTTTCTCAAAATGGCCTCCAAATGACCAAAACCCACCAAATGGGATGATGAGAGAGATGTCAACCAAAAGCACTCATCATTCGTGAGAGAGTGAGTTGAAGTGTTGCCTCCTGAAAAATGGAAGAGTACTAGAATTCAACTTTAGTCAAACATTAGAATCTGTTGATGTGAAGCTCTGTCTTATTGTGCTTTCATGCCTTGGTAACCATGCGTGCTCTCCGCTGTTGTGTGCGACTCCGGACGCTCATAAATATGCTGGTCACTCCTAAAGCTGAAGAGACAGCAAACTAAAGGGTAAATGTAAAGTGTAAATAGTACACATGGCCTTTAAAAACAATGTTAAGGTGAGAGCGGTGGTCCTCCTCAAGGCCAGGACACTAAAGGTTGCACACCTCTCTGTTGGCAGAGCCCTTATAGTTCTGACAGTCCCTCAACACACCACTCTCCCAGTGGCAAAGCAAAACACCACAAAAGGTTTGGGGAAGTGCTACGCCTGACCTTTTCTCATCCACTCAGATATGTGTGTGTATTGCATGTGTGTGCGTCGGCGATGTCGATTGTTGGCTGTGGGTCATAAGTACAAGTTTAAGGGTGAATGGCCCTCTGAGGTGAAGCTTTGTTGCCGATGTTTTCTTGTGTCGACACTAGGGGTTAATTACCAACAATAGCTGCCTGACCTTCTCACGAGTCTCCATGTGAAATGTTGTAGATGCTTGCAAAGCGCCCAGCTGGCCTGTGGGTGGTGGATCCATGCCTCATCACATACATACAATATGGTTTGCGCCATACTGTATTCGGGAGATGTCGTGGCTCATACCATCTCTTTGGAACCATACTGCCCTGCAATAGTGGGTGTTCAGATTTAAAAAAAACACGTCTATGTTAGTGTGGGCGTATTATTAGTGGAAAACCATACTGGAAAATCCTATTTGATTAATACATTTCTCATACTCTTGGACATAATTCTATAACTTTGGAGAGATATAATGGCAAATCGAACTGCAATGATTAGTCAGTCAGTCGATTATTCAATCAACAGAAAATGAACTGTCAGTTATATTGAAATCAGTTAATCATTTAATTTCCTTGGTTTTACATTATAGTCAATGTAATATTCTTGGGTTTGGAAATGTTGGTTGGGCACAACAAGAGATTCGATGAAGTCATTTGGGCTCAGGGATATTGTAACAGGCTTTTCTCACTGTCTTATGTTTTGCAGACCAAACCACTGACCCTCTGGGGTCGCGTCAGTCATCTACGATCGCAAAATCACTCACTTCATACTTGTCTTAACTCTGCAACAAATGTGTGTTGCAACATGCCGTAAAAACTGACATGTGGAATGCTGGTATCAAAACGAGATGACACTCGTTCTTATAATCCATCCAGAGGCTTGATATTCCACTATCAAGGAAACACTGTGTGATTTTCTTTTGAAAAATGATTACAGCGATAATTCAATGTTTTGTGTACTTATTTACGTCCAAACAAATATTTAATGTTTTGATGAATGAAATCACTAGCAGCTATGTTGACTAAATCAAAAGCCGTGTTATTAAGTGGTGAACTGTGCACAGAGCACAGCAGTGTGCCAAAATGGCGCAACATCTATGCTGTGTCCTTTGTATTTAGTACCTACTGCAACATGTAAACGACCCTCAGAGGCTAAATGTGTAAAGATAATTATGTGAAGAGCACTGAGCCACATAAAGACAAGTTCCCACTTCTGGCTGTAGCACACATTACACACTCAGTGGTGCTTTTGGGGTTATGTTCCATTTGCAAACATTTTATTATTAAACAGAAATGGAAAAATCTCTACATCGGCTTAGAGGAAGTGATGCGGTGGACAAAAAAAAAACAATGCCCAGCTGTCATATTATTTGTACGCTAGCAAGTAGTCACTACAAGAACAAGCTTAAGTCCAGGCGTTATCATCCAGGTTTAATTGTAACTGCTCAGTGTAATGTATCATTTGGCAGAGCACAAAAATAGAGACTAATGTTTAATTAGAAATGAATGAGTAGACATTACTTTTGTGCTGATCAGCGACTGATTAAATATTAAGCAGCGACTCGTGGAGACAGCTGATGCACAGATATCTAATCATTACATAATGTCTCATTACGTAGTATCTCAAAGTCTATTCTTACTCACTCGCTTCTCATTACCGATTAATCACTTATCAGGTTATTCTTGAGTTGTTTGTTATTTGCGCCTTGATTACTCCTGATGGCTTTGTGCGCCTCATAGCCTGCAGTGTTATCAATGTACCAGCAAACTACTCATCAGTTCAGTGGACAAAATATTTTCAGAACATACAGGAAGCTAGTCTTTTTATGTTCGCATTTCTTCCGACTGAAGATTTATATGCTGATAGTGAAACTGCAGAGGCCATGATTTAACACTATCAATAAAGAAATCACTGAATACGGACAAAAACAAATTTAAAAAAATTAAAAATACAGCAAGTCAAATCTTGAAATACATTTCTGACTTTGTATGGATTTGCGTATTTGTAAAAATGGATGAGTTTAGTGAGAAAGATGAATAATAGACAAATCACAGACAGAAGGAGTGGATTTCCTGCTAATTTGATGTCAGGGCAGAAAAGGCAATTAAAATCAACAAGGTTCATCCATTGGGATTACAGACGTAAAGAAAAACTTTACCTACTCAACAAAGACATTAAGGGTTGACCATGATACTACACATATGTGAGTATGGTTCAAAACCATATTTTTTTTCTGACCTGCTGGTAAATAAAGTTGTACATCCAATCACTTGGGTCTAATAGCTCAATCTGAGAGCTGCTAGCGTTCCTATTTTTAACAGCTGTACCTGTACTTTCATTAGTGACTATACAGCCACCTCTTACCGCTGTGGCTCTCTCTATTGTGGTGCATGCCATTCACCTTTCATTTGGAGCCCACGCTGCATAGGAGACAATAGAGCAATTCGGCAGCAAGAACAGGTAATCTTTATGGAAAGCCTGGAAACAATGGGAACCGGGGGAGGTTCACATGGTAATAAGTGGACAAACCCAGGAGCGATTAACTCTGTTGTAATCCTATTGAGTTCAATCAAAGCGAGCAAGTAGTACTTTCAGAATAAAGGGAGGAATAAGGGACCAAAGGAAATGAATGACTTTGAGTGCGGCACCTGTAGAAATGGATGCAGGGGACAGCCTCAGCAAATGAACCATTTCAGGCACTCAGGAGGCATTTGAACCAGGGTGAAATGCTCACAGAGGAGAGGGAATTTAATCAGCCTGTCTCACTTTTGGTCTCTAGTCATGGAACAGTTTGACTCAAGTTTAATACAAGATTTTGCATCGAGAAAATGAAACCTGACTTGAAAGCAGAAAACGCCAGGCTTTTGTGGAACCGTTTCTTTATAAGTCCTTTTTGGTTTCAAAGTGATCTATGAAAGCATTTACTCTAAATGACAGCCAATACATGCTGTATTTGCTGTCCACATCCAAAAGTTGCTGAAATGTTTAATCAATGAGGAAGCTTTCATAATTCCAGAAAATTGGTCAGCACTGCTGTCATACAATGAGAGCGTTTATCAAGTCTGCCCAGAACAAGCCTACTACTACAGCATTAAAGTGTCATATGAGACAGTCATATTCTGATGCTCTCAGTTTTCCCAGAGCTGTAGAAATCCAAATCCAGTTATAGATTTAGTGTTTACTGAAATGAGATGCTTACAGGATATTTGAATATGTGACCATACTCTCTGTCATATAAAGCATTCCCATAAGGGGAGGGGTCAATAGGTAATCATTGTCCGTGGCAACACATGGAGAACATGTGATATTGACTGGGAGGTCTGCCGGTGGAACTGTGGAGACATGAATATAATGAAAAATCAAAGTATTCAACAGCGTTTGTCTTCTTTGACACGGAGGGCAGAATGATCCCGAAATCAATACAAATCCAAAGGTGGAATTAGAGGGTCTTTGATGGTCACAGCGTCAAAAGTTTTGACCATGCTGGCTTAATGATATTCAAATCTCTCCCACGGTGTTACAGTGTAATTAAATGTTTGATAGTCATTACCGTATTAATTTAATTGGTTTGGATCTCATTATTATTATCATCATTATTAAAGTAGCCTGGTCACAGATGAAACCTTCCAGCTACGAGCGTTAACATGAAGGTGTAATATGTAACATTTCCGCATGTCTAAAATGACTCGACCTCCGCTATACATTTTTTTGTTGAGCTGTGTACTTTCATTATCCCAGATATTTCCAACAAGGTTTAAACCCAGAGAAATCCTTCATTATATACAAAGTAACAGTGCGTTTCATTTGTCAAACGTCCCGTTTATTCCCTCCACTTGCTATAACTTCTGGTGACACACAGGAAACACATGATGACACATCAGACAATGAGGAAGGAAGCTGACAAAAAAAAGCTAGCAAGCCTCTCCGTTGGGTTTCTCATTCCATTGCGTGGCTCGCTGACTCGTGATGGATCACGATAATCCGCGTTCCGCACAGCTGTGCGGGTGAACCAAGGGAATGAAAAGGACATAACCTCAGCAGATGCGACTAAATGTAATGAGTATAAGACTTAAACGCATTACAAAAACTCCCATGATCCCACTCTACTTCATCAAACCACGTCTTTTGATATCATTTCGATTGAGAGACCTTAAGTGGCAGAAACTACAAACCGTGCGTTAAGAATTGGGATGTCGATGCCAAACGGAGCTGTGTGATTGTCATCCCTAAGCCAATCAGAGCTCAGTATTCTCCGTAGTCACTGTACCATAGAAGTTATCTGTAAGCTTATGATGAGATGATGTTGTGCTGGTTCATCAAAAGCCGACTTGCAGCAGAGTGTCACCAGTGTTTCCAGTAAGAGCAGTGGAGTAGTGGAAAAGGACAGGAGACTGTGGAAGAAGGTTACAAGGCCATGGGCGACAGGATCATCACAGCAGGGCCACAGAGCAGATAGTATTGATAATATGGGAAATGTGATCGCCTTTAGTCTGCGCTTTTTCATTTGGGGAAGAGAGGGAGAGGGAGATAGAGAAATCAGCGGGAAGACAGGGGGAGTGTGTAAGGGATCCTGCCGGTCTCTTAGCGTCTTGCTGTATCCTCCTGCAGTCTGCTGTTGCAATCAGTGAGGCAGCGACAGCCATCCTGTCTTACTGCTGCTTGGCTGCCACTCCACAACCTATTGATGGGAGTTTGGGGCGACCCAGCCCAGCACTTTCTCATCTGCCACTGGAGTCAGGCCGTCTGTCCGGTTCATATCCAAAAGTGGGACACTCCCAACTTGAATCTGAGACGGGGACCAGAGGAGAGGCCTTAGTTTGCGTATCATATATACTAATTGATAAAACTCTCTTATTTTAAGTGAGGAATTGGAAAGTGGAACCAGGTTTTAAACCAGACAGATCAATGGCGCTTATAGTATATTTTGAGCTCAGTGGTGCTGGGGCAAATGTATGGTTCCACCTGTCTGTCTACAATTAGAGGACTTCATTGGTGTTTGCACAAACAGCATTTTAACCAATTTACTAAAAAATAAGTAGATGATACGGATGAAATATAAAATATATACACATGCATGCAGTTTCCATGCTCTGTTCCAACAAATGTTCTTCAGATATTTCTGCACTGAACATTTAGCTGTTAAAATACTAGTTGGGATACAGATGCCTGTTGTTTGAGGTACCAAAGAGACAATGAAGTATGACTCAGGATGCCCAGTTAGAGTGTTTTGGAAACTGTTGTGTTAAAATTCTCATATGTTCGTAGGAACTAAAATATATTGAAATACAATCTAAAGAGTGATTGCTGCGAAACATTATTCCCATGTAAGCTTGAAGAAGTACGGAGGCTTCTCCTGTGTGGCTGTGTTGCACGAGACCGCATGACTACCATGTGAGGACGTAAAGGCTGGAGAGGGGAGCAGCGGTGAAGTGTGAACAAAGACAACAGTTATGTTTAATCTATCATGTGGAGTAAGGACATGCAAAGAGGCTGCGAAACAGTTTGAGCAAGTGGTGAAACCAGTATGAATGTAAACTGTCTATTCAGTCAGTCTCTCCTTACGCACGAGCGGTGATTCTCGCTCGCGAGCGATAAAGAATTCTTAGGAACTGGAGAAAAGTCAGATATCACGTGGGAGTATTTCACTACCTTCGTCTCACTGGACAGCGTCAGGTTTTCGGATTGCAACGGCAGTAACGGATATGCTCATCAGGTGCCAAAACACAGCACAGTTTTTCAGGGTTTTACAACTATTTTGTCTTCCATCGTCTTCCAACAGTCTCAAGGTAGAACAGTAGAAATACACAGTTCATGTTGCAAAGTAAGGTAATTCAGTCTGGACAGACAGACAGTGCACTCAGCCATGCTGCCTAAAAACAATACAGATGCATTTTTAATGATCTGCCACGTTAAAAAAACATCCTAAGGCTAAAAGTAGCTCGTAACTGGCTGAAGGGCGTGTCAGTCCTAACTTTAAGACTCTCAGTCTGAGAGTAATTCATAAAACATTTCAGCACTAAAACTAGCTCTAAAGTCTGAGCAAACCTGCTCGGTGTCAGTCGGCTGCTGCAGGTAATGCACCTTGACGCATCGGTGTTACAGTGATAACTGTAACTGTACTTTGATGGTGGTGAAGGTGAAGGGTTCAATCAACTATTTAAGCATCTATCTAAACAATCCAATAACACCACAGACAATAGTTTGCATCTATCTCATTTCATTTCTGCGTCCTGCCCCCCCGTGTATTGGTAAAAAACACGACGCCATCCATAGCAACAGGGTCAACCCCAGCCCTCCTCTTGGCGTAGTGGTTCTCTCTGTTCTTTAGTAAAAGTGTCTCTCAGCAGCTTTGTGAATAGCTCTTCAGTGGAAACTCCTTTCTGGGATCATTTAGCACCTTTTTGGAGGATTTCTCAAGGTAAGACAAGGCTCTGTGAACACGGCCCCTGATTCAGTGTAATTTAAAGTCGATGTGATGTGATTCAGATATTATTCAATATTGAGTTTGAATTCAGATTTGGTATTTTTAAAGGATACTGAATCAGAGAAAACAGTGGAGCTCTGTGGCCCAGAGGAAGAAGGATGTCAGGTTTTTAAACACACACAATACTCATTAGGATAAGTTAATGGACTGCTCTGGTCTTCAGCCACCAGCCTTTAAACATTCGTCCACGTTGTGATCATAGTTCATACGCATTTCCTAAATGCACAGAATATACTTTATTACATGGCTCCTCTTTCCCGTCTCAGGCCTTCAAGTATGTGGAACCATTTAGCATGTAGACAATATAACGGCTGTCTGTTTTAGATCCTGTCTGAGTTGATGAGGTTTATTACTTTTAATTTAAGTGTCCAGAGGATCACTCGTTAAACAAAGCGTCTGACCTTGTGGAATAATTGTTTCTCTTATTTGGCAATGTTTTCTTATATTTAACTATAACAAAGTAATTTTAGATTGCTGAAATTAACCAAACATTAATTATGGAGGTGGCGGATGCTCATTTAAAAACTCCTATCTTATTATTTTGGAAACTTCCTTTTTTAACATTTTGGAAGATTGAAAATGACCTCTTTTGTCATTTAGGTAAGAGGTCTGATTTTCCACCTCAGTGAAATGAATAGAAATCAATGGAGATGGAAATGAGTGGAAACCATTGGTTGGAACAGTCGATAAAACACATGCAAAAATGTCCAAAAGGTTGGCGGCGGTTTTTAATATTTTTCAACAACTGCCCTTGAAACTGGACAATCCCGAGGTCCACACACACACAGTTAGCCTCACTTTCAACATGGCTGCACTAAAGCTTAAGTAATGAGGCCCAATTTGACTCAATTAGGTGGTGTTTGTGTTGATGGTTATTGAGTGTGTGTGTGTGTCGTTGGGCTCACTGGCCATCCCTCTGGGACTCCCTGAGGCCACAGTGTGGATAATTAGAGTTCATGCGAGGGGGTTAACCCACCTCAGTGGGCGCAAGAGAGCAAGGCAGCTCACTACTGCACCTCGCTTTTGATGTCTGGCCAGCTCTCTCTCCCCACTATCTACCTGAATGTCAACCAATTGGGACAGTGCAAGGGCTTGACATTATGTCTGCGGGTTATCATTATATGTATTTTTTTTCACCTGATCGATTGGCTCTGGTCTGCAGTGGTGCTTCTGGGGGTAACTGTCACTGCTAGTTAGGGATTGACCAGTGGGTATCATTAAGAGCGAGAACGCCTGCTTGGGGGAGGCTTTGTTGTGGGGAGGGGTTGTGAAGAAGCCAAGCCTTTCTCTTTTAGCCTCCTGGACTTAGTTGACCTTTCACTTAGGGAGCAGCTGGAGCCGAGAGATATTTAATTGAATGGAGTCTTCAGATGTATTTTGGAGAGAGCAGAGGAGATACCGCCTTCTCAAGACCAAGCAAGAGTGGGGAGACTGAGACAGAGAGCGCGGGGGGAGAGTTTGCTTGACCTTCAAAGCCTAATTGATAGGCTTTTCATAGACCTTGTTTCAGATGTGCGTGGTCCCTGTTGTTCAGCAGACCCTTACAACTCCTGCAGAAGTACAAAGTCAACCGCAGGTAGGGAGCCCCCAGTGGCCCGCCGCAATCAATAGCCGCCGGCTCGGCTAACGAGAGCTGCAGTCACTCTCCAGCTTTCACATCCATTAACAGGCAGCGCCCAGCCTAATTCCACAGCCTGCACTCATTAACGTGGAGAAATACAGGGCAACAGCAACATTATGAAACAGCCTGGAGAATAACTGATGCCTGCGTTCGGCAAAAGAAGTCAAAATAGAGCAGCAAAATGATGTGTCTGGTGCTTGATTGATTAGGAGTAAGCCGAGTTAACAAACGAGGGGATACATCAAAACAAAAGCAGCCTTGCAGTGCTCGCTGCTTCACTCTCCACCCAGTATTTCTCCCTCCATCTCTTTCTTTCTCTGTCTGCCCTGTTTATTTGAGCTCGCTGAATTTTGATAAAACAGGGCGATGGGCAACACAGGAGGCTAAACCAGATTAATGACAATTCAATTTCCTTCACTCCACAGAGCTGCGAGGTAAAAGGCTGAAGCTTAGTGTCTGTTGGCGACAGGGGGAGTTCAGGAAGAGGAGGAAACTCTGGCCTTATTGTCTTTGAAAAGTGATTTAATTAGAGCTCCCTCCGCCCCCACCCCCCCTTCTTCCTCCGTCACCCCCTCTCTGCGGAGCCAGCAGGGATACGAGGCTCCGGCGAAGGCAGGGGCCTCGGCCGCACAGAAAAGATTTCTGGAGGATCATGTACGGAGATCAACTGATAAGCAGCTAATTTTGTGTACTTATGGGAGCAAACGATTGCGTAGCCACCCCCTTCCCCTCCCCTCCCCTCCCCTCCCGGAATTCCTCCAGCCGAGAGGATGAAAGCAGCGAGCGCAGCCCAGATCTGAGGCTGTTTCGGCCATTAATGCTGATCTCCAAAATTAAAGATTTATACCACTTGATAGAGCTCACTTGCAGCAGCACACACACACACACACACCGGATAAAGAAGGAATGGGGGGGGGGGGGGGGGGGGGGGGGGGGGAGCTTTCTCCTTTAAGGCCTTCTTTAAAGTATTTGAATGGGAAAAGGGGGGTGGGTGGTGGGAACACAATCATGAAGAACTATTTTTCAGCTAATTGGAATCTCTTGAATAAGTTACCAGTGAATGATGTTTAATTTGGGAAACGAGTGATCTTCCTGACACGTTGATGGGAAATTAAAGGAGATAGGACTCATCGTTTACATGCTGATTGATTCCACATACCTCAAGGCCTGATGCAGGCAGATGACCCACTAAACAAAGTACACTCTGTTTATTTAGATAATGCACGGGAACCAAGATCATAGCATGGAGAAATGTTTAAAGGTTAATTCTGTTCATATTCTGTATTTTTCACGTTGTCAACATTTTACCATGATTGTGTGTGTATCAAAGCCTGATATATATTCTTTCTCTGTGCCATAAAGCTCCATTGTTGTCCAGAAACTATTAAAAACACGCCAATGCACCACACTGACACGTTCCTTCATTACCATAAACACACACTGTGGTCTTTTTAGACTATTTTGACTCCCACGTGCACCATCCTGCTGCTCCAAATACTGCCTTGACAACCAAATGTGGATTAACCTTCCACTGAAAATAGTCCCCAACAATTGCACTACTTCCTGCTATTTGAGTGATTTTCGATAAAAACTAGATTTTGTAGGAAGTTACTGAGCATTTCTTTCTTAAAATGAAACTACATACCGTACTGGCGTACTGCACTGGGGCTCAGCATTGTCTAAAATGTCACCACAGCAGTGCCGATATGATATGATACATGAGTAATGATGCCGAAATAAAACTGAACCATCTCCATGACAACTGAGTAAGCTTCATCTGCTGATGAAGGCCAATAGATACGGCTGTAAGTGCTGGATAATATCTGAAGCTCTTTGCATATCTGAATAATATATTTGGATTCGGTTAAGCAAGTTTTCATCGGCAGGACGCAACAGTTTTCAGTGACTCAACGATAATAAACCAACCATACACTACCTGTTCAACAGCAAACAGGAGACAGGCACAGCTAGAGGCGAGCTGGTGAACACAGCGGAGCGTTTAGCTGCTGCAGAGCCAGATGTTTCCCTCAGGAGGTGGTGAGGATCAAACCAGAAAAAGCCATAAAAGGAGAGGGACTACAGGACTTTGAGTTCTCACGTGGACACAAACACAACTCCAAATGACTATCATTTTTGCAATAAGCAGTTTTATAAGGTGATAATATGTCAGCTGCTTCATCAGCTTGTTCTGCTGCCCCCAACTGGCCAAAATTACTACGTTAGCATTATGTTAAATGTTGCCTAAACACAAGTAGAAAGATTTGTATTCTTAGCAAACAAAATTAAGTCTGATCAGATGTTTCACAAAGGATTTTGTCACTTCGTTTGTGGAACTTAGTCAGTACTAAAATAAGTATAAGAAGCAGCCGTATTTGTGACAGCGGTGCAGATTGCTCCGCTGTGTTTGACAAATTCACTGTAATCGCTGCAAGCTAACCTTCATTCATTTCATTTCCTGTTTTTCCAAGTCTGTCACTCTATTTTCTTCCTCAAGGGTTAGCCAATCATGGTGACATGATTATGCATATCAAACAAATGGAACATGGAAAAAAAATACCCATAAAGCAATACTTTGTGTCTACCGCTCATTGTTTTATTCATATCCTTTTTTTAAATCAGATTTTCTTCAAAATATAAGCACACGCGCTATCATGGGACATCGTCTGTGCAGACCCAGTGGATCTATGACAAACATGAAGCAACAGCATCTTATTAAGGATGACCTTGATACTCCATATTTAGTTACATCTGCCAATCAAAAGCCAGTCCCCACCCATGTTTGCTCATTAGGCATTAGGCCGAAGGAATATTGAATATTCCACATCCAGCTTCACTGTTGGCAGCAGGAAACCATCAAAGGTTGGTCCGGCCAATAAGGTAAGGTGAACTCTGCCTGGGGGGTGTGGCTTCAGTGCTGTGCTGGACAATGATGGGGGGCAGGAGACTCATGGGAGTCCGTGGAAACAGAGCAGAGAGACGACAGCGTTCTTTGTGAGAGGCAATCCTTCAATGTTTAATCAAAGCGCCGATCTGGCACGTTGTTAGTTTTCACTGCACTCGCCTCACTCTGCCTTTCTTTATGCTTCTGTCCTTCAGAAAGATCAAAACGGCAGGATAATATGATCTGTTGCCAAGTTTGATAATGAGTGTCTAAATGAGTTTGGCCCATTAAATGTACCTCTGGATAATGAATAAACCATTCACCTAACAACCCTGATGTGATCTCTAATTAGGTTATGTGAGGGGAAAATTCCACTGCTTCTCCAGCTCTGTTCACACAAGCATTTCACATTTAACACAATGTCTTTTTGAATATGCTAATTACACAGAATGAAAACCTGTTTATCATCAAGTACATCAAGTAGTTTTGGTCCCTACACAAACTGATTTTACATTAAGTTATTTGCTCACTTGTGGCTTCTCCCAATCTGTCTGACTGAACATGCTTAACTATATCATTTTGGGAGTCATTGGAAATTGACCTAAACCTGCCTAAGACATGTTCTATTAGTTGGAACCTCAGCAGGCAGACAGACAGGCTGGAAACAAACCAACCAATCTAAACCACCTTATTTAGGGGTCATTGTTCATGACGGTGATGGTGATTTTACAGTTTTATCTTCCAAATCATTTTTACTTAACTTTTAGAGAACTGTTTGAGAGAACTCAACCAAAATAGAAACACTCTTATTAATGCACAAAATCACACACACAAAAAAAGGTTCATCATGTAGCCCTAAGAAGACAATAGACTGTGGCAGTCTATCTCACCAGAGTGACTGATGTTTAACACAGACACACTTCAACAAAGAACCCAGTTTGAACACTGTCCCAAAAAAATCGAATCGGTCTGGGAACAAGTACTCCAAACGTTCACAAACATTAACGATTTGTTCATTTCATGAAAAAGTACAGACTGTTGCTTCCGCATGAGACGCTGGATGACCTGCTGGATCTACAACAGGCCACACATTTTCATTTCTCTTGTCCACTGATTGTTTATATGTTTTAAATTATAATGTTTGGAATATATATATAAAGACAATTTAGGTGAGTAAAGACAGTATCTACAAGTTTCATGCCAATAAGCCCCTTTGAATGTGAATTTTGGTGAATCTGTGCTTATCCACACATTTGTACAAAGACTCATAGCGTCGGATAAATAAAAAGGCCTGGGAACACAGAGACGGAGGAGTGTACTGTGTTGTTGTGTGTGTGTGTGTGTGTGTGTGGGGTGGTGTACTGATGAGAGGGAACTATTGCAGGTAAGCGGAGTGAAATGTTATGGCTGTCCTAATTGCTGAAGTGATCTGAGAGATGTGCAATTTATTTCAATTGCTTTTTGACATTTGGAGAACGGCTTCCGCAGTGACTGTGCCTGAGCTCTCTGGCCAGTAATTATTCAATTACACAAACAAATTGACACCCTGTGTTGTCTTTTATAGGTTGATTTATTGGGTAATTGTAATGCCTCTAAAAAAAAAAAAAAAAAAAAGAAACACTTCACCCTTGCTATTGAAAATCCATGCTTGTTCTATTCACAGGGTACTTGTCAGGCCCGAAACAATGGAGAGAACAAAGATTTCATCATGTTTTTGATGGCAGCTGTTGATTGTTGTAAGTGTTTTTTACATGAACAATGAGTGCTTTGGTATGGTCCTGCAGCTCTTCAGCCGTTGTTTGGTAATTCCTGAATCTGTGAAGTACCATTGAAAACAGTGTTACTAGGAGACTGCAACACAAGTATCTAATAAAACTATGGAAAATGGACTCAAACTTTGAAATGCTGAAAGTAAAAAGCTTCTGTTTTATACACACATCTGATCTTTAGAGAGGTAGTGCTGAAGACACAGTAGGCTAATGCTAAGGCAGGCACGGCAGTTTGGTGAGAAAGTTAAGTGAGATAACTGTCTCTGAAAATGAAAACTTTCCTGCCCCGAAAAAGCCTGAGCATGAACGCAGATCATTACATTGGTAGATAAATAATGTAGTTAACTTCATGGCCAAAGTGCTCCAAAGTGGTCTCAACAGATTTTGCGTTTGAACTCAAGCTAAAATCGCACATCTACCATCACACACATACAGTTTTGGAGCATCAACAAGTGCTTGTTTGGAAGCAAACTGAGACCGTCCTTTTCAAGTGGTCCCAGTACTGTTGTGTGGTGTGCACCATAGTCCAAATGACAACTTTCACACCAGCCTAAATGAACCAAACCAAATGCACCAGAGTTTGTGACAGCACCTTACAGGAGAACTCTGGTACTTTTGATCCTGGGCCCCTGTTTGTGCATGTTTGGTCTTAATGACTTGATAAAGTAAAAAAAAAAATGTAAGAATCGGTCCGGTGGATCGCCTAAGCTAGCAGCCACAAAATGAGTTGCAATGGCTGCGATGTAATCATTTGGGGCAACTTCCCCCTGATCAAAGTATGACCGATAAAAGTGCTTGTTTTTTTGCCACTGACAGGCACTGGTTGTTATTCTAAGTGTCTGACAACATTATGGAAAGGATCCCTGTAATATCCTTTCTGTTTAACCACAAACAGCCTTTCCTCTCTTCAAAGCCACCAGACTCCATTGACCAAAACAGTAATTTTACCGCACAGAAAACAGGACTTTGGATGATTTTGGTGTTTTAAAGGGTTGCTTTGGATCAGAGCTAACGCTTTAAAACACCATCGTCCAACCCGGAAAACAAATGTGGAGACAAGAGAGAAGGGAGAGTTGCATTCGAAGAAGTGTGGTAATGTCTGGCCCATGGTTCCTTTGGGTGGCATGTTGGTTTGTTGTGTTTGCAGGCCACGTGTTTGCTTGAGGAGGGCAGGAGAAGACCTGGCTTGCAAAACACACCACGCCACTGAGGAGCCGCGGGTTAGACGGCACATGCAAGGAGACACAACTGGAGGGACGGCAGAGAGACCCCACGGTGACCGCAGGCTGCGACCTGTGGCGAGCCAGGAGGACGAGTGGTTTAGCAGTCATGATATTTTAAAGGACCTTTTACAGATAAGACTTCAGTGTTTTTTTTTAAAGTTTTTTAGCCCTTATAATTTGTCCTTCAAACTGTTTTTAACACAGTTCTGAGTTCTGTAATAAAATGTTTTGGCATTTACCTTCCTGTGTCTGGCTCCTTGGTTACCCAACCCAATTTTTCAAACAATAGAACCCCTCCAGTTCCCCTCCCTCCTGTTTTACATCTCTGCAGAGATCCTTTCCATAATGTTGGAATAAAAATCTGAGTCTGTCAGAGGCAAGAACAAGCACTTTTAGTGGAAGTACTTTGATGGGTTCATTGGGTTGGGTTCATCATCCGAAAGGACTGTATTGCAGCCATTGCAGCTTGTTTCATGGCTGTTGGTTGAGGCAAACAATTGGACCAATTCCAAAACTTTTTGTACTCATTAGTTATTTAGAAAGCAAATTATATTAAATACGGTCCAGGTATACAGATACCAAAGCTGTCCTTTATTCTTTGTTGGTTTTGGTCTTTCATTGTTTTTGGTTTTTTTTACCTCTCTTTACGGTCCCTATTCACTGTGTGACTTTATGCCAACAAACCAACCACATCAGATTATGTCATAAAATTAGACATAATAGCCTTTCTGACAACAACACTGAGTCACTGTTTCTAGACAGGTGAAAGCAGATGTTAATCTGCCAGACCTATTCACACGTAAGCGAAAATGTTTGGCAATTCAGACATCGGGAACTAGGGCATATTTCATCAAAATAAAGTTAACCCTTTGATGCACAACATATGCACACCCCTTCTAATACACAAAATGGGTCCAAAATGACCCACATTCATTTGCCATGTGATTTCATGCTGGGTGAGTGTCTGTTTGCTGTATCTTTTGAAATCAATTTATTTTATGATTGAATATTCCAAGTATTCTTTTATTATCTTGTTTTTGATTAATACAGGTCATTATTTCCATTTTCCTTTTTTTATTTTATAAACAAAAATAGGTTTTGTATTTTTACATGCAAGTTTACACACCTGGGTCCAAAATGACCCATTTATCTAAGTATGACTTAAATGACTTCATACTATAACAATAATTTGCTTCAAATAATCACTTTAGCAGTGGTGTGGGCCAAGCAATCATACATTTAACATTTTAAACATGTTTATTTGTCATTTTGTCACACATACACATACCACTGATGGCTATTCAACTGAACTGTATCTGTAGTGTAACTATTGTGGTGTGGTGAATGTGACCAAAAAAAATAAAAAACACAACTGCATCAGTAGACAGCATAATTATTGCACAGGTGTGCCTTAGGCTGGCCACAATAAAAGGCCACTCTGAAATGTGCAGTTTTGCTTTATGGGGGGGGGTCTGGGAGGGGTCAGAAAACCAGTCGGTATCTGGTGTGACCACCATTTACCTCACGCAGTGCAACACATCTCCTTCGATAAGAGTTGATCAGGTTGTTGATTGTGGCCTGTTGAATGTTGGTCCACTCCTCTTGCCTGTGCTTCCAGGAATTGTGTACAGATACTTGCAACATGGGACCGCGGGATCTCATCACGGTATCTCTGTGCATTCAAAATGCCATCAATAAAATGCACCTGTGTTCGTTGTCCATAACATACGCCTGCCCATACCATAACCCCACCGCCATTGGGCCACTCGATCCACAACGTTGACATTAGCAAACCGCAAACTGGTCTGCGGTTGTGAGGCTGGTTGGACGTACTGCCAAATTGTCTGAAACGCCTTTGGAGATGGCTTATGGTAGAGAAATGAACATTCAATTCATGGGCAACAGCTCTGGTGGACATTCCTGCAGTCAGCATGCCAGTTGCACGCTTCTTCATCTATGGCATTGTGCTGTGTGTTAAAACTGCACATTTCAGAGTGGCCTTTTATTGTGGCCAGCCTAAGGCACACCTGTGCAGTAATCATGCTGTCTAATCAGCACCTTGATATGCCACACCTGTGAGGTGGGGTGGATCATCTCGGCGAAGGAGAAGTGCTCGCCAACACAGATTTAGACATATTTGTGAACAATATTTGAGAGAAATGGTTGTTTTTTTGTCTATAGAAAATGTTTTAGATCTTTGAGTTCAGCTCATGAAAAATGGGAACAAAAGTGTTGCGTTTATATTTTTGTTCAGTGGACAATAGAATATGTCAACAGCTTGCTAGCTAGCTAATAGTATTGGAGATATTTCCCTTTCTGACAGGTAATGTACTTATTCTCAAGGTAACTTAAACCTAATCAATTATTATACACAGTTATCTTTCACAAGTTCAATCAATCACAATCAAACGTTTTCTTAGGTAAGATTAGAATAATGTTAGCAATAGCAGTTTATATTTATATATTTTTTTATCCTCTTCTTTTTTAACTCTTTGGCATTCAGTGTGGATGGCAAAGTAAGATTTTCATTGTACAGGGAAACCCGTTTCTGCACTGTACACATGATAATAAACGCTTTGAATCTTTAAATCTTTGAATAATTGTAAAACAAGACTTACATGTATCAGATGTGCAAAGAGAGCTGTGCTGAGCAGTGACATGTGGCAGGCGAATAGTTGTCAGCAGTAAATACGTTCCTAATTGCAAACACGTACAAATTTCAAAGGTTCCCACCAAATACCATGGTAAATTCATGTGGGTCATTTCTGACCCATGTGTGTAAACTTGATGTAGACATACAAAAGCTATGCTAGTTCAAGAAGTAAGAAAGAAAAAATAAATATGATGATTTGTGCTAAACAAAAAAAGGATATTTACTGAATCCTTGGAATACTAAATGATAGAATACATTTATTTCAAAGATATAGCATAGAAACACTGAGCCATACATGAAATAACATAGTAAATGGGTATGGGTCATTTTGGACCCATGTTGTGCATTAGAAGGGTAGTGATACAAAAAGTGTTTTTATTCAAAAAGTAAGAAAGGAAAAAATAAAAGAAGGATGTATCATGATCAAAAATACCTGGAATACTGAATGATGAAATGAATTTATTGCAAAGATATAGCACATAGAAACTCAGTCGGGTCACTTTGGACCCATGTTGTGCATCAAAGGGTTAAAAAAAGACATTAAATGCTGAAAGGCAGATTTTTTTGCTTCATTTTTAAAACATGAGAGCCGTACAGATGGATTAGTGACTGACCAGACACAACCCGACAGGCCTCAAACCCACCTGAGTCCACCACCAGTGTGGCATTACTTGAATGGGGATCACTCTTTGCCCATTGACATGCACTCAACTTGACTGGTTTTGGACTTGTCTGGTCTGAGCTCAACCTATGTGGCCTTAACAGTCCTGTCCTTTCCCCACTTACACCACCTTTTTTTTTTTTAACTTACAACTACTTCTTAATTTCTCCTGTTTGCAGTTGTGTCTTCTATACCTAGAATTTGTCCTTTTGTAACACACACTCTAGCTCCGTCTTTTCAAGCTAACTACATGTACTTCCATGATCATTATGTGAAAAGTGGCTCAGGATTGCAATCTCTCCTGGTCAGGGACACAACATCTGAACAATAGGGCTGTTTTCTGTCTGCAGCTGAATGCTAGTTCGCTGCTCTTCCATTTCCTCCCTGCCACCTTTTCTCTCCCACACAGTCTTAATGACTTGGAGAAGAAAGTTTCCTCCTTCACACAACTCCTCAAAATAATAAATCACAGGATTTCTGCTCATGTTAATTGACATTTGACAACATCATTTGCATAATGATTCAAAACAGCCTCAAGGGAGATGCTTAAGAGGAGGGAAACATTATGGATTTGCTAATTAGTCATCGTCGATTCTTCTGTGTTGTTGCAGTCGTTAGTCTTGGTGAACTAACTTGATCAGACAACCATAGCTTTATGACAGTTGTCATCACTATTCAATCATGATTATTGCTGCTTTTCCTGGGCGGCTGAAATTATCATATAGTAATATGCCTGGCAAAACTTTCTGTTGAAGTTTTAAATCAGGATGTATAATCTAATCAAATGAAGTCTCATCAGGTTTATTTATATAGCCACTGGTGAAAAAACAGAAAAGCCACACCCGACACATCAGCTATCAATGACTATCAGATGGTCTGTCCTTAAACCTTGGGTGAACCATCCTTGGTGGGATTATATCAAGTAGTGAGGGTTTCTACAGTCAGACATTTCTCCCATGCGCGGCCATCTAAAGGCCAGTGTAGATTACATGACCTTTGCCATGATTTGCCATACCTGCAACAAATCTGAGAATCCGCGCCCAAAACCCAACGTTGGATGCTTGGACCTACTGTCTACTCTGAGTTTCTCTGGCCTGTGCCTTTTTCTGTGAGCTGTCCCAAATGTTAAAACAATTTTCAAATGTGTGTTTTATTTGTAGGTCCTTTTTCTGGAGCCCCTTGGCAACAAGTCTGAGATGGAAAGCAGGGAAGGAAGGAGGCACAGTGACAACTCGTGCGTGTCACAATCACTCACTCCAACTTGCAGATATTTCCAACTGGAATAATCTTGAAATCCAAAATCAGGGGTCTCCAATGTGCATCCTCACATTAACACAACAGGTCTGGGACAAAAGTTTTTTAAAATCTGCTCTAGCTTTCGGTGACTAGTCCCTTCAACTCCTGGGCGAGCATGAAATGTATCTGGTTGAGCAAAAAAAAAAAGCAACCGTTGTAGAATATTGGTAGTGGATATGTGGGAAACTTGTCATGTACAGGACTCCAAACAGGAGAAGATAATGCCTCAAGGATCCTTGGAAAATTCTTGTTTTTGCAAACCCCCAGTGATTACACTTGATACCTTACTGCAGTGATGAACACGTGTACTGGTGGACCGTGTGACAGCACGTTTGGGTGTACTCGAATCATCTTTTGAAATTTTTAATCAACTCAGCAACTGTGGTGCAGTGTTTAGTTCTTGAGTGCAGACTCTGATTCATGCCTCTGATGCTTTACTCTCAGCAGCAATAGCCAATGGAGCCTATGAGTACTGCAGTATTTAGTGATCAAGACGTACACCCAACTGAAGAAAAGTTGAAGCCTCTATTGGTTGCCATGACATGACTTTAGAATCACTTGAAACTCCCCTTTTTACTGCAAGTACCACTGAGACTATTAAAAACAAAAGGTGGATTACTGGAGCTTCTGTGTCTGAATGCTGGAGTTAGTATTAATATCCCAGTATAATTTGTAAAAGAACCTCCAACCTCACAGTTCATTTATCCTCAGCAGAGAAACAACTTTTCCTGACAAGTATCCTATTGTGACGAATACGCAGTGGAGTGAGTGTCATTGTTGTATCCTCTCAAAACAGGAATTTGCTCAGGGTGACTGTTTGGTTATACAAAGTGTCCGACAGTCTGACCGGTGTTTGTGTGGAGCATTTTTTTTAGTGGTCATATGCGTTCTGAAAGGCACTGACAAAGATATCTTAACGATAGTGGTTATTGCAGGAATGATTGTGCATCATTTATGTCTAATACCAATGTTCGGTGCCAGTGCAGGAAGAGTGTGGAAGATCAGGGTGGTGGAAGGGCGTGTGCACATTCCCTGTCACAAGCATGCAGTTAAAATTTTGCATAAACTTTTCTTTAAACTCTTTCTTTAACCGTAGCCAAATGCTATAGATTTAGTTGCTTTGCTATATTATACCTTAACTGTAGTTTATTTACCTCAACCAGACTGTAACTGTCATTTACAACATTGTAGAGAGAGATTTTCTTCAAACAAAAACCTTGTATTCAACCAAGGTTTTGTTTAAGTGTCTGATATCAACAATTCTCTTGGCAATAAGGCTGGAACTCTCATATGGAAGGCAATGGAAAACAACCTGTTTTGTTAGCATTAAAGTTTTTAACCTTGGAAACCAGCAACAGCCTCATAATGGATCAATATCGAAGCAGCTGACGCAGATATCGTCTTTTCTAAGCAACGCATTCTTCTTCCTCCAAAACCGAGTACCTTCATTACCAACAATGCAACCAGACAGTTTTGGTTGTTGTTTTGGGTGTGTTATACTTCTAGTCGCTAATGTGGCGTTGAGCCCGTAGCCTCATGCAGAAATGAGGAGCAGGCTACAGAAGTCTGCTAAACTCATTTCTTTATAACACTACACCCCAATTTCATTTTCATACTTGTAGTCTTCAGTCCCAACCAACACTGACTCAAGGCAAATTATCAGACTTCACACAGCTCCCTCTGGAGACACAAAAGGCTTTATACTACTTTTTTCCACATATGCAGTAGAACTCCACAACACGTGGGAACACACTTTGATGTGTAAAATCACTCCAGTCCCTGTTCAACTCAACGTCCTTTTACTACTTTTTTCTTCTTTTTTTCTTCTGGAGCTTTCAAACATGTCTTACAGTCTTCCTCGGTGGTTGGAGTTTGCTGAAATGGCATGAAGATAGGTCAGTTGTGAGATGGTTGAAACTGTAAACCAACAAGTTTACCTTGAGTGAAGTGACTGAGAAGATTACCTCGCTAATGTGGCCCTTTTATTGAGGCACCGAAACATTAGTAAAAGTCAGCGGTTGCTCAGCGCTCTTTGACTTTGTGCATTTAATGCTGTGCATTCTCATCCAGCCAGCTATTAAATTAAGATCTGTCCTCTCATTTCTTGCTCGCAGCGTTGTTGCAGCATTCTGTAGATGGCGAGTGACAATCACAGGCCTTTATCCAAACAAAGTGAGGCACCCTTGTATCTGTGTATGACATTTAGCTACAGGCACCTCCTTGTTAGAGATAAGTGCTGCAATGAAAACATTCGACCTAATTGGCCCTGACATCTCTGTTTCACCATCATATTTGTGTTTGTTGTTATTTCTCCTCTGCTAGCAGCGCTGGTGAGGGTTGAGACAGGTTGGCAGTCTTGGAGGTCTCCGCTTTGAGAGCTGCCATTATGTGTTTGTTTTGGCTGCGCGTATGACTGGAGAGGTGCTCCAATCTCTCAGCACCGTAACTCCAACAAAGTAAAAGCCGTGACAAAAGATTCCAGCTTTGCGGTTAAAGCCACCATGGAAATAGAAAAGGACCTCTTCACCTTGTTAGCTAATGCTTCATAACAGACACCAGTTTACCAAAGAATGCCACACATGTACAGAAGAAAAATTGTGCTCTCTTCTGTTTTGTCATAACGTCATTTCCACACTTCCTGGAAAATGTCCATTTAGTTTTTAGCCTTCTTCTTGATGTGCCAGTGGGTGTTCATCAAAACGCAAAGCAAATGTCAAGTATTACCAGAATGGATCTTTGACCAGATATTACACATGCTTGCATTGTAAATAGCCAGCTTGATGAAATGATATTAACTCAAGAGGGGATAAGGCTGCCATAGAGTATTGTCAAGGCAGTTTTTCGATTCAGCATATTTATCAATTCAATATTTAGCTGTAAATGGCAGCAAGGATGCTAAATCCAATCAGATCCTGTGCTGTTTTGAGGTGTGCTGTGCATTTCTGGAAGGAAACATGGAATATTGGTCGAAGCAAAGACATTGTTGGAACTGCAAGTGTGATTTCATCCTTAAACAAGGCTGCGCGTCAGGAGATATTACATAAATATCCTGATGCTATTTAGAAAAAAAAGAAATAAATGACTGAATGAGTTCACAGGTAGATGTAGAAAAACTTGTATTGTCTTCATCCTCATCTACCTTAAAAGACAGTAGGCTGACCACAGCTAACTTGAAATGCTGCAGCAAGACAAGAAAGAACATTTGGTCACATGACAGCAGTTCTCAGATCTCTGCACTTCCTGTTTGTATGTCTCCGGTTGATAGATGGGTATGCAGCACATCCTTGATGTATGCAGGAGACAAGTTTGTGCCCCGTGACAGACCTGCAATTAGCCTTTTGATAAACCGTATCCACGATCTTCTCAAAGGTTAACCATACTATTGTAACAGTTCTGCGCACAGAGACGTGGACTTCAAAGCAGAATTCAGAGGTAGAGCGGTTGAAAGCAGCCAAATATTTATTTGGTGGGAAGTTTAAGGTAGATTTCGGCAACAGGTAATCAGTCAACGAGGGCAGACCAAGCAGGCAAGGCCGATTTCGGAATGGGCTGTGGTCAGGAACAGGCAGGCAAAAGAACAGGAACAGAAGGCTGGAATGCTAAGACTAGGTGGTACATTAGACAGGGGAGCTAATATGGGGGAACAAGTGTGCTGGTGAGTGAGGAGATCAGGTGACAGGAGAGGATAATGAATTGAAAGGCAGAAAAATTACAACTATAGATGCCATATGCAGATATTATGGAAAGCAAACATTCGCTGCATGAGATCCAAATTTGGGACGAATAGATTTTCATATTAATATTGAGAATGCTGACTATAGTCAGGCCAAGTTACATCCAGTTTTTCTAAATGTTTTTCTGTTCAATGGACAACCAGAGAGCGAGAGGCCTTTGTTGAAGTGGAACAGGCACGGTCCTGATTGCTATTAACTTCCCAACCCCTGGCACTTAGCTGGGTGACGGTTCAATATCAAACTTGATACCATATGGCCTATGTTTTTTTAAGAAAATATAAATCACAGTTTTCAAGGCATAAAACCAATGATCTGGAAAAGATCAAAAACCAAATTGAATTGTGAAAATGTAAAAATTAGATCAAATTGTGAATTTGGTGAATTGTTACACCACTAATAACACTTTATACCTTGCCCGTGGCATACAATGATGGCATACAAAGACAATGATGTAAACAATGATGTTTGTTGTTAATGCTCTGTTGTACCACAGTTGAAAGGAGCACTGGACCAAGTTGAATGCTCCATCCCCATGGTTTTACTTTAGCCACATCCCAAAAGTAGTTTTAATTCAGTGATTATCAAGTTAACAGTTAACGCTAAGCATAAGCAGCATGGCATTATAACTATACAAGGGTTAGGGGACAATTGTGTTTGTGGAAGATTATGATCCTGGTCGAAAGAGATCTGTTGGCAGGAAGCATGATATAAGAAGTGGCTGCAATCAGTGTCAAACATTTTGTCCCAAAATCCCACACCAACCTCCTCTCAAAGAGGTATTGCAGCGCTATCACACTGCTTTCCTCTTGTACGCTGACAGACAACAACTGTCATTTGCACAACCAAAAGAGACCAGACTACTAATTCTTCTGGTGAGGACAGTCTGTATTCAACTACTGTGCAACTATATGATGTATTTGGCCTTACAATTCTAGATTATTTTCATAAAGTCGTGATTTACCCAATAAACAAATAATTGAAATGTGCAAAGAATATGATTTGTCATGTCAGGTGTTTCAGTCCATTTTTCTATCTTTCTATATATTCAGTGGTTATAGAGAGATATAAGATACGGCCTGAAAGGCAACATCTTTGGTTTTCCATTTGCTGTTACACTGATGTTGTCTCTTGGCCACTTGCTGTGTTATTCCATATCTGATCTTCTCATTGTTTTCCTACAAATTCACTCCAGTGCTGGTTAGATACTGGAGCAACTAGAACATCAATATACCATTTCCCTTCTATTCTTTTCCTACAGCTGCTCCATAGAGGAGAGAAATTAGTTGAGGAACCTATTGAGAAAGGCTTCCAAACATGGGCAAAGTAGGCTATTTATACTCTAGCTGAATGTGAAGGCCAAGTTATTTGGTGGGGTTAAGGAAACATAACCATTGGAAAGAGCAACTGCTTGAGAAGCTGTGAAATAATTTCCTGTCAAGGGCATAAAACGGTTCTCAATTGAGGTAAACATTTCTACTTTCAAAAGCAATTTATTTTCTAACAACCGCTGAAAGCAGACAACATATCTTATGTTCCCTTTCCTTGAATTTTCATTTTATGCCCCCCATGCCCCCCCCCCCTCCCCTTCCCCCCTGTTTCACAAGTGAGTGTTTACCGCCCGCTTGCAGCAACGACGTGAGCTGGGGTCTGGAGACTGGCAGTGAGAAATTGGCTGGTTTCTGAGTGGATTTGGATTAGGGTCAATGCAATGTGTTATTTTGGTCAAAAAAATACCTTCATGGCTTTCCATTGATTTTCTTCCCTCTTTTCTCGTATCAATTAAGACTACGGAGCTGGACGGCCAGAACGGCCTGCATACTGCCGGACACTGCATGCTGCTATGTTGCAATGTGGTAGTTCGGCCTTTACATATGTGTAACATCAAGCTATCAAGGTCACTTTTTGTCACAGGGGTTCAGGGTTGCACAGCAAAATGCAAGTTGGTGTTGTGTGTATGAATATATATATATATATGTATACACACCCAGGACATGACGCACCAGTATATTTGAATTTGCATCCAGGAAAATGTAAACAGCAACAACAAAATAGTGTTGGAAATATGGTCAGAATCTTAACATCGAAAATTTGACATCGGGGAAACATTTTCCATCATCAGTCCTATCTCGTCCATTCCATTTTCGTGAGATTGGACATTAGCCAGGAATAAATGTAGGTCCAAGCTGGGTTAGCATGACTCATCCCCACTCTCTTCCCTCTCCTCCTGGGCCAGAAGCCGCCGTGTTTGGTCCGGCTGGTCTGGCCGGGCGGTCTGAACATGCCGTGTGCAGCGATTTGTTCAAAATCCACTGTTCTCAATCCAAATTCCGCCTTTTCCGGCAATACAGGTGCAAAGAAAGACTAAAACAAAAGTTTTAAAAGCAACTGGCTGCTACATCTGCATGTGCAGCTGTCACCATGGTGACTTACAGCATAAAAGCAGTTTATATGCTTTTTATGACATGTTGTTGTGGTACTATTCAACAAGACACACTGATTTTATGTTGAGAAAGTCTTTGATATTGAGGTTTTGAATAATAAAATGACACAATCTTGGTCTTGCAAACAAAATGTTTAATATGTAATAGTATATTTACTCTGGATGGCATTACTTGGACCTGCAGCTTCACTGTAAGGAACCTGGGAGTTATCTGTGATCTGGATTTATCCTTTAACTCCCACATAAAACAGCTTTCCAGGACTGTCTTTTTCCATCTAGGTAACACTGTTAAGATCATGGCCCAGCCTGTATTTGTCACTTCCAGGCTGGATTATTGCAACTCCTTATTATCAGGTTGCCCCAAAAAGTCTCTCCAACTGGTCCAGAATACTGCTGCTGACGGGAACTAGGAGAAGAGACCATATTTCTGCCCCACTGGCTTCTCTTCACTGGCTTCCAATAAAAATCCAGAATAGAGTTTAAAATCCTTCTCCACACCTACATGGCTCTTAATTGACTCCATCATACCTGAAAGAGCTCATAGTACCACACTACCCCACTAGAGCACTGTGCTCCCAGACTGCAGGCCTACTGGTGGTTCCTAAAGTCCTCTAAAGTAGTGATGGAGCCAGAGCTTTCAGCTATCAGGCTCCTCTCCTGTGGAACCTCCTTCCAGTTTGGGTTCGGGGGGCAGACACCCTCTCTACATTGAAGAGTAGACTAAAAACCTTCCTTTCTGATGAAGCCTATGGTTCAGGCCTTAGAGCAGCCCCTAGTTATGCTGCTGTAGGCTTAGACTGCCAGAGGACTTCCCATGTTGCACCGGGCTCCTCTCTCCATGTCCCTTTATTGTATGTTATTAACTTGCTATCTTCCCCGGAGCCTTTCTGTGCTTCTCTCATCTCTCTAGTTCCTGTGGATCCTGGTCCTGGTCCTGCTGCTGTGGTTCTCTGGTTCCTGTGGAGCCTGGTCCTGCTGCTGTGGTTCTCTGGTTCCTGTGGAGCCTGGTCCTGCTGCTGTGGTTCTCTGGTTCCTGTGGATCCTGGTCCTGGTTCTCCTGCTGTGGTTCTCTGGTTCCTGTGGATCCTGGTCCTGGTTCTCCTGCTGTGGTTCTCAGGTTCCTGTGGATCCTGGTCCTGGTCCTGCTGCTGTGGTTCTCTGGCTTCATGAATCACTGCTGCGGATCGTCGGCCGCCACCACTTTTAACTAATATTAGTCATGTTATTATTATTTTTATATTCATTATTGTCATGTTATTCACTGTCACCAAGCCTGCCCCCCCTCTGAACCCGGTTCTGTTCAAGGTTTCCTCTTGTTAAAGGGGAGTTTTTCTTTGCCACTGTCGCCTCATGCCAGATGCTTGCTTGTGTGGGGATTCTTGAATCCCAAATTTTGAATTCTTGAATTGTTGGGTCTCTCTCTTAATAAAAGGGTTTGGTCTAGACCTGCTCTTTACAGAAAGCATCTTGAGATAGCATTTGTTATGAACTGTATAAATAAAGATTGAGATTGAGAAATGCAATGAAAACACCTTTGCTCAGTTATTAGCCACCATAAGGGATTTTTATTTAACAGTCTTCCATGGTGTGGTACGACCACTATCTAATGTTAAACTTAATATATATGTACAGGCTAGGACCATAAAGATTATGCTTGTATACTGATTTACGGTAAATTGGATGAACCATAATGCGACTGAGATTATATTTTTTGTATCAGCGTAATGAGAAGACATTGTTCAACAACAAAGTTAATGTTTTGCTAATGTTAATGAACAAACTGCTAAGTGGCAAAATGTTAATTATGAACATAAGTGCAAACATTTACTGTCAACATATTTCATTTGTTTTACCTGAAATATCCACAACTAAACAACTAAAGCCTGATTTATGTTAGGCAGCTTAAAATACTCAGGCATTGTCAGGATAATATGATGGTCTTAGATAAATATTGACGTATGGAACTGGACATTCAACCAAAACCACTCTTTTCTGAACCTCAGCCAGTTTTAATAACCTAACGCTAACCTTGTGAGGGTAATGATGCAACGCTGATCTTAGGTGCACGTCCAGTGTACTGTACATCCACCAACCACCCTAACCTCCCCAATTTCTGTCTAGTACAGATATGAAGTATAAAGCCTCCTGGACCGGAAGAATGTTGCCAGTAAACAAAATCCAAAAGGCAGCTGCATTAGCTATAAATCAAATCTGACATATATTGGTAACAATAGTTCACCAGGAGACATTTTTGCGATTTCCTGCCAAATGGTCTCATTCCTCGCACTCTCAGCCCCGTTAAAGCCCCCATGTGCAGAATTTCACATTTCTGAATATGGTGCCCCCTTGTGGATGTACCACATAACGGCATTGTGGCAGATAGCAAAACACGTGGCATAAAATAATTCTACATATTGTCATTTTAAGTGCAATAAAAGCTCATTTCATCCCATATGATTGCTATATAACTGTGATAATCAGGATTTCAATGCCCACATGTCAGTATGTATATTTTCACTAACACGTCAAAGCTCCACCTGTCCTCTCAGCTGCCCCCCAGAGGCCGCGGGAGTTTGCTGCAGCAGCACCCTTAGAACACGGGTCCCACAGGTCAGTCGTCTCACTTGATACCTTTCAGGCCTTATCTATTTATTTATCTATTTTGTTAGCAGGAGGTGTTGCCGCTTCACTAGTGGCACAGTCCTGCCCCCGCCGGCTCCACTTTTCACCACCTCACAGCGGCTTAAAAAAAAAATCCCCACTTTAACACATTAGACTTCCCATTTCACCCAGATAATTACACAATTATCCTGCTTCACTCAAAAAAAATCCATCCAGGGGTAATTGGTGTGTTGGGCGGAGGGAGTTACCCAGAAACCACTGCAGCAAGGGTCTGGGGGAACGAATCCAGATAAGTCAAGCAGAAAAAGGGAGGGAAAAAGCTGCACTTATTCGATTTTAATCTCGCCACTTTGCAAGCATTTAAATAGCCTTCATCAGACTCCTGGCTTGCAGCCCTGCCACTAACCTGTTATCAATGCCGAAAATGTCCATTTTAAATGTCAGTGTGAGCACAGAATGGAGACGCAGTAACAGGTGCTCAGCCCGAGGTGAACTGCAGTAATGCCCCCATTATTGGTTTCTCATAGAGCTGTTACATGTTGCATTGTTGCTGCTCGGGACACAGCATTCTGCGGGTAAAAGCTGGGCTAAATTATTGGCACAGAAACACACACAAAGGCAGACAATGGCCAGCAGAATAGGGTCTACCAAGGCTACATCTGTAGCCTATGAAATAACCTTGATAAAAGTAATTGAATTTTACTGTGATAAGATTAACTTGTGGTAATTGTTAGCAGTAGGAGCCTTGAGTCCATACAAAAGAAACATACTGTATGACAGTTGGAAATAATCACACCCTCTCACTCCCTCCCAGAAACATATGCAGAGGAAAAAAAAAAAAAACAACTGTGAAGGAATCAAGTCTGAAACCAGGCTCTCAGTGGCCGGCGCTCCTACCCAAACGGCTATGGCTGTCCTGATTACCATGCACACTCTCACTGTCCTTTTAAATGTGCTGAGATGGGCTTTAAACAAGATTCAACACTTTAAACCCCAGCAGACTTAATTAAGGGTGGGACCTAGCACATGCAGAGACGAGCGAGGAGGAAGGAGAGAGGAGGAAGGAGAGAGGATTGGATCTGTGGGAGGAGGGAGGAGGTATGGAAATGGTAGTGGGGAGGAGGGGCGGGGTAGGGCGAGGGGTAGGGGGTGTGCGGATACAGAGAGAGAGGGGGGGGTGGGGGCTGGGGGGGGGGGGGGTGTTTGTGCTTCTTCTTTTTTGCCCACCAGCTAATGTCCACACCGTGCAACCTGCCTCCCTCCATGGCTGCACACAGACACAGTTTCATGAGCAAACACATGAAACAAAACAGCAATGTGTCTTAAACTCCCCATTACTTTGCCAAAACTGCCTAAAATATCAAACAATGCACAGCCGTGGGGGGCGCCGCGCGTGCCGTTTAAGCAGCCCAGTCTCATTTCCATACAGCTTTTACATGTTTCCAAAAGATATGCATAATTACAGGGTTTGTACATAATTGCTCCAACACATTGCCGGGAAAAAGCCAGGTTTGTTCTTTTTTTAACACTGGCTCTAAGAAAACAGACTCGGCTTCTTTCTCCCTCCGTTCTCCGGTCTGAACAATTAAAACAATGAGGCTGTCTTGGAAAGGAGTTCTGCTCTCATTATCGCCTTCTCTTCTCTTCCCCTCCCACCGCCCCACCACCCCGTCAGAACATTTACCGCTTAAAAAGAGGCCCAGGCACCTTGGCATTGAAACACATTCTTTCTTTTTCTTGTCTGTTTTCCCCCCTCCTTCCATCCGTCTTCTCTTTCGCTGCCTTCCCCGCGCTCTCTCGCTGTAACAGAACGGGTATTGAAAAGGGAAATGTAAATAAGATGGAGTCTGCGGCTCACTCTGTTCCGCTGCAAAACGGAGCATGCAAGGCGTCTAAAGCAATCAAAGGAACTTTACATAAAGCAAGTTTTACTGGTCTCGTTCAGAGTTGTGGAAACAGATGCACACATTTGTTCGACCTGATACGAGCAGAAACATGCAATTTTGGAACAGAAAGAGAAAATATTAGGGATTGTCAAAGACTTGCTTTCTGTGAGACATGCGTGAGGCTTTTAGTTTATGGCAGTGATGATCAGTCTGTTCCTGCCTTGGCCACCTTTCAAGCTCTGGCACACCATGTGACGGTAGGATGCGTGTTTGTGTCTGAGTGAAATGTCTTGTCTCACTGTCATGTTGCTGAGTGCTTTTTTTCTGAGTGCTCAAGCCCACTAATAACCTGCAATAGTGTATCGGTGAGTGTTGCTACTGCCTTAATGGGCAAAAAGCCTTCATCCTTTCAGTCTCTATCATGGTGGAGACATGGCTATTATCCAAATGCTTTGGCTCCACATGAACTGCGTTGAGGGAAGAGACTTGTTCCTCGCCGGATTGACGAAAGCTCCGCGTAGCTTCCACGATGCCTCTCCTTTGAAAGCAGTTACCTTCGATGTTGTTTCGCAGGCCGCGCCGTTCGCCGCCGCGCCGATCCCACTTTATCGACACGCAGAAGACGGCGATGTCTGTGGCGTGATTGACAGCTCCCTAAGTGGTTACTCAGAGCTTTTTACTCAACAGTCTGTCATCCAATTCAAATGTTAGGCATATCTGCATCGGGGGAGAGAGATGCTTCTGCTGGCGTCATCCGGATGTACAACAAAAGAATCAGCCGACTCGCACAAAAGCTGTCAAACACTTTGTCTCGTATTGATCAACACAAGAGAATTGTAGAATTATAAGACCCCACGCACCGCCGGCCCTCTGTGAGGTTTTGATGATAGTCTTTTTTTTTCTGCAGCAGAGTTAATTCTCTTCGAAGGCTTAGAGTGGGATTAATTTTTCTTAAATGTCATGGTCAGAGTGTATGTGGCCCAAATTGGTCTCTGCTGACAGTCTGCAGACAGTGATTGCGGTTGGCTGCGATGATGTATCAATGCAGCAGGAAGACTTCTTCATCCCAGAACAATATACACCACTCGGGGGACAGGAGGGCAGAAAAAAAATACATCCCTTTACAAGATAAAATTACTTTTTCCTCCAGAAAGTCAGAAAAATGATAGGAATAATACACCATTCATGGTATTGGACAGCAGAGAGGGGAAGGAAGCTGGGCATGTTTTATATGCTTTTCTCATACTCATATACCCCACTGCTGACCAGTGCAGAAAACCCAGGTATCCTAATGTTTAAAAAATAACACCATCATTGGTACCTATTGAATCCAGTTGCAAGCAATGCAACTTGTAACAGATAAGGACCTGATGGAATCTGTCTTTGCTCTATCTGAGCCAAAATGGTCTCTATATGAGTCAAATGGAGGAGCCACATTGACAATTCAAATCGAACAGCACTTTGCAGGCAATTCACCCTGTAATCTACATGCTTCCCGCACCAGCTGGCCCCGGCGAGATTGCGTTTTATATACAAAAGGCTTTCTTTTCCGAGGGCAATCATTTCCCCTCACAATCTAATAAGGTTTACAACTGCATCCACAATAACTTCGCTATTATCCATTAATAGTAATTAAGTTCTTTTTCGAGTAGGTGTCTCGGTGGCACTAACAGAGAGATTTACAGCAGAGCTCCGGCTTTACATTTAAAAAACATCACTTTGTGGCTCAGATCCTTATTAGCATGACCAGTTACACCGGAAGCCATGTTCTCCGTGTAGCGTTAATAGACTTCATCCTCGTTACTTTACGTTGCTAAGCTTTTATTTTTTATTTTTTAATTGGAACAGATAAGACATCCCACATACCTGGCTGTACATGTCAATAAGCCTCCCCCAACTTCTAAATCAGTTACACTCACAGCACGCTACATTAAACATATACAATAAATGTACAAGTACTGCACCCTTAACACATATAATTTGTTTTTCTGTGGTTGCCGTAGGGATAACACCAACCTCTGACCCCTCCAGCCTCAAGGAGGTCCCCCGATAGCCTTTCCTTCATGAATCTTTTAGGCCAGGACAGTCTGCAGTTCAAAGTTCCTGTGAACCCAAGAAATAATAAGCTCCCTGATTAGTGTAGCTAAAAATACCCCTGGCCGAAAAAGACTCCTGGTCAGCCCAGCTCGCTCCTGGACCATTTACATGCTGGGAGGCTGCTGATGAGCACCCTCTCTAGCTGGAGGGGATGAACACATTGCACCTGACAGATAATCTGCTGACCGCTGATCGGGCAGCGAGTACAGTATCCAAACATCCCCAGACCTCACTGGCTCGTTGCTTAGGTCAGTGTAGCTCTCTTTGGGGGCACAGAACCTTGTTGGACAGCTATAACACCAACTACAGCGCCGACACCCAGAAGGTCCGGCAGCCCCGACGGCCTCAAGATGTCACGATGGCAGTTTATTGGCATTTATGGTATTTAAACGTCTACATTTATGTCATGAGACAGGTGCAGAGGAGAGGAACGGGTGGATCAGACATTCCGAACATACACCCCCACACTGTCTAACTTGCAGTAACACATTTATCTGCAACATACAACAGGCCTTTGGTCTTGCTGTGTTTATCATAAGGGGTTCTATTAATGTATTTCTCACGATTTTTCTCTTGCCATGTTAATATATCCCCACAGATTCATTGATAAATGTAACCTCCAATATTTGGGAATTCATTTTTGGGGGCTTGAAGCATTCTAACCATTTGTAGGCATTTTGGGGTACATTTCTATTTATTTTCTAGTACTATTGCCTGCCTAATAAAAGACATTATCCAATTGCAGTATGGGAAATGTGGTTTTGGAGTTGGTCTCTGATGCATCAGTTTTGACCATACGTTTTCACCTGCCTGTAGCTTTATTGAAATGCAATATCAACTCACAATACTATTGTTTGTGGCATATAAAAATGTTTAGTATTTTGGCGTATTTTTGTAGTTCAAAGTCAAAGTTTGTGATTTCTGAAAGATTTGAACATACCGGGGTTCGTAACTAATATTTATCTGATGTAAAATAGATAGTAATAATAGATCAATAGACAAAACAAAGCAAGTTTTGAAGTTTGTGGTGTGTTTAGTCTTTAGTCATGCCAAGATCACACCTCAAAATAAAACTGAGACAAACAACGGGAAGATACACGTCAAGGATTTCTTAATTATTAATCACATATTGTGCACTAGCTGTAAGAGCAACATCGACATGTTTTCTCCTTACAAGCTATGAATGTGCATGTCTGCCGATATGTCTTGCTGCTGAGCATTTGTACCGTTCGGCACTGACAACAAATTCCACGGTTTAAGTTGATTTTTGTGTCCACCCAATGACTGTCAGTCCAATACTGACTCTCCTTTTAGCTCTGTTTTTGGTGCCTAACAACCCCTGAGGGACGTATCCGGCTCTAAGGCTGATAAATTCCTCACTATATTCACCAGCTCGTCTACCAGCTCGTCTCTAACTGTGCCTGTCTGCTGTTTGGCTGCTAATGTTCAGTGGGTTTATCAGAGCCTCTTGTCTGAAAACAGCTGCATGTATGTATGCAGTCCAAACTTACTGCCAGGATTCAAACAGGTTGTTATCACATTTTATATTAATATAACTTTATCGCAGGATGTCCTGGATAACAGTATCTCATATATTTGCACATGTTTGTGGAAGTGCTGTTGAGCATGAAATGAGTAATTTGTTCTGTATCAACAGAGAATTATTACTCCTTATTCCTTACACATGGATTTGCTGTTCAGATGCATAATGTGCAGGCTGGATAACCACTGCAAGTCATCTGTGTTCAAATATTATAAAACGGCAAATAGCAGTCTTATTCATGGTGAAATAATGTACTTCATCTTGGTCTGTGTTCTGTGTAATACACATATTTTCTGGCATATTTCCTTGCATTCCATGCTACAGCCATAATGAATTTTGGTTGGGGAGGGGGGGAGGGGGTTGGTTTTGTTCCAGTGAAATATGTTTAACTTATAAGTCACTTTATAAATGGCTCTGACATTGTTCCAGTGTGTAGCCCTGGGCAGGTGCTGCTGTAAATGTTTTAGCAGTGCTGGACTTAAATAACATCCTATCCCCTATACCCTCTGTATACTGTAAATACACATTTGGAAAGAGAATTTAAAAAAAAAAAAATCAAAATGCCAAACTTCAAAATGACAGCGTGCAGCCTAAAATTGTTGTGGTTTTGACAGTGTTGTCCCAGAATGCATTTTGCAACTGAAATGTTGGAGCCGTGCATGTTGGTGCAAAGGCTTCAGAGACGGCTAAGAACAGTAAAACTGTTTTACTTGGTAAAAAATAAAAAATAAAAGGTTAAGCAGCATGGTGCATTTATTGGGGACTATTGGGGACTATTTTCAGCAGTGGATTAATCACATCTGGTGCTGTAGTGCAACCAAACAACAAACAACAACCAAAATGAACGTTATATATCACCAGTGGAAGAAGTACTGAAACCCTTCGCTTGAATAAAAATACTAATTTCATAATGTAAAAATGCTCCATTACTTGTAAAATGAATGAATTTTAATTTTAATTATTGTTATTCCTTTTTATTATAATGAAATCAGACATAGTGGTTTTTTTTTTTGTCTTTTATAAATCATATGTTGTTTTGTAAAATGTAGAAATTAATCTGAAGAACAAATAATACCTTTAAGATGAGGGATAAGCTCTATCAGGCTTATCAGGATATACACATAATACCTGGTAGTAGGATGCATTTATTGTTGTTATTCATGGGATTTATTGGCAATAATTAAAATAAAGCCAAACCAAAACTTACCCCTTTAAACACTGACAATCAGTCCAACATGACCCATTTCTTGTAATGTGCATGTTGGATGTGATTCTAAAGTCTCCTAAATGCTTTGAACAGAGAAAGAGAGCTTTGACCCCACGTTTGTTAACCACTCTCTCCCCCCCCCCCCTCCTCACCCGTCTACGATCCCTGAGACAGATTAATGGGAGGAAAATTTGGACGGTTTCACCAAAGGGACAACAGTGTCATCTATTCTGCTGTTAGTATTCTGTCACAGAAGGAGATACTCACCAGGAGATGTTTGTGCTCTCCTGCTTCCTTCCAAGCACACATGCGTAGAAACAAACCTTCAGCGCACACACACACACACACACACACACACACACACACGCACACGCAGTCACGCACACACTCTGCTCTCTTTCCTCCTATTTTATATTTAACTTCAACCTGTCAATTAAAGAGTGAGAGGGCAACTAAGAAAAAAGAAAGAGGGAGAGAAGGAGACAGCAAGAAGCACAGAACTAATTAGGCAACTGTGTAATTTTAATTAGCTGTTTTGATAATTAAACTAATTAGTTCCCCTGTGTTTCCACAACGTGCAGCCGACTGGAGGTTTTTTTTTTTTTTTTTTTTTTTATTTATATCAAGGCTTCAGAGCTCCACTCCGTTGGTTAATTAGTCACTTTTGCATCAGAAAGCTTTATTGATAGCCTTAATTTGCAGTTGAAATGAGAAATCTGCTGTCAATAATTCGGATAATTGCCCGCTGTTTGATTGTAGAGAACAAAAGTAAGCGGCCCCGGCTCGAGACATCCGTAAATCCCCGGGGTCGTTCCCTGAATGCTTAGGCTCCATGATCTACATATCAGCAAATAAGCTCCCTCCTGCCCGACTCTCCTTCTTGACCTCACTAACTAGCGGAGAATCCAGCTAAATAAGGCGAGATAAATAATATAAAAATAAGATAAGATTGACCCACCACACCCCTCTCCCATCCCTGTTCCCAAAACACCTCCTTAAAACACCACCCACAGCCCAGCCTGTGTTTCTTCCTCCTCTGCTTGCTAACTTTAAGTGTCCTGCATGTGTGGTAATTGGAAAAGAAGGCAGGGGAGGCAAAAAAAAGAGAAGGAAAGTTACTGCTTGCTTTGTAGCTAATTAGTGTCCTTGGAATTAAATGAGCAGCTCGTTGTGCACCTCCAGCTCCTGCGGCCCATGTTTGTGAATTGAATAATTGATTCTCCTCCACTAATCAGAGAGCGACATAATGAGCCAGTTTAATTAAATGGGGATCTAACCTGGCGAACACTGGGAAAATATTTGCTCGTTTACGGTTAATCAGGAATAACACAGTGAGTGGGGGAGGGATGTGTAGGATGGGAAGAAATATCGGTGTGTGTGTGGGTGCTGGGTAAACTTAGTGGCACATGAGCAGGGAGAAGAATCGTGGCGTTTGGGCGTTGGTCAGTGCAAGCGGTAACCCTGCTGCCATTGTTAAACCGTCACGAGAAAACGTCTTTAGGACGAGGCTGGGTTGGTTAGTTGGGTCAACAAAGTGATGACCAAATGTCCCCATCTGATACCAGCAATTATTAGCAAGCAACATTTTGCTAGCCTTAACCAAATAGCTCTTGTTTTAAAGTGAGCCACATCTTAAAGGACCAGTGCAGTGGTGGCAGCTTTGGGCGTGGCCGTTCTTAGAAAAATGCCTATCATCATAATGCGTATCAGAGAAATGCTCATCTGATCGACTTCACGCTCGACACTGCAGTCCTTTGGGTCCTCAGCATTGCACCAGCCCAGTATGAAGCCGACTGGACCTTTCTAAGGATGTGTGAAGGACGGACATACAGAAATACTTCGATAATTTGCTTTTATTTCACCCTTGTATGTTTCCTATAGGTGTGGCTGTTGTGGTTCTATAGGTCGTGATACATTTCTGCTCAAGCTGCATGAGTCTATTTTTACATGAATCATTTCAAAGGCTTATCTCATAGTCTGACTGTAAGTAAGAAACCAGCTGCCTGGAACGGCCAGTGGGGTTAACTTCACATGAGGGTCTACATCTGGGCAGCTTGCACACTGTTTACCGTGGATAGCCTTCTATTTAGCATGTGTTCGCATTAGAGGAGTTCGTGGCAAACAAGTGTCTGTAAGGTTCTGAATTGCAAGAATAAAATGACAACACACACAGTGCAGTTTCCGTGGATTAACACCACACCTGGATGATAGGAACAAGGTTTGTGTGCTAAAATATTGGGAAACACAAAACAACCTTTTTTTTACCTGGTGGTCATTATCCACTCAGCTACATTGTAATTTAGCATTATAGTGAGTCCAAGACAATGTGTAGTGTATATAACTGGTAGGTCACACATATTATAATCCCTCACATAGCATTTTACTTGTTGCAGTTCGCTTACTGTATAGAGAGCTGGCCGTTTGGTCCAACCTGCATCTGTCTTATCTTCCACTTGATTTTGTGGAACACCACCAGTTTCCAGAGGTATGTTGTCTTTCATGCCGGTCCTGTTGCCTTTCGGCCTCTGCCTCCTTTCTCTGTGGCCAACTACAATGTCAGGAAGTGAAATTTCTCGCAATTGTCTTGGCTGTTCGAGGCGACTAGTTTCTGTGTTTGCTTACAGTCTGACAAAGCGGCAAGCATTGAAATGATTAATGTGAACATCAGATTTATTAAAAAAAAAAAAAAAATCGAGGAAGCTTGCGCTGTTCTTGTTTCCGGAATCTTTACAGCGAAGGTGCCAAGCGCAAAGCTAGCATGACCTATAGAACCACAATAACCATAGTTTTGGGGAAAATGCCTTAATATTGAAATGAACCAGAATAATCTTTTAACCACACAGGTGAGATACTTCACATGCTGTGAAGCAATGACATGCAACCTATTTTAGATGAGAGGACTCTCTGGACACAGGATTTACAGCCAGGGCTAAGAGAAATGGATGCCATAGTATGTTAAAACAAACTATCATCCCAACCCTTTACACGTGATGGTCTACCAACGACTCTGTGTTTGCAATGTAACAATAAAATGATTATAAGCTGTTATAAGCCGATGTTGAAAAAGTGGCTCAAGCCCACATTTTTCCGCACTAAAAAGGTTGGGAACCACTGGTACATGTATTACAATGTGAGAAAATTGTCCCCGTTGTTACTGTTGGAGCATTTTGGGACAATAAGTGTCTCATCATACCATGCTCAAAGTAGTCTTACTGTATCACCCTTTTTCCAGCATGGATGTGTTGTTGTACACCATCAAATATAATTACCATACAATATGCAGCTTCAACACTATACTGATATTCATTTCATTCATTTCTTTGAAAGCGATTACAAAAAAAAGGTCATGGCTATAACGCATTTACATAAGTGTATGTAAATGCTTTCGTTTGGTAAATATTAGTCTGATTGTCAGTACTAAAGCAGCTTCTTTTATCATATTGCGAAATCAGGACCCAGGTGTATTTGTGATATGAAGTTATAAGAGCTGCCAAAGCTGAAATAGAATAAATCTTTATCTTTCTATAAAATACTGTGTGCATGTTTGGGCCATATGCGTTGACATTGAACTTGGCCACCCCACTGTCAGATCCTCGCTGGAGCATCTTAAAGTGAAGAAGTATCACCGCATCCTCCTGCCTGTCAGATATGTTCACCAGCCTCTGGCAGCAAGATGACTTGAGCGCTCTGACCTTTCCTTATCACTGTGGTGGAGAGCTGAGGACCCTTAGCCAGGGTCTCTGTCAATGCAGCCACAGGGTAGTCGGGGCCTGATAACAAAGCTGGCCCAGAGCGGTGACCCTGAAGTCCATCACAGCTCTGGGTCGACTGAACAGAGGTGATTAGGAGGTCAGGCGTTGTGGATTGCATGAAGTTTGGACAAAAAAAAAAAGTGCGTTTGGGATGAGGCTGTGATCGTGTCTGACTACAGAGATCACATTTAATGTAACTGCAATTAGCAAACAAGATATTACTAAGATCATTTACAGCCTCAGTGGGCTTCGTTTTCTATCGAGGACCACAGGGTCAGAAATCTAAAAAGAACCGTTGTCACTACCGTTTCATTCCTCCCTGCTGCATCAGTATTTTCAGTCACAATTAATGATGCATTACCTCTGGTGCACTCTGCTTCACAATGCACAACTGTCGAATAATAATGACTAAATTATTCCTGAAGAAAAGTAATCAAGAGAAAATTCTGATCTTTCAGCTTGGATCTTATTTTTGGACTTTTGTCAAACACTCCTATCAGAAATAATAATAATAGTGACGTGCTTATTAAGTTAATAGCTGAGATCCGAGAAAACAGTGACATCACTGACCTAATTTTTAATTCTTACTAATTTTATCTAATCTTATTTGTATTTTAACTATTTCTGCATTCATTTTCTATTCTTTCGTTGGATTCTTTATTTATCTATCTGTTGTATTTGCTCTGGAACTCGGCACATTAAAACTACACTGCATGCTGAACTGTGTGTGATTGTGTATGTGACAATAAAACTGTGACTTGATTTTGTCAGATAGGTTGGAAACAAAACCCAAGGTTAGCCGAGTATTTTTGGAAGAGAAAACAATGATGATGTTAATGATGATGACGACGACGACGTGGTTGATGGATGTACGGTGAAATTATTACTGAAAACATCTGTTACACTATATGACCAGAAAAATGTCACTGGCAGACCAAAAGCAGACTACGCAAATCGTCACCTTCACTACAAAACCTTCTCCGGGGGGGGGGGGGGGGGGGGGTTGATAGTCGGGTGTTTGACATTACCACAAGAGATCACTATTCATGTGTTGTTTCCTACCAGCAGCCAATGTTGCTTCGTTTTAACCGTGACCAACATCTTTCTCCAAGAAAGTACCGTTGGTTGCCTAAACCTAACCAATCATGTCGGCAGATCAGAAACTCCGTTTTTTGTGACATTTATTTGCAGCAATTCAACTTCACTGCTGTCAGACAGTGGTGAAGGAGGTACTCAGGTCTTTTTAAGTAAAAAATACTACTACTACTATTGCTACTTGAAGTAAATGTACTTAATGTAGGTGTAATTAAAGTATTAACTGTAAAAGTATCTGGTCCCTGTGACCAATATATTAATGTACATGACATCATTAGATTGTAATACTGATGCATCAGTGCATCAGTATTATTAGGTAGTTTTTTACTGTAACTGCTTGTAATGGCCCTAAATTGAGATAAATTATATTCAGTTAGGTAGTTAGTCCCGTTGTTCCCAAACCTCAAGCCCTGGGCCCTGCAAAGGGTCGCAAAATACATCTGAGGTGGCCTGAGATGATTAATTGGAGAGGAAAGAAAACAAATTGCCTGAATTGTCTCTCTGATTTCAGCTTTTTTGCAAAAAAACGTGGATAATTTTACCTTTGAGCCTCAAACAGTGATTAAAATGAAACAATCATGAAACAAAACTGAAAAGTTTAAAGGGGAAAACACTCTTTGGTGGAATTGCTAACAAGTGATACACATGCAGCATAAAACCTGTGACCAGGGATCCCAATTAGACTACAAACCAAACCAAACCACCGGTTTCATCTTTAATAATGTGCTTTACAAGCTCATGTGTTTTTATGTAAATTCTTAGTCTGAAAAAATATCTCGTAACTGCAGCTGTCAAATAAAAACGAACAGTGTTTGTCTCTGAAATGCAGTGAAGTAGAAGTGCAAAGTAGTATAAAATGAAAATACTCGGGTAGTACAAGTACCTCAAAGTTGTACTTCCCACCTGAAGTAAAGTAAATGTTATGAGTAAATGACATCACTGCTGTCAGATCAGAAAACATTCATGGGATGAAAGTTCATCCTTGGCCTTTGTAAACAGTAGGCATAACAAAATAATCTAAACTCAAAGGTCCTCTTACACCCGAATCACATGGTCTTCTCCAGTGATCACCTGGGCTCATCACTTGACCTGAGTGTGGAACTTTGGTCATGATAGTTTATACGGATCATTCATACAGGGCATTTGTCATTTAGGACTCATCACAGCTGACAAACCCACTCCCTGCTGCATCATTCAGTTTGATCACTGAATACAGTGGTTTAGATAATATGGATAAACTGTTGGTTTATTTCCAACGTGTCTCATCGTCTGACTCCAAGGGTTCCTTCGCTCGTTGGCCAAACAGTGAAAATAAGATTCAAGTTGCCGTAAACTGGAACTATCCATTAGCAATGCTACAGTTGACCAAAAAAAAAATCATACTTGAATTTCTGGTTCAGCAATGCAAATGTTTAAGATTTTGTTCATTTGAACTCATTTACATTCTGTTGGGTAGTTTAATCTGCCCGCAATGCATCACGTATAAGGTCATCATATGTTCGGAGCATCGCTGTTCCGTGAGAACCACGGATCTCTAAAAAGTCTTACAACTTTCCCTCGGAAAAACAGCCTGTTTTCAGCTTTGTGACGATACATTGTCCTGCTGATCTGAGAGGGTTTGAAATAGTTCACTTAGCTCAAGGAAGAGGAGAATTTTCTTAACACCTCATCCTCCACTTAATGCAGTATCCCCACATCTTGAGATACGTGGTTTTTACTGGATGGGAAAGGGGATGAAAAATTGCAATCTGATAAGAAAGTAGTAACTAAAGCAGTCAGACAAACATAACGAAGGAAAAAGTACAGTATCAAACCTCTGAGATGTAGCGGGGGTTAATGCTGCATAACGTGGAAATACCCAAGTAAAGTACAAGCACTTTACATTTGTTCTAATGAGTACAGTATTTGAGTAAATGTATGAAGTTACACTCCACCACTGGCTTACTTCTACGTCAGTACACATCTCTTACAACTTTGTGAGTGCAGTGTGCAGGTGAGCCAGTGTAACGAAGGCAGACGTGACGATCCTGCTCCTAATGTACTGCACTGCTGCATTGTATTGTATTGTTGTGCGCACTGGTAGCACCGTGCTACCTGGCCTGATAATCCCTGCCTTGTTTTCAGAGCATGCAATTCCCTCGTGCGGCAAATTCAAATTTTTGCATGTTTTCTAAAGACAGAACAAAGGAAATGCCTTTGCGTTTGCAATGCAATTCTTAGGGCACAGTGTTGCCATAGTTTTGATGTTTATCTTAATTCATCAATGAGCAGAGGGAGCTTTGAGGAGCTGACAGAGAATCATTGAAAAAAATCTTTGTGGGGGGAAAAAAAAAAACAAAACAAAAATGGAGCATTGAAATTCTGCACCAGAGGAGAGGGAGAGAGGAGAGGGAGCTTTGAACCAGTTGCCTGTCAGTCTTTTTCTGTGTTTTTATGTGAGGAGATGAGTGAGAGTTCCCTGTTCCTCCTCCATGCTACCTCTCCCCAGAGTCTGGGCAAACCCGCTGCACAGGTTGGAGAAAAGTTGAGTTTGTGGACTTTGAAAGAGGAAAGAGAGAGAGAGAAAAAAAAAAAAAAAATCTACCTCGCTTTTGAACTTTCACAACAGCAACGTACACATCAGCTGTACCGCAGCGTGCATGGGAATAAGAATATAGAGTCAAATAACCTGGGACTGTAACACAGGGCCAGGGAGGACAACTGTGCTTCTCTGCTCATCGTCTGAAATTTACAGCTGGGTTTATTTTCTTTCACTTTCACTATTTTCAACTGGAAGCCTTCCACAGCTGGGTTTCTGTTTGCCACTGGGTCTCCATCATACGCCTCTGACCGCACGATGGCCGCTCTCAACTGAAGGCCGGGACACACTCGTACAACATATTAAGTGGTCACGGACATCACATGTTGTGTTGTTAGTCTGAGTGCGGGTAGGTCTTATCATTATGATACAGGCTGTAGAAAGTAGTTGAAGGTAAAGTGCGATGACTGAAGTACTGTTTTAAACAGAACTTTTGAGGTATTTGTCCTTTAGTTGAGTATTTCATTTTGTGCTACTTTATACTTCGGTACATTTCAGAGGGGAATATTGTACTTTTTATTTAGATTTATCTATCTGACAGTTGTAGTTTCTGGTTACTTATTAACCCTAGAACTTTCATTGTGTGTCTTTTTTTTTAAAGGAATTTTTCTTTAATTTTAGAACCTTTTTATAGGGTCCCCCCCATGATACCTTTTTTTCGTTTTATGAGACGTTGTATAGGGGAAAAGTACTTCAATTTGCCATGTGTTGTTGTACTTATAATATATATATATAATAATAAATATATTTTGATGTGAAGTATTTTTTTATAGGGTATATTATATCGTGTAACATATACCCGACGTTAGAGGTGGTGTTACTAACTGTTAGGTTAGTGTTCTAGGGTTAAAGGTTAAAATGTAGCTGAATGTATATCCATTGTAAAACATGATGCACTGTTCTGGTTTGAACTCTACTTTACTAAAGTAAAGTAAAGTTACTCAAATACTAAACTCTGGAAGGGGCCAATCTGCATAGTGATTGCAGTATAGTGAGTTTGATGGAGCATGGCTGCCTCACAGCTAAAGAGCCCAGGTTTGATCCTGGGGCCTGTGTGAGTGGAGTTTGCATGTTCTCCCCATGCTTACATGCGTTCTCTTCAGGTACTCCAGCTCCCTCTGATAGTCCAAAGACATGAAGGGCAGGTTAGTGCTGACTATATTGCTGTAGGTGTGAGTGTGAGCATGAATGGTTGTCTGTCTCTAAGTCTTGGCCCTGTGATTGACATGTCGAGATGTACCCCGCCTCTTTTTAACGCCACTTAGGGTTGGCTCCAGTCCCCAGCGATCCTTAAGGATCAGCGGTTTGGATAACGGATGGGAGTACATTTAGCTGACAATACTTCTAAACTGTCACAAAATTTAAATGCAGAGCTCGCATACTTGTTATTACTGTATACTGTGAGATTGCTGCTTCTTCTCTGAAAAATTGATTGCTTCTTCCACCAGTGTACAAATAGATACAATAAAAGGCACTTCAGTGACATTTGACAACAGTTTAGCAGCGATTAGCTGCTGAACACAAACATTTCAATGCAGATTGCTGTTAAAATCAAAAACTCTGCTAATGCTGGCCCCACATCAGAGGATAATTGGGCAGATTTGGGTCCAATTCATGCCTCCTCCCGAGGCGGGTCTGAACACATTATTCGCCCAAATGACCCTGTAGTATCAGGGCATAATGCTAATATTACTGACTGCATTGAAGTCTCCCAGATTTTGAATTATAAATATGAAGCGTGTTTGATATCTACTCCAGTTTATTGACTGAGTTTATCTGCTGTTAACCCCATTCTGGCCTACTTACACTGGTCTCCTGTATGCTTCGAAATGCAGTTCAAGATCCTCAAAATCACACTCAAAGCCACCCAAGAGAAGCACAAGCTTCAGTTTCTGCTTTATAAATTGATATGATTTATTATATTTTGTTATTTTGTTGTGAATCACTATGCATTTTATTATTGACCATGAATGTGACTTTGTAACTGATGTGTTGTGTTAGTAAAGTTGGGTTATTAGTATCTATTATTACCTGAAATGCACATTGCTCTCTACAGAGTACAGCATACCGCCACGGTATGAAAAATCTACGTCAGTATACTAGATATCTATATATGGAAAATGTACATATGTTGCAGCATACTGTGTTTCCATGTTTGAGATCCACTGCTATAAAGCATCCTCTAACAAGTCTGAGGCCAGTATGTGAGTGATTGTCACTGTTAGAGCTCTAATGACCCACTAGACTAGTCTTATTGTTATCGTCACCATCTAAGCACTACAGCTGTCCAAACTGTGGATGTTCACCCGTAGCCCTGACTGCTTCCATTTGTCTCAACTTCTGCAGGGCCACATCTTCTCTAAATCACTCCCCTCTGAAACATCTATAACACTGGGGCAGTTTGAAAGAAAAGAGAGAACCCGAAATGGTCCGCCTGATTGGTTCCACACTGCAGTCGCCGCGCTGCAGCCGGTGGAAGAGAAAACGAGGGTGAGAGTGAGAAAGTCGCGGCCTGGCGAATAACAGGCAGCAGCACATAACGAGCCTCATCCTCCAGCTTCATTAGAGAGGAGGAGTCCCTAACCCCGAGGGGAGAGGGGCTATTCCCTCAGCGCCCATTGCACTTTTTAACAAGCCCCTGTTCCAGACACGGCCCACAAGAGATTTGTCCAGTCCACCTGATTTGTCGAGTCCGGCCCACTAGCACGTTTTAGTTTAAACAGGAATCCGCCCCAGATTATGGAGGCCCCGTGGGAGCTGCTGGAGCCTCCTCTGACACTGCCTGCTTGTGCTTGCAAACAAGCACAGTCTCTGCAGTAAACAAGGTATTAGGAGCTAAAGAGCCACTGCCTCATACAGCACACATATTACCTCAGCACAAGTCAGCAAAAGCTTGTTTAAACTGCCACTGCTGGGCCTTTTATAACCCAAAGACAACAACACGTGTTTGAACTTGGAGTCGGACTAAACTCCGCGGGTGCTATTGCACAAAATGCCGCGTCTTAATGACTGATCCCAGACATTACAAATCACCTTACATTACAATAAACACACGTTCAGCAGAATCACCCCCATCACGTTGTTAAGATGTTTACCGATTTCACTTCCCTTATTTCCTCCTGATCTTTCAGAAGGCCGCGGGCTTCATAGCTGAAACAGCATTATCATAGTGGCAGCGTGCTGCAATCCATTTACTAGAGGGGTCTCTGTAATGGCTCTCCAGGTATGTTTAGCTCATACACAACAACTACTTCTCCTAACAGAAGGAGGAGATGCACACAGTAATCACTCTGTTTTCTCAGAGAAAACGCTGTTATTATTCAAACTTCACTGTGAATAATTGAGCTAGTGAATGTGCTGGGAAGGGCCCAGAAATGAGACAGTATGTGTGTGTGTGTGTGTGTGTGTGTGTGTGGTGTGTGTGTGTGTGCCTTCTTAGCATTCGCCTGCTGCCTTCCCTTTGAGGAGCAGCCATTACTAATCGCAAAGAAATTTCCTCCCTTTCCTACCTGCGGGCCTGTCAGGTCGTAAATGAAAAGGAATTAAGTAGAAATCCATACGTCTCCAAGCCTCCTTCCATCCCCACCCGCCTGCACCACAACGCCGTATATCATTAGAGGAGCAAATTAAACATTAGCGCTTCGGCTGCCGCTAGTTTGGGCTAATTGCTAATCAGCAGTAAAAGTTGCCTGGCACGGAATATTGCTTACCATAAGCTAAAGGTAATTTGCTTCTCAAGACGAGCTAGACTGGTTCGTCTGTTGTTGTCCAGAGTCCATGCCTAATTACTGCCGGAGGGTGATGACAGTCACTCAATGGAGATTAAGACCGAGGCGAAAAATGGAAATGTGCCATAATGCTGGAATGAGCTAGAAGTGCTTCTGTCTGCTTTTCTTTAATTCCCTCTTTTTCTCCCTGCATGGCTTGCTGCTGAAATAGGTGGATTGTGGGAGGGGAAGTCAGAGACGGGGCTGCTGCTCTCTGTAGTGTGGCTCTGAACGCAGCACACACGGTCATGTTTGCGCATCATAACCATTTATTAATACACCTGCTGTACAATCACGCCCGGCGTATGAGGAAAATGGTTTGCTTTGTTTTTTTTTCCCCATCAGGGAGGATCATAAGTGATGCTCCCTCCCCACGGACACAAACCTGGTTCTGGGACGGCGCTTAGGCCAGTTCACATTGGGTTTAACCTGCAAGCGTTACCATTACATCACTGCATACGTATCTATATGTCTCCACTTTCCCATCAATGCCGGCGCCAGCTTCACGCCACACTGCATGACTGCATCATCTCTTCACAAGTGTTCCACTGGCCTCCAAACCCGACTGGTCCAATGCGTTCCTGTTGCTTGTTGGGATTGTTATGGACGTTGATTATGTTTGTACGCATTTTGATTCTTAACATACACGTGCAAGTGGTTCTTGGTGATGTGTTAACGCCAATCTGGAACCAGATTTCCTGGCTGAATTAGGCGCCGGCTCCGAAGCGGGCTAACTGCCTTGGTGCAAATGGGGTGTGAGTGACCTAGAAGTATGTGGAAGTACGTCAGAGGCAGCCATGATCACAGATGTCTAAATGGAGAAGAAGGGATGTTCAGTGTCTCCTTACTTCTTTTAACCTTGAAATTACTGGGCGAATAACAAAGCAAAGGTGTTACAGCAATCCAACAGTTCTTTTCTATAGGATTTAGTCGATTCAGATTCCAACCAACTGATTTCCAATGTATTCAAAAAAAAAAAAGATTGGGGACGATGAAAAGATGACAGATATGTGGGATAAGCTGATGCTGTATATGCATGTGATTTATTGTAACTTACTTTACTTACTTTTTAAATAAACAGATGGTTTATGTGTATAGATATTTAGCTACTCAGCTACATACCAAACACATTCACACAATAAACCTGAGGAAGGTGCAACTTAACTGCAAGAAAACTGAATATCGTGCTCCAAGCTGGCATCCCATTCATGCCCACAAGAATGGCAAAAGAATGTACTCAGTGGCACATTTTTCTGTGTTTGTGACACTTGTATTCTTGACATTATTGTTTTTACTTAAACATCTTACTGAGTGAGAGGTCAAAAGGTGTGTAAGTGGAAAAAAAAACCTTTAACAAACCTTTCAAGACAACTGACTACACTGACTCACCTTCCCTCACTGACTGAATCTGTAGCTTTTAGCTTTTCGCCAGCGTAGCTCCTCTCACTGGTGACTGAGTGCACCGCTGTCAGCTCAGACTGTGAAAGCCACAGAAGCAATCATAATCTGATACTTGCAAATAACAGGCTGCTGAGTGATTAACCTTATGCACAGAGCCTGTATAGCACCACTTCTGTACTGAACTCAAAGTATCACCACAAACAGACTGAACGTATGAGTGAAGTGAAGAAAGTCTGAATCAACGGCGAACACCGTGGACATACAGGATGAAGAGTGATGCCTTCACTGACTGATGCACGCTCTCAAGTTCGTTTTTTCTTGTACGTTCTGACATTCATTTGTAACGGTCGTGTTCATTCGATGTTATACATACTGAAGTTCATTTGAAAGGTGATGCATTCACTTACTGATGTACGTACTGAGTTCATTTGAATGGTGACGCATTCACTTACTGATGTATATACTGAATTTAATGTGAACGGTGATGCATTCACTTACTGATGTACGTACTGAGTTCATTTGAACGGTGACGCATTCACTTACTGATGTATATACTTAAATGCAATTGAACAGAGATGCGTTCACTTATTAATGTGTATAATGAGGTGGATTTTTGGAATAGTTTGGAATAAAAGAGTTAGTGTTTGAACAGACACGTGACTTTGAGGGCTTTTATAAAAACATGTTCCAACTCCTGTACTACAGTGCACATTCTATGCAGCCAGTGTTAGCCTTTCCTGCTCAGTTTCCAGACTGGAGGAGATGTTTGTTTTCCTCCAGGACCAAAGTCCATTCCTACTTTGGGGTTAACTCAGTCTCTGTTCCAGCATTTACCAGCAAAATAACACATGAAAGCTTTATGTTGTTCTCGGGTAGCTGCAGCCTTTATTCTTGACAAACTCTAGCCTATACTGTATATTTAATGCTAAACTTTCTGCTGCTCCAGTCGAATTCCCCGTCCAACATTACACTAACTCTGAATGGCAACAATAACACAATTCCACTCCAGCATAGTATTATCGTATCATGTTTTCTCAGACTGAACATACAGGTATACAGTCCTCATTTGCATTTAGTCCGTTTGAGAGGATTCAGGATAATCAGTGGATTTCAAGTCCAATGCAAGTGCAAATGTAAGCATGGAGCAGTTTAGGTTTTGTCGTGTTCAGAACTTGTAAAATTTGCACAAAAAAAAAAAGAGCTTTGCCTGAGAGAAACAGGATATAATATTTTTACCGTATCAAGTTTTAGAGACATTAATTTTCTCATTCGCTGTGACGACTCTATTGACATTCACACAGTGCCGATGTCTGAGCGTGGCCTAAAGGTCAGAGAAAAGTGGTTAGATGAGGACAAAAGACGTAATTTTTGACAACCCAAAAATAATTAAAACCGCCGCTCTAATGGTTTGTCGTCATGTGAGCACAACATTCTGCCAGCGGGGTGGTGATTCCTTCTGACCGTCGTCCTAGCTGCCTACCTAGATGCCGCACCACAGATATTCTGGCCGTGGCAGATCGCTGTTTTACTGTGCACCGTCTGGTCTGAGCTCTGTGGCGAACAGATCCTCATGCCTCCTTTCTCTGTCAGCTGTCCTTCATGTTTCGGAGCCCAGGGCTGTACAGCAGGTGATAAAGATCTAAGAGCATGGTTATCACAGCCCATTCCACACTTATCATAATTAACTATCTCCCATTGCTTCTCTACTGCTTCACAGGCCCACAGTCACACCCAAGACACCTCTTCTGTGTTTCTGAGGAAAAAGGCTTCAGCTCATATCGAAGGATGGTACTGGTATAATGTAGACACACGTTGTTGATGATGTAGTAATCCGTGCCAGTATTTGCTTTGAATTTGACACTTTAAAAAGATTCAATCTTTGGTGTTAGACTTTTATGATCACACCAGTTTACTTGTATAATATATATATATATATATATATATATATATATATATATATATACACACACATACACACACACACACATATATCTAATGAGAAGGAAACAGCAGTTTAACAAAGAAATCTCAAGCCAAGGTCCACCTACTATCTTGTTCAGGAGCTTTTTTAACTGTGCCACTTTGTCTTCTTTAGCGGATGGAGCTCTGTCAGTTGTCAGAACTGTAAAGACAGATAAACATTCGATTTATTTGATTTGCGCTCGACTGTTCATTCTTGACCTTGACCAAGCCCGGCTCTAAACAACAGTGGGGGCCCTGGACAAGATTTATTTTTTGCGGGTGCTCCTCACTTTGCCTGGAGCCGAGAACTATGAAATAAAACTACGAGCTATGAAATAAGACTATAAACTATATATAGTACACAGTATATAAACTATGTACACTGTATTTAACTACATAAAGATATTATTAGTTTTATGAAGACAACCTCGCTATTGTTCTACCGCAACGTGGCAAGAACATTCCTTCAATCTATGAAGTTGGCGTCATCCTTGCATGACATCAAAACCCACATTTGTAACATAAACATACTTTAATTCAGTAGATGTTCATTAAGAATTATGCCCTCAGACCTTAAATCAGATCAAGTTAATATGGTTGATGTGAGGTGTGAATAAGTATATAGATCAACAACATGAAAGACTAACATTTTATCATACAGTTATTTGTGATTCTTCCAATAAGATGATTTACTGATTGCCAAGAGTGCACAAAAAAAAAGGAAAGAGGCGTCATCCGTCAGCAGCAGCTTAAACATTCTCATGTGAAATGCTTAAGAATATCTGTATCACTTGCTTACTTTACAATGAATGACTCTGTGACACATACCTGAATCCCAAGTTGGGGATAGTATGAGTATTGGAACGTCTAACTAGTGAACAAATGCACTAGGCTAATTAAGCTAGCTATCCTTTCTGACCTCATGCATGTGCAAGTTGCTCTGAGCGGACTGAGCCGGGCAGGAAGTCAGAAACAGCAATGGCACACATAATGAGGAATGCACTGTTTGTCTGTGTTTCAGCTCAGTGAGTGGGACTACGCAGTCGGAGCTCCAGTCTTGGTGGACAAATCTTCTAAAAAAAAAAAAAAATCTTTTTTAATGACCCGATTCGTGATCCGAGACGGTGACAAGAACCGCTTTGTACATCACTAGTAACCGCTGTGGAGAAGCTCACCATTTTTGTCAAAAGTCTTTGTAGCTGTTCCGAACGGCCAGACACGAAGCCATCGCAGACAGGGGTGGAGCTGGAGTATTGTTTGAATAAACAATGACGCACATTAGTTGTAGTGTTGCACTCAGTTGCACACAGAGAGTGACAAAAATAGTCATTTTTGCACAGTTGGACAATCACTGTGTCGAGTCAGTGTGGTTTCAGAAGGTTATAGAAATGATCAGAGACAGATCCCCCCCCTCCAAATCAAACAAGGTGTTGGGGTAAGAGGTTTCTGAAGCTATTCAACAAAGACAAGGAGTTCTAATGGAGTATGCTGGCCACTTTAGCGTGGCTGTATTCTGACTAACTCCATCATCCACTGATTAAGACCATGTGATATAAAGCAAAGTAGTGGGTTTAGTGGGTCTGCTGAAACCACAAGTGTGCCATAATTATTGTAGAAATTATTTCTAGAAACAAAACCAGATGAATTACATATTTCCTCATTAACAACTCAAATAAAAAAAGGACAGACGCACAAACAGTAATGTTTGAACAAAACGGTTTGTTGTTAAAAGATGTAATTTTCTACGTAACGGTAGATTTTCTATCTTGTCTTACACCATTCACAGTAATAACGACATGGTCAATCAATCTGCTCAGTTAGAGTTGATTTCTAAAAGAAAATTCAACTAAATTATCCCATCAACTAATCTTATCCCACAAGCATGCATGTTTTCTTTTTTTTTTTTTGAGTGGAAAGATACTGACCCACCTAAACACCATCCAGAATAAAAGGCTAATATCAGCCTCATACTATGTTCAAGCCCTGTCAAGAAAATAACTTCTTGTAAGTATGTGTGCTTTTGTGTGTTAGTATGTGTGTGTGTGTGTGTGTGTGTGTGTGTGTGTGTGTGTGTGTGTGTGTGTGGTATATTTCACACACAGTATCAGTGCCTGTCTTCCATAGTTCAAAGTCCAAAATAGCTCCAAACCAAAATGTACAGCAGCCAGATACAGGACGATGGAGAGGAGGTGTAGGTGTCTCTGGCGTGAAAAGCAGCCCAGTTGGATCCCAGTACAGTCCAATCAATACATCGTTATAGATCGTAATCACGTGAAGCGTATAATCGCCTAAAACCTATCAATTATAGAGAGAGAGATAGCCGGGGCCTCCAAATCCTGGCCTGCAGCCCTCTTCCTCCTTGGATTAGGATCTGAGATTGGGTCAGGATCATAGGGGCTGCGCCCAGGCCGGCCAGATATCAGATTAATGACCACTCCAGGGGCACACATCTCAGCCAGCCGTTAGAGGGAGAGGGAGCAGCGAGTTACTGCAAAATAAATAATACATCATTTGGTCTGGGAGCTGACATAATTATCGCCTAAGACACAGGCTCTCTGGCCAACGCATGAAATATCTCATAGACAGAGCGATATCAGTGTGTTTAGCAAGCGCAGATCAGACACGTGTGACGCAGAAAAGGGGAGGCTCGCCCGTAGTCAAACATGTTATATTTACTGAGATGCACTACTTTCCGTGAACTCGATTTTGTGGACTGTTTAAGATGCGTATGCGAATAAAACTATTTAGTTCATGCAAGCTTTCAGAGTTCCATTCAAGGCGAACAGAATGAAACAACACGATAAATAGACGTTCGCATGATTGGGTACGGGCTCATGGTTTGAATGAACAAAAGAATGGAAGACGAATGACACGATGTACTGACTATTCAAAATTAAAAATCACATGACCGTTTCTAATAATGGAATCTGATAAGAATTCAACCTTGAAACGTAACCTCACTCAACGGTATTTTATGTGGTTCACTCATTGTGTCAGGATAGTACATCTCTTCTTTTTTTTTTTTTTAAATGGAATATAACACGATGGATAGATAAGGTCAAACTGTGTGGACCTTGTTTTTGTCTGATGTCCTCCCACAGCCCTGTCAGATGTCCTCAAATGTCCCTTTCATTTTTTCTCTACTTTTGCTGTTTGTGTCTGTAGGTGTATAAAATAAAAACTAAAAAAAAAGGAGTAATTGCAAGAGCATGAAAATATGGTGGACATGTTGTGGTTATGATGAATGATGAGTTCTCTTCTCGCTTGCCAAGTAGTTTTCACACACTTAAGGTTGATCATCTCACAGGTTATTGAATAAAGATTAGCGTACATCCAGTGTTTAATCCTATATGAGTGTTCTGGCTATTAACTCTCATTAAAATATGTGGATGTATATATTTTTAATCAAATCACAATTGCTATTTTGTTTTTGTTGAATTGAATTTGGTTAATTAGTTGAGCTTTCCTCATACCCTCTGGCAATTGCATACATACCCCCTGAGGTACAAGTGCCCCTGGTTGGAAATCACTGGTTTAGACATGACAGCTAGAAAAACGGGAACAGTAGAAGAGAGCATTGTTTGCCAGTGAGTAAGCCGAGTTGCGATGATGCAAGTCCACACGCTGGCCTTGGTGGTACATTTTAACGGCAACTGCAGTTTATTTATGCAAACAAACGAGTCTTTGTCTGACTTTGTTGAGATCACAAAGAGACCACGATGCCCGGAGCCATCCTGCCCTATGAGCTGAGTAGGGCCCTGCATTGTGTGAGGCCCCTGAAACGATGGCGCCTCCAAAACGCAAGAACAGAACTGAGCCACAGAATTGATGGCCTTTTTAATTAAAATGAATGGAGGCTGGATCCCATACTTACTCAAACGTTTGTTGAGGTGGATCTACGTTGCCATTCTCTCACAGACCATGGGTCAGAGTTCTCCGCTACAATTTTCCCCCTCTCCCTTCATATTCAGGAATTCAGTACTTATTCTGGTGGCTTGAAGACACGACACCATGGCCTCCAACAATGAGCGCGCCATGGTTTCCACTAATACAGCTACACTCCTGTCGGTCTGCTAGTACCACTTAAAGGACACTGGAAACCTCTTTCCTATAGGTGTGTGTAATGCTATTGGTGTATACAGACTCATTCACACCCCACATCAACAGTATTCATTTTCCTATGATGAATGAGTTTTGTTGTCATTTTAGATGATTTGGATGGCTGCCATTGAGTGTTGGATGGGTTGTATTGTTTTTCTGCCAACATGTCTGTCATCAAGAGTTGTATCACCTTCATTTTTTTTGTTGACATTTGAAGTAAGCCTTTGAGGATATTGCTGAGACTTAAGGTCTGAGGGTATACATGAACATTTAATGAATGAAGGCTTGTTTTTACTACAAATGTGTGTTTCGTGTATTGATGTCATGCAAGATTCTTTGCTCGCCAGATTGTAGATTGAACAAATGCTCTTTGCGACATTGCGGTAGTATCAAAGGGAAGGTTTGTCATATCCTCATAACACAAGTTTTACATGCTCATATTTACATCCGGTTCCATGACTGAACCTTTAACCCTCCAAACTAAACAGCAAACTATTGCTGTTTCTCGTAACTTTTTAAACTCTGTTTCAGTCTCATGAGAAAAATGTGTTTCATTACTTGAAAGATATTCCACTTTCTCCACCAGTTAGACTTTTTCAGAGCCTTTTCCAATGAAAACAGTTACATATCAGGTTGATGAGAGCTTTTGAGATGAAACTAACACTGCCAGCCAGTGGTGATTAGTAGCGCGCTATATTCACCCCGTTACACGTACTTTTAATTTGTGATAAAATATATGCACTTCTACACCATTACATTGGGCTACACATTTCTCACTACTTTTAATGATACATTTAGCTATAAATAATTTTTATATCCAGCTGAGCTCATACATGCGTCAGCGATTGTCTGACAGCAAGAGAAAAATCGCCTTCCAGCCAATCATATCACTGCAGTTGGAACAGAGATGTGGCCCTCCCCCCCTCCACAACCCCCTCTTCAGCTGACCACAGTTCAAAATCATCACGGCAGAGGATGATGGCCCAACAGCCAGACCGCGTTTGCCCGTCAGATGACAAGGAATACAAGTCATATTGCGCGGCGCCTGGTTTGTCAGCGCAAAACATCTCATCGTCAACATCAACTTAAAAGAGTTCAAGAAATGTATGCTTTGGACTTTGAACATTGCACACACACACCTTGCCTTACTGTCTTGACCCTCAGAAAACACAGTGAAACAAGGCTGCGGTGTGCTGCACATCAGAGGGATGTGTATTGACCCACCCTCCATGGCCAGGCTGGTAAGGAATTGGCATTCCCCTGCAGAAACACCTTGTTGCCAACAGCAAAGCAATTAAAGTCACAGGAAATCATTTCACATGCAGCTGAAATCTCCAATCAGGTTACTACCTGTGAGTTGAAGCTCTCTCATTTCCTACTGCTATGTGTGGATGGTGAGGCCTCCTGCTTCCAGCTCCCCTCCACCCTCTGCTTTCACTAAAAAAAATGAAAAACAGTCTGATAGTTATAGGAAATCCAACTACAAAAACAAATATGTATATTTTCAATTTATCTCACCTCCCATACCTGTCTGTGCTCCCCACAAGCCTTGGCATCTCTCCTAGCTGCCCCTCCAACTCACTATTTAAATTCAGAATCCCTAAGCGGATTTTCTCAATTTAGCCATACTTTTAATCTTTGGCGAAATGAGTGATGACTTCTTTCAATAAAAAAAAAAAAAAAAAAAAAAAAAAAAAAAAAACCTGACAGGCTTACAGCGCACACCGGCGGATTAGTTTCCCGTGGAGATGAGGTTTTCCTTTGTGCCGCTGTGTGTCTGTTTGATGGGGTTTAACAGGAAGCGTTGGTGCTGAAATTGGATGCAGCAGGGATCGTGGGTAGATGGCCCGGGTTCGATACAGACCCCCACGCTGCAACTTTGCCCTGTGCCTTTTCCTTCATTTTCCTTTCCCTCGGGTCCAATGACTGAGCCTTTAAACACTCATAGACTGACTGACACACAGATACGCACACCTCCACACACAAATGCAAACAGAAATGCCGCCTCTAAACACACATACACAAACCACAAAAGCAACGCACACACACACGCACACCAGCGCATGTGCTGTTAGGAATATGCACACGCCTCCAAAGCACCTGCTTTGAACAGTCCAGTTGAGTATTAAATTCCACCTGCTCTATAATCTATCAGAGAGCCCACACTTTGTTGTTGTGCTGGATGCTCACCACCTTTCATTACACAACAGTGGAGCGCCAGCCTGTTCATCATCCGTCCTGTGAAAACAATGCCAAACATCAGTTTTTAACACTGCGCGCATGTTGAATAGTAAATGTGAAAGCAGTGTGATTAAGGCAGCAGCATTTCTTTTCTAAAATTGAGGAGGAAAAAAAAAGAATGCTGATGTCACGATCTGATTGGATCTATACGAAGATAAGAAGAGTTGAGTGAGCATGCCTGATTTGCTCTAGTCTGGAAAACTCTCTGATAGCTGACTATGACCAGTGTAGCTGCTTCAATGAGACAACAGAGTTTGGGAATGGGAGGAGTCGTGGCCCCTTAAGTGTTTTTCAGCTCTGTAAATTTTGACTTTGGTGATACCCCGACTTTTTCTCCTACTCCACCATGACTTTTGTTTTATAGCGAAGTGTCTTAACCTCTAAAGACCTGGCGTACACATGCGTGGACATCACATTTTGGGTTATATTACCATAGTAGTTAATTCTGCTTAGCTGGGGCCGTATGGACATGTATGTGGTCAAAATTGTTGATATTTCATATTGTTTTTTGCACCGTGATTTTCAAAACATGTTCAAAATATGTTTTGTATGTGTTATAAATACATGCAAAAGCAGTCAGGAAAAAAAAAACTGCTATGTTCAGGGTGGAAATAAAGAGTTTTGCACAAAGGGGACTTTATTGTGTTTTCTGGAAATTAAAGCAGATTGTCCACATATGTGGAGATAATGTTTCTCTAAAACTACACCATGTAAAAAGATGATGCTTAGGTTTTATACTTATCAGGGTCCAATAAGCCCAAATAGCAAGGAGAAATAAAAAATGCATATCAAACAAGAGCTTGGGTCTTAAGAGGTTAAGAAGATGGATTGCGATAAAGTGGATTGCCGCAGATATTGTAGTAGCTAGTGTAGTGTAGTGCGCACTTTGTTTAGTGCTACTTGGCACATGCCAATACGCTACACTAAGATGTGAACACGGTAAACGTTATAGCTACCTTCTAAACGTGATAACATTGCATTTTTATTGGGAGCATGTCAGCACGCTAGCATTTGCATTTAGCATAAAGGGCCTAGGTACAACCTTCCATGGCTGCTAGCATGACCGTAGGCTATTTCTCTTGTAAGATGAGAAGATCAATATCACTCACATATCTGTGCATTATTACACCCTCAAGCCCTGCTAGAACCCTCCCTCCCAGCACATTTATAAAAATCAAACAAAGAAGTGTGCTGGTTGGTGTGTGGGACGGTATAAAGCACGTACATCACCAAAAAGAAAAAAAAAGAAAAACCTGTGTGCCGTCACATATTAGTAATTTTATAATATAAAATAAACTTTTAAAATCTGCTCTAACTCAAGTGGATGACAAAGTCCAAACAACAGTGACGATGACAACAGCCAATCAAAATTCATCCATTTGGTTCTCTCTGTTTTGGGCTTTGAAGATCGCCAGCATACCATCAAATTGATGGTGATTCATACAAAGGTATAAATAAATGTGTGGTTATTTGTACAGTCCAAAAAAGAATAAATTAGTGCACGCAGCACTTCAGCACCCGTTAGCTTAGCTTGGCATAAAGAGTGCAAGCAGGGGGAAACAGCTAGCCTGCTCTGTCCAAAGTAACACCCAAATATACCAACACACAACACATATACCAAAACTTCCAAAGCTCACTGATAAACATGTTGCATCTGATCTAATTTAATCTGTACATGAATGGAAAAGACACACATTTGTGGTTCAAGGGGCAGTCAGGTGCCCGGCACCTCTGTGCAGTGGCACGGCACAGGTTGCCAGATGCCATTAGTAAGCACAGCTTTTGCTTTTGGTCGCCCAGTTGCGTTACAAATTAAACAAACTAGGTCAACAACATCTTGTGGTGAAAACTATGCTCATAAAATGTGTATTTGTGCACAGTTTTAAGCACTGTTTCCGCAAAAGCTGCTATTGTTTTCTAGGAGCAACGACCAGTGACAGCCCAGCGAGTGGTGCATTCATCCAGTCATGTGTAAGAAGAGTCCTGTTGATGTCAGGGTCAGTCATCTATTGTAAGGCCCTCTTGAAGTGACGTCTGTCTCAATTCGATACTTATGGACAAGACTGATGATGGTCAGAGTAACCACTGCATGTTGCTAAAGGCCCAGGACCAAGGTCATGACAGATGGGCCCAGCTAGGCCGGGCTCAGACAGTCTGAGACACTTGGCTTGGTGTGACTGGGTGCCTGGGGTTATCCAACAGCAGCCATGCTCACTGACTGGGTATCTATGGCCCACCATTATTCCTATACCTCCTTAATCCAGTATAGAGGATTTAAGCTTCTTTGTTTGCTCATTTGACTGTGTGGGTGCCATATTCCAAAGCTGGGCATAGGATTAGTCAGGCATTGTGTCAGTAGCTTGTGATGATGCCTGGAGTGGGGGGTGGGGGCTGCTTGATTAAACAGAGGCAGCAGAAACAACAACATGAGCTTTCATTTGAGAAGGGACTGCACTGAGGTAGGAGGGATCCTGCAAGGACACTGAGGCTGATTCTATAAAATCCATGGGATACTTTGGCATTTCTATAAGATCTGTTGACTCATTTTGCTTTGACGCAGCCTTGTTCGCCAGCAGGAGAGGCATTTAAGTAATGTAACAATGCAGAGAGCGCTGGTTAAATAGCCATTTTCATCATTTCCTTTGATGTGTACATACGTTTAACGTGAGCCAGAGCTGGCTGAAAAGCATGACAAATTGCTGGAGAGAGTTTCTTCTCTGCACGTTTTTCCACGGGGTCGGGCTGGCGGTAGGGATAGTGCAGGGGTGGGAGATTTTGGCATTCCTTTTGGAGCTCTGCACTTGACCTACTTTTCATTAATGGGGATTCTGGGTGCATGAAAAAGAGAGCTGTTTAGCCTGTGATGAAAAGCATAATGACATTTGGTTAAAGGCAATGGACAGAGTGGATGCAGTCCCATCCACTGACCCCCACGGGTGTCTTGCCTATTGTGATTGGGTGAAGCTGCTGGTTGGAGGGGCTGGCAGAGTGGAGAGCTAGATGAGCTTGGTGACACAAACACCTTTTGAAAAATGTTTGGTGAAAGCACTGCTGGGAGGTTTTCAATGCCCTCGCTCATGAATCCACAAAAAGGCAATTTCCAAGACGCTCGGAACTTAAAGTCTAAAGGGGATATACTGTATGAAGAGCATTCACATCCATCATACTGAGTGGAGATGAGCTAGCCTTAGGTGGGGAGATCTCTGAAGTTTGACTCAGGCTGTGACAGCAGGTGAAAGAGAGACATGTGAACACTGTCCAGAAAGTGTGGAGAGAGGAGAGAAATGGTACAGAGCCATGGCAATTAGAGAGTCTCACTTCCGAGGTCCACCTGACATCAGAGAGAATAATTCAGGTCCCACTCTTATTCCTTTATTTTATTATGGTCATTCTGACCTGTCATTGCTGCAGCCACTTTGTGTTTCACCAATTAGCGTTGCTGTGTGGATGCAGCTGATATTTTGTCAGAGCATAAAGGGTGGCACGGCATACCTAATTTTGTGTCTCAATCTGCAAACTCTTCACTCCTGCACATAAATATATGATGACAGTACCTCACAGTAATGCATTAGGTTTCTCTAACCCCCAAGGTCATAGATATAGAATGTTCAATTTGAAAATATAGATGTTTCGCAGTAATACTTTTGACTATCTTAACCATCTTCTCCTCTCCATCTGTCTCCTTTTTCCTTCCTCTCTTATTCTCTCTTATGCTCATATTCCCTCTCTCTCATTTGCTATTTGAAGCAACTATTAGTGTTTTAACACCACAGGAAAGCGGCTTCATTGAAATGCAATGAAAACTGCACAGAGAAGGCAAAGTTAACTAATGGGCTCAAATTTTCAAACGAATGCAAGATTAAAGTCAATTGAATCTCCCATTGGGTTTTGACTGAAACCCTTTGAAAAGAAGCCCCACAGTGGGTTTCAGAAATGAAAAATAGGGCTTGTTCTAAAATATTAATAACATTTTATACCCTCATTACAGCAAGCAATAACATTTGTTCAGAAACTTACTTCTATCTTTACCTTGAGGTGGTTCATGTGCTGCAGATAGGACGGGAAGGTGGTGTATCTGTTCACCTCAGCATCCTCCAACACGGCTCTGCAGATGTTACTCATTGACACATCACAGGGCAGGATATCACTGCAAATAGACTATATTCATATTTGATCTGCAGCTCTAAAATGAGCTGCCTTTTCTGATGCTATTTCATTGTGAGCATTTATTAAGCCATGATCCACTTAAAATGAATGAGAGAGAAGACATTCCCTGACAGTATTATAGTGTCTTGGCTGCCAAAAAAAAAAAAAAAAAAAGTCGAGGAGCGGAACTACAGAATAACCAAACAGAAGAAAGAAAGCTGAAGCAAGGGGGGAGGGAAGAAAGGGAAAATAAGGTGTTGTCTGACTCAAAACCTTAGAGAGAGAACTACACGGATTCCTTGGAGGGCGCTTTTTTTCCTTCCTTTGCACTATTATTTAAGGAGCACACACAGCAGATCCTACATCAACTACGATGGCCTAGTTTTTCAACTTTATATACCATGAATTAAATATATTTTACAATACGTGCCCACATTCCCATAAATGAAGTGTGCATGATAAACGAACAACATAGAACACATTAGGGAAAGTTGCTCTCATTCTTCGACAACAGATTCAACAACTCTTTGTCTCCGGCACTTATTTATATGTGTGTGTGTGTGCGTGCGCCTACACACACACACATACACAAAAGTGCGTGTTCTCTCTCCCTCACTGTCTTTGGAGGATTTAAATGTGTCAAAACTCACATTCAAGCCTGAGACAAAGAGCAGCAGGCCCACAGGAGTGACAGGAGGAAGATCTGAAAACTCTTCCATCGCCTGTAATGGGCTAGAAGTCATTAAAAACATCACTGCCGGCCTAATTAAGACGGGACATCTGGTCTTTCCTCACAGAATGGATCGCAGCAGAGTACAAATAACTCCTCTATGACAAGTTGAGAGGTGTCATACATCTCAGTGATCGTCAATCAACATGGGAGTTATGGAGCTCTTTCATCATTAACGAGCAAATGCTTTGTTTTTGCTGTATGAGAGAAAACAGTTAGACAAATTAAAAAAAGAAAGAAGATTTGGAAGTTTTTCTGTGTCTTCCAATGCAGTTCAATCTCCCTTTTATGTTGCTGCCAATTAGTTGGAATAAACTTTACTCTGTCTTTGATGAGACCAGCCTTTGCATGGAGCAAAAATTGGCTTGAACCTCCTGCGCTGCATGCATTCGGTCATTTTCCATTAAATGGGTCAATCACTGATTTAGCTATTTCAGCAAAAGTGTGGCCCCACATGTATGGAGGACACTTTTAAACAAAAAAAAAAGTACAATTTAGTTGTATAACATGTTGTTCAAAATAAAAGTATCTCATTTAATGAAATTCAATTTAAATACGCTGTAAAAACTGCCAAATTATCGTCTTTGGCATAAACAATTACACGTTGAGCATTAGATCGTAACTTATTTAATGCGGATTTGAAATGGAAACTGAAATGTGCCGACAAATCAAGCTAGTCTATTGCTTCAACAACAGTGAGAGAGTCCTGATAACTGTGAATCTGAATATGAGAACGTTTAAAAAGAGATAACGATAACTTGTGTTCCTTAGTTGGGAAATGTAGTTTTCTTTATTCTTTGGACTGTGAAATTTCACAAGTTATATTAAATAAACTTTTACTATTAACTCAATGTGATTCGATAAAATTGTCAGTTTCAAGTTTAAATTGTTTAATTATCACTTTCACAGCAATACTAATTACTTTATTAGTCCCCTTAGGGAAATTCATTTTTTTCACCATGGTGTTATTTTTCTTCATTTACAACCACACACACACACACACACACACACACACACACACACACAGGCACAAACTCAAACTAATACACAGTCATTAATGTGGAGAGATGTCAGAGCGGTGCCCTTAGGTGCCCCTGGGGGTTTGCTGCTTTGCTCAAGGGCACCTTGGCAGCACCCAGGAGGTGAACTGGCAGCTCTCTGGCAGTTCCCAAGCCAAGAATTTGTAGAACTTGAAATCACGAGCTCAGCTGACCAAATGATTCTTTATTTAACTCGTCTAATTCAGATGTTTTTAACACATGTTTTGCTGATTTATGTCTTTTGTGCGTCTGTGTATGAGAGGAGTCAGATGGCCTTTATGTAAGGCACTAAAGTAATAAGGGTCATATAGAAGAATACTGTTCCAGGGATTATTATGATTATGTTAGCATAAGTTACATATTAAGGGAGCTTCCACAACCTTTTCTTTTTCAAAGTATAAATTATCACGTCAATTATGAACATGATTTCAAAAAAGAGATAATGCATGATGAGGTGTCCATTATCAAGAATCAATGCACGGCAAGTTCATTGGCCAGTCACTGGTCTGTCTGAGCGACTGGTGGCCAATCAGAGCCTATAACATGCTCGTTTCTAAGACCTGTGACCAATGAAATGCAGTGGGATTCGCAAACACGTAAGCAAGGCGATTCCACAGCAGCACTGCACTGGTGCTAAATGTCAATAGCGTCACTGCTCCAATAACGCGATAAACTTGCTATCTCTACTTTAAGCAGCCAGAGTCAGGAATGAGTGACGATTATGAATGGAACACCTCCAGACATTACCACCATTTGGCAGTCTGTTATTGGTCGTTCAAAAGTGTAGTTGGCGATAAGGCTCTGCTTCCAGTCCTGCTACATGGCTGTTATTATCAGAGGTTGGACAGAAAGTTGGACTGATAGTGCAGTGCCGACATACAGCGTGTCTGTCTGTGAGCTGTCAGTGTCCACTGGAAGTAGCTACAACAAAAGTGCACCAGAGTTAAAGCAAAGCCCTCATACTCCCAGAAAGTAACACACATTGGATTGACATCTTGGGACATGTTCATCTGTTTCTCACTTTAAATAGATTAGAGTATTTTATCCTGCTTTATTGATTCTGTCTGTGCTTGCATATAGTGCAATATGTTATAATCAACTCATTCAACGATCCATTGATTCTATTTTGCTGCTGGAAAAAAAAAAAATCATATGGGACAAATGAACAGTATAAAACAGTAATTGTTTTTTGTATAGTTTGCCTGTGATTCCATACAAAGGCAGGGATACAGGGAATGACACAAGATGTAGTAAAATCATATAATATATATTATATAATATAATAAAATAATATAAACTACTATGAATATACTGCATTCATTTACTGATCCAATACGTGCCTAATTTCCTATTTTGCATATTTATGCATTTTATCAACAGTACACGTTATGAACAAAAGGAAAATCTTAAGGGAACTTTGCTGATTTGGACATTTTATTTAAATTTTGTGGCTCCTGGGTCAGTGAAAACATACAAAGTGCCAGTAAAACTGATCTACTAACCGAGTGGGCCAGTGGGGGAACAGTACATTGAACCTTAAACATCATTATATTAGTATTATTACTGTGTATGGTTGAAAAACTTTATATATAAATTGACAGTATGTTTGACAACAAGACTAGCCAGCTATTCAGGCACGTCACTGTCCCCAAGTCAATAACAAGACTGTCATGAACGAATGAATGGTCATCAGTAGTTGCCAGTTGAAGAGCCAATGGGATATGAGATGATCAGTGTAACTTCAGAGTGGCGGTGTTCTCTCTGCAGCTTGTGTGCTACAGTCTCCATCCTGTGGTGTTCAGAGGATGAGGACTTGAAGGACAACACTCAGTGTTGGAAATAAGTTTACTTGTTAATGCGTTGCAATAAATTCTAAACACAGGCATTGACTGTGTCACTGTTGCTATGGTTACCCGTTTTATGTAGCCAGCACATTGATTTAGAGCAGCGAACAGACAGTTTCACTGGAACTACTTAGTAGGTGTTCTATATCACATTTTAATGGACATCCTTCAGCCATTCAGAATCAAGTATTCACCCAGACCATGGTATAAATGAATTATAATGTAGCTCTGTGTCTGTTAGCTGTAACAGCTTATAAGGAGATGGTGTGTCAATGTTGGCACACACTGTCTGTGCACAATAAAAGGCAGTAGACACTAAAAGGCGTGAAATGATATGCAAAAAAGAAAGTGTTGTGATAACAAGGAAAATCACTCAAGATACTGAAGTGTTAATTATGCATGATTTGGTGAGACCAGGCAGTGCTATTGTATAAAGTAAATGAATGAATGAAGCCACCTCTGACAGTTATTTCCTCTTTTTTTTCAGTGCATTATCAATCTTCAATGGAAACTCTGAAACTTTTTTGCTAAAACTCACATGCTGATAGACAACTGGCAGCTCTAACTGGATACCATGATAAATAAAATTCCAGTGAGAAATGGCAGCTGGTACAGTAGCTGCACTCACATTAACCTTGACTGCAAAAATAAATTCACCCAATCTTTTTTTTTTTTTTTTTTTCTATTCACCACCATGACATGCCAGTACACACACAGAAGCTTTAGACACCTGCAATGTAAAGTTTCAGAGAGTTGTATAGAAGCAGACTAGCACAGCCTTGGTTTGGCACCTGCAGCATCTTTCCAAACTCAGGACCAGTCCGAATCAGTCGCTTCGTTTGCCGTCTTGCTTAATGCGCTCAGTTATGTGGAAGCACAGATACAGTGAGTATATCATGTCCGTATCTCCATGACCTAGCCTCATTATGTATCACATAGCAGCTCAATCTTTACACACAGGGTGAAGACAAAACACTTTTTTTTTTTTTTTACCATTAAAAAAGAATCTAGTCAGACACTGAAGGAGCCAATGCATGAAAATAATTGGAGCCCAAGGGGTAATATTTGTTCTCCTGAAATAATAATTATTCTTATGGTCTTTGTGTGCTAACGCTGAGCCACAGAGGGAGAGCACAATCCACCATTATGTTTTCATCAATAACCGTTTGTGGGGGTCTGTAGAGGCCGCTGTATTTCATGCATGTCGCCAGCCTGACTGTTTACGCGGTTAACATATCTCCTGCCACAGAGCATTCCGCTCATTTACCTTATGGGCTCGCAATGGACCGCATTACAATTCTGGCTTTTATTTTGTAGTAATGCCTGAGAGGCTTCGCGTGACTTTTATTTTACATTTTGAGCAAACTTTACAACAAACATTTTCAAACTGTAACTGCCTAAGTGACATGAGAAAATAACTGAGGAATGAAAGCTTGTGATTATTATCGACTGAGGAAACATCCAAACCCTGTATCTTATTTTTGGTCACTCAAAACCAAATCAATGACCAGTGGAAGTACACAGCTGTGTGTCCGTATATAGAAGAATAGAGAATAAAAGGAAAAAAATAGACTTAAGCTCAAAAGTCTGGACCAAGACTTTGTCCAAGGCCAGAAGTCTTGTCAGTTGTCGCTGATACTGATGAGCACTCACTTTTATACAGTGTTAATTAGGTATTTTAACAGTGTGTAGCATCACACTCCCATTTTAATGTTTTAGAAGGGGGAAATTAGGTGACAGAAATCACAGAAGGTTATCTATGAAATACAGCGTAATAATGTTAATGTTATGATATCATCATCATCATCATCGTCCTCATCGTCATGCCAAAGTACCAAGTTAAAGACACCTAGATAGTAAAAACGTTCCATATTCATTTGAAGTCAGTCTAAAAATATATTCTTTAAAATCTGTTTGTTTCCAAAGTGGAGGAAAAGTTATGTTTTTGCTTTGTGTTTAAAATCAGTTGCTGGCTTTCAGAGGAATCTCCTCAAAATAATTCAATATTCATTGTTTACTGGTTCCTTTATTCATATATGTTGAATATAAGTCTGGGCTTTACAAGCTCTTTATCTAATTGAAATGAGCTGTTTGTTTTGTGTCCTAATTGAACAGTGTCTATTTTACACAACACTGCTGCCAAAGGACATAGTTCTCTCCAAACAACGTCTGGGGTAATAATTTACAGACCGAAACTAAAACATTACTAAGTTTATGTCTGTGATAAGACATGAATTCAATTTTCAATTCAATTTGGAACCCTTCATATAAACGCTCCAAGATGGATTACAAAATGTTGGCATCCGCCGTAACCATAGCAACAACATCTCATTGTGCATTTTACCCCTCCTGCGTTTTATCTTGACATAATGACGGCGACCACAAATGATGGTGTAGTGTGATACGTCACAGTACATGCAAACGCTCAGTCCACACGTCAGATTCAGCCGATGACCAGTCAAACCAATCAAAGTCTGAGCAAGAGAAACCACGACAAACAGAGCACAGGTGAAGATTATTATACTGGAGGGGATTTGCCATCATTGTGTGATTAAAAAGAGTCTAAGGAGAGTGTATATCATCCCCCCCCCCCCTCCGGTCATTTAATGGTATGTTCAAGGAAGCGGGCAACCCATGAGAGCACCTCAATTATAGCCACCCAACACATGGTGACTTAAAAACTACAGAAAAAAGCTCAGAAAAAATGATGCACTGTGAGAGCAGTCTATACATTTGGATAGAACTAAACGCATGAAGAAAAGTAAAAGTAGCAACGTCTCACAAAAACAGATAAAAATTAACTATAAAAACTTCAAAACTGTACTTAAGTCTAGTATTTGAGTAAATGTAATGTTACTCCCCCTCTGATAAGCGACAATGGAATGAGAAGGCCATTCTTAAGTGTTGAAAATTGCTCCATCAGTGAAGTGCACTAGCATAGAAACACTCTCAATCAATACCATATCCTATCCCAGACCTTGGATAAAGAGCTATAATAAGTGAATGAAAGAAGTCCTTATTTAGTCTAAAATAAGGCAATTTCTATGTAAATCGGCAATAAAGCAGAACTTTTACAAATGCATAAGCTTTCCTATTATTGACATGTGGTAGTCGAAAATCGTTTAGCTGCTTGATAGCAGTCATCTTATCTCCACAAGTATTTGCTTATCCTCCTCTTATATTAATGTTTCCTGCAATATTAAGCCATCCTCCCAGGAGATAAATATCTGCTGTGTAGCAGCCACTCACACTATAGCCTTTGATTATTTAGCCAGGTAATTCCTTCATAGACACAGAGCCGTAGCTGAGCAGCCACATGATATTAACTGCAAGCAGAATATCAATTTCAAATTGAACCTTGGATGCATTATTGATTGACCGCTGATATTGTTCTCTGAAAATAAGTGCCATTGGGTTATTGTTTAATATGAATGATAATGCCGAGCCTCTATCTGGAAATAAGGTCCCGGTGTCCTACCCCAGCCTTTGGAATAAGCTCTGATTGACTCAATTGATACTGTGGGATTGTGAGGGAGGCAATACCAGTGGAGGCTAAGGTTCCTTCATTATTATATCCACATAGACAGCGCAGAGGCACATATATGTTTGGAAATTTTTACTTTGCCCTCTCTTTGATATGACTTTGATTGCATTTTGTTGTTTTTGCTCAACTTTTCAGGTCGTCTCGCTCTGGTCTTCTCGGCAGCATTAAGATTTAAGATATTGTGGATGACAGTTTTACCATGAATAGGATCTTGCTACTATTTAATTTAAGACATTATCATTAACATAATTCTAATTAACAAACAAGCTGTCGTTCCCGTGCATTTTTTTTTCGTTGTGTACCACTGTTTAAGGCATGCAGCCTCGATCCCCAGGACTAGAATTTCAAGAATGTCTCGGATCTAGGTCAGATCCAATTTATGGGCTCAATTTGAAAATGTTTGGACCCAACAAACATAAAAAATATTGGACCAAGACCATTTCATGTCCTTGTTGTGAACTTCTTACATGTTAGCCAAGTTACTGTCACAGTTTTAAGGATGGCAAAGTTGGTCCGTCCACCACTTTAGTCCAGACTGAAATATCTGAACAACTACTAGGTGAGTTTCCACAAAATTCTGTATAGTTATTCATGGTGCCCAGGGGATGAACCTAATGACTTTGGTCTTTTTCTGGTCTATAAAAAAAACATTTCATTACTTTTTCTCTATAGAGCTACCGTGAGGTCGACATTTATCGTTTTCAGTGAACTGTCTCGGTAAGTAGCTGAGGGATTATTTTGTAAATACATTCATGTTCTCCTCTGGATGAACTGCAATAACCTTGGTGATCCTCTGACTTTTAAATTAGTGCCATCATTAGGTCAAAATTTTAATTTGTTCAATAATTTGGTTCATCACCAAATAGCTGCAACTAATGGCGTTCCCAACAGCCTTAATTGCACTTTATACTCTAACTGTGTCGTATGGATTGTTATGAGTGGATCTGTTTTATTTGTTCACATAGACACGGATACTCAAGGAAGGGACTGGGGAGCAGATTGTGAGAGATCTGCAGGTTGCTGTAAAGCGCTGTGAAATGCAGCAATGCAGTAAGACTGAATGGAAACAGAAACTTCAGTTGTTTCTGAGGAAAAACTCCACAAGACGCCTTTAACTGCACAAACTTGTCATGAGTTGTTGTTTCAACTTGACAGGTGTTGATGAATTGTTTGCGGGGGCAGGGAGAGACTGACCTCCTTCGCTGCATATTCCACCACTTTCTCTGAAGTAGACACAAAGAATACACAGAACACAAAAGTCTTTTGTTGAGTTTCTCACTGTTGAATGCTCTTGACATTGCCATTTTTGATTATGGTTATAGCAATGAAGGTTCAGTGATGATGAACTAAAACATGTCGAACTCAATGTAAAATGCAAGTGAATGCAAATGAAAGGACTATCTGTTTCACAGTTCAACAGTTTCCACAAATAAAAAGGAATAGCATCTTAAATTCAACTCCATGGTGCCATATCTACATTCATTCGCTGATTGATAACTGTTACATTTGGCTTGTTGGAGATCGACCCCCCCACCCCCCGGAAGGTGGACAACTTCAGATGGCAGCAGCAGGGGGCGGTGACAAAACGCTGCAGTCATGTCGGACAGTTTCCAGTAGCATTCAAAGAATATGCAGGTAGTCGCAGAGACATTCACATCCTGTTAGGACCATCTGTAGTCTACCTGTAGTCAGCAGACCACGACTGGACAGCTTTGGCTGAAGATATGACACTCGCAACTTTGACTTATTGTGAATATTTCTTTAGCAGTTACTGTAAAGAGATATGGTAAGAGAGAATAATGGCTATCTTGCTCATAATTCCACAATATAAATCATCTTTAGGGGGCATATGAGGTGTGGTTTGTGATATTTAATATTTCATTTCAGAAGTAAATACAAATACAAACTTTGTACCAATGCAATGATGATGCTTTTTAGGTTCAAGGTTTTGATCATAATCACGCATGTTTGTCAATCATAACTTTTTATTTGTTTAACAATGCCACTGTTGTAATTGAGAAGAGAATCCGAGACAGACTGGGGAGATTTTAGGCTGTAGACGTCATATTTATTGAATAAGTATAGCGTTCATAGAAAATTCATGTAAAGGCGCTGTCATTTATAAATCATACTTTCCCTAAATTTGAGAGATTGAACTACTGAATTAACAATCCAAACATTCTCACAGCTTCGTACAGGATATACACAGAGGAAGAGGAAAAGCACCAAAGCTTTCTATAATTTTATAGTTTTTTACTTTTGATATATATGTGATTCTCCCTTAGATTAAAAACAATCACAGGTGTGACATCAGAAATATCAATAGTTTTTGCAATAATCATTTCTGGTACTGTCATCAACGGTCTAGTTTCATCACAAATTTTGTAATGTTTTGAGTTTTGCACACAGAACCAAGGTCCCTTTCAACACAAACGAGGACCAAATCACATCCACTTGATTGATTGATTACTGATAGTTCATTGGCGGCTGGTGGGAGATGTGCCAGCCAAACAGATGAAAGGATTTGGTGGATCATGGTTTGCTGCTGACTGTAAGACTTACGTGGCTTCCCTCTTGGTGAATCCATGCCGAACCTAAGCGGGCGACACACATGTCGCTGCACACTGTTCGCTCATTAGCGCTTGCACACTTAATTCTGCATCCTGTACTCTGTGTCACCGCCGCTGATTGACTGATGGCTCTTGTTTAACTTGGCTCCTAATTGCTGTACCTAATGCTAGATTCTGTATAACTTTGTTCGCTGTTGGGGGGAAAATAAGAGGTGAAATGAACGATTTGAGAGAAATCTGGATCTGATTACTACTGCTCTGTGTTTGAAGTGAGCAGCTCAGGTTGTGGAGATGCACTCAGATGAATGCATCTGACGCTCCGTGTACAAACACATTGAAACACTCAACTAACACTCGACATCTGACACACTTAAAATCCTAAAAAAAATGTTAAAAAAATCTGTTGCCGTGGAGGCCTGAACTCTTGTGATGTTTTACTCTAACAATTTGACAACCACTCTGCAGCCACTGCAGCATATTTGTGATGTTTTCATACAAAGACCCATCTCAGTATACACTGAAAGAATAACAGCAGTGATAGAAAGCTAATAAAAAGTAGAAATTAATATCACTGTTTCCCAGAGATCAGGTCCATATTTCTGTGGAGTATACAGAATTTGAATCCCAGCCAAGTGTGATGTATCTGAACCAGAGGCTGTTTGGGTTTGATCCAGTTGTCTGTCACAAGCTCTGGCTGCTGATAAGTACATCCAGTTGTAGGGCATTGATTTATTCATGCTGTTTCCTTTAAATATTCACATTGTGGCAATCTATGGAGACATGCATTCTGTCTCCAGAGCAATAGATGAGGCGATGCACAGTCAAAGAAAAGGGACGAAGGCTACTTAACTATTAAATAAGTCAAAAAATAACCCTCTGAGCAACAAAAGCTCTTGAATAATAATATTAATAGTAATAATAGTAATAATAATAATAATAATAGTAATAGTAATAATAATAATAATAATAATAATAATAATAACACACTTTACTTCCTTGATTCCTTTCATACAGGGGGTGTTACTCATCATTCAGTGAAGAAAACAGGCAAATTAAAACAAAACCAAACACTGCATGATAAAACCGTCAGTCAAATGATTAACAAACAAAAGAGGCAGCAAATAGCAAAAACAAATGTAAAAACAATGGAATAACAGAGATGGAAATAAACCAAAGAAAGGCATAAGAATAATGAAATATGTAAAAGATAAGAACAAAACAAAGACAGAGTGACAGTTACTTGAAAGAAATGTTGAAGAAATGTTTTCACAGGGCGTGTATCTTATATATGGTGCATAGCTAACAAAGGTTGAACTGCTGATTTTCTCATTTGTGAAGATGGAGGGATGAAAGATTAAAAAACGACAAAGAATTAGAAATATAGATCAGTCCCAAACCATTACCAGTCATACGAACAAGTGAAAACTCTTAAAATAGATCCTAAGAGACACTGGGAGCCAGTGCAGGTTAGCTAAAACTTTTTATCACAATATTAAAAACTAAAAAAATGCACTCAGTAGAATGCAGATCTCTGCCACGCAATCCCTGCTCTGCCTAACCATAACCTATAACTACTGTCAGCTTTAAAATATCTATTTAAAGCAGCAGTTAACTGTTTTAAAAGCATCTTTTTGTCATATTTGCTGAAACTATATATCACTATATCCTGACAGTAGTACATGAATTAGGAAATCTGCGGGGAAAAAAACAGCTTCCTCCTAATGCTCTTAAAGTCATTTGCAAGAATCCTCCATGCCTGAATGACAACAACCTAAGTCAGTGTCAATTACTGCTGTCAAACCTATCCCTAATCCAAGAAAAATTAATCACTCATTTATGACGGGGAGGACATGCAAACGGCACGCAGAAAGGACAAACTGCTGACCTACCAATTTGAACCTGAAACTTTCTTGCTGTGAGCCATCAGTGCTAACCACGTTCTCCATTTTAATTCTCCTTGACCTCAGCTCAGCTGACAATACTGTCTTAATCAACTGTCTGAAGAATCTGGATTGGTTTGGTCACACAGGTTCTTCTCGCTAATGCTCAGTAAGGCTCTTGTGCGCCTCTCTTTTGTGGTGTGCCTTAGGGTTCTATCTTGGGTCCCCTCTTATTCACCATATACATGCTACTTCTGAGGAAAACCCTGCATAGAGATTCCATCACTTGCCATTGCTATGCAAATGACACCCTATTATATGTACCATTAAAGACTGGTACCACCAGTGTTTCTTGCACTGTTTCCTGGATGTCCAAACATTTCCTGCACTTAAATGACTCCAAATCAGACATGATTATAATTACCTCCTGTGGCCCCAGAAGTAGCAGTGTGAACAATCTCTTCTTTTGTCTTATCTAACCTAGGCGTTATCTTTGACTCAGAGTTGCCTTTTGATGCTCAGGTGACCAAAGTGATCAAAGTGGTCCATGCTTTTATATCCTCCAAACTCACCTATTGTAATGCATTTTACTCTGGAATCAGCAGGCGAAACATCCAGTGACTAGAGTATTAAATAACACAACTCTAGTATAAGTTCTTTGTAAGGCCTGCATTGTTACCTCCTTATTCCAGTACTTTCACATCCTGTTCCCCGTACCTGCATATATGTATTGGTAAGTTTTCTACTGGCAGACTTTTAGTGCAAAAACTTCCAATATTGCCATATAAGCATATAATTTGCACATGTTGAGTGAACCAGACAACCAAATGTAGAACTGTATTACTTGTGCTCGTCCATATTGAAATCATTCTGTTATAATATATTGTTTTGATACAATCAGATTGTAGTTCACTGAGAACAGTAAAAATGACATCCAATATAAAAATAGATTGTTGTGTAAAGGATAGTTCAACATTTAGATACATGAAGAACTACCACTGCAATGGCTCTAATGCAGTCTCTTGACTGTATAAAGCAGCACAAAGGTGATAATGAGTATTCAGATCTTTTTGTTTCCCTCAGAGTTGTGAATTTTGTAAATTGGGGGTATAGGGAATAAAAAATAATTTTGCATAGTTGGCTAATTGCGGCAAGCATGGGTGTGTTTTTACTCACTGAACTATTTTAGCATTTATAAATAAGGTTGAGTCTAACCATTGTCATAATCACTACTTATTTTTAAGCCCAAATATAAAATGAAAAGATACTAGCTTGCAATTTGCATTCCCTCAAAATGCATGTTTTCTTTTGGGGGGGGTGGGGGGTGGGGTGGCAGATCTCATGTCTAAATCTTAAATGTATACATGGCAAATTATGTCAGGCGTATTAAGTGTAGACTTTACGTTCAGAAACATCCTTTAAAGGGCAGAGGTAGTCATCAAATGGTTGCTTCTCACTCAATATCTTGTTTTAGTCTATCAATTTGAAAACAAAACTAATGGAATGCTGCGGAGAGGACAGTCTGGCATATTCTGATCTCTAGAAGATTGCAGTATTGACCAGCTGTCAGCAATAGAGCAATGTAATGATTGAATATACATAATTGAGGATACATAATCGAAGCTGAGGAGCCTGCCAGGGACGCCTGCTACCACCCCTCTAACACCACCTTGGGAAATTCTCAATATCATTAGTACATATGGGTACATGTGCACACACACATACTGCCCATTATTATGTTTTGTTTTTTTAACTAAATGATATAAATCTTAGCCCGATGAGATAAAAAAAATGTAGAGCATCCACCAAGCTGGACATATTGATCACTTATTTTGAACCAATCCAAACCGAGAATGATCTGACAATAAAAGATTCACTTTGGTTACTGGGTGGTCCCTCTTACTATCCTTCTTGTAAACGCTGACTGGTTGAACTGAGAGAGAGCATACATTAAAGATAAATTGGCTGATGTAATGAAGTCATTGAATGTCTTGCTGTTGGAATACGCTTGTACGTGGAAAATAAACAGCATTTCTACAATACAGAAATAAATGTTATGTAAGTATACAAAGATTTATTAGATACAAAACGCAAGCAGATATATACTACGTTTGAAAATATAGGAATTGTCGTTTCCTTCAAACCCCCCCCCCCAAAAAAGGATATGACCTGCCACTTTAACACACAAATCCTATTTTGATATATGTATGTAGTGTACTGTAATAATAATAATAATAACACATGCAGATCATAGGTGTTTGCAGTGTCATGTTTCACAAAATAACTGTTATTCATAAACTGCAGTCACATTTGTGCAACGCATGCTCATGCATGGACACTATATTATGTTGCAAACCACAGCTTGCAAGTTGTAAGGAGGGGGAACTTGTAGGGGAGATGTCTAGTAGAAGTACTCCTTATTTTTTAACCTTTGTAATCACTTCCTGCCTCATGTCACCCATCGGTTTGTGGACTACCATTTTTTAGCCTCAAATTTGGCATTTTTCCTGTTGTAGTCTTGTTTTTTTTGGAGCCAGAAGTAAACATATCAGAGGGGGTGGATCAGACTGAGAACCCAGTGACAGTAGAGTTGCTACATGTCAATCACAAAGTAGTTCTGCCCTACAGCATGCCCTTCTTTATGATCTATTTTACTCTAAATGGGACCATTTACAAGCATCATTACTAACCTGTTTACTGGGGAAATAAATCAAGTAAGAAGTAGAGTTATAGGCTCATATACTCTATAAGTCCATACAACTGGACTCCTTTTTGGAGCCAGTGGAGTTGCCCCCTCCTGGCCATGAGAAATAATGCAGGTTTGGGGGCATGTCTGCATTGGCTTCACTTTTCAGATCACAAGTTAAGTCCACTTTCTTCATAAAGCCTACGCTCGTGTCCCACTTCTTCAAATGAACTTGAAAACTAACTTGGCATTCCATTCACTCCTTCGCTCCTCAGCTGTTCCTCTTAGCCTGTCTTCAGGGCAGCGACACGCTCATAGAAACACACACATGCACACACGCCGCTGGCTGTGCAGTGCTACACAGCAACCTGTGATGAATTAGTTTTTGCTGGGTTTTTAAATGTCAAACATAAACATTTGGGAAAATAAGAAAATGAATGACGCAGAAGCCAGTTTGTATAGATCAAATACAGGTTACTCAGTTATTGTGCTGAGATGCTTCCCACCCAGCACCTGACATCCACTAACTAAGACCTAGTATCTGTTTCAACACATGTTGACAGAATCACATGACAGATTTCTAACATTTTGCTATTGTACTTAATGTACAGTATTAGCTGTGTTGGCTCTGAAACATTTAACATGCAGGTTTTAATGCATCATGTAACTATTAAAAACTTATTCTTTCATGATCAGTGTGCAAAATGAAATATTTTGAAATTTGAAGTCTACATTCGATGGCTGTGTAATAAATACACCTTTGAATCATTAAAGCACCACATAACTTATAAATTGTATGTGTCAGCAACGTGCTGGTGCACAACTGATCAGAGAGTAAAGTGTCATTTTGAAATATGAATTGAGTTTGCGCCATATGTACAATTGTTCATGAATAACGTGGATGTCAATGGCGCTGTGTTGAATATTGGATAAATCAAACTAAAGCATATCAGGTACCAAGTCACAGGAGATATTTATAAAAGTTTTTTTTTTTTAATCCATCTCATTAAAGATGGTAATCTATGTATATTTCATGAAAATGCATGCAACAGCACAAAATTATGCACATATCGATATATAACCAGTACAAGTGTAGCGCAAGCAATGGAATGAGAATTTGCGAAACAACGTGACTGTGTGACTGCTGAAAAAAAACTACTCACATGCGACTCTTTCTCGAGCTTTTGAGAACATTTTCCTGAATATCATTTAGCAATTAACTTTTTTCACAAGTCTCTTGACGGTCCAGCGGATCATGTGGGATCTGTGCATGTTACGTGAACAAAAAGTGTGTGCCGGTCTTTAAGCTGGTGTAACTCAGCCCTCGGATAGTGAATTCTAATTTGAAATGTGGACAGTGTGGCCCCATCTGTTTCACACGGGGGCCTCTGAGCAACCCTCAGTATCACACACTGCTTGATGGGAACAATACTTGCCTAATGGACCTTCAAGAGCTCATTTGTTTGAAGCAATTATTCCAAGGCGACTGTTTCTGTGAAGTTTCCCCTCAGACATCAGCAGAGATTATTTGCTCCTTGCTTTAGAGAATGGCTGAAGGGCATCTGAAGACATCGCATTTCTTTGCAGTTGTGCTGCTACCAATAAAGAAAGAAAAAGGTAAGACTCTGGGGAGAGCCATCTGCCCACTCTGTGTATACAGAGTTGGAGGGGATCAACCAATCAGCTCTCAATGTGGGAAAACAATCTCAGAAATGAAAGAGAAGCAGGCCTGAGTCAGCAGCAGGCTTCCTTTTGGTGGCCCAAGCATTCACATCAAAATGGAGGTTGAAAAGCTCCCAAAACTGCAACACAATGATCATATGTCTTTCTCCTTGCAACAGGGGCATAATTACAGATGACCTAGCTCCATTTAATACATCCTGACACGGCGCTCGTTGCTCAGATTTGCCACATCCTGCAGTTTTCCCCATTCATAGGAGCCCAATTATCCTGTTTTCTCTCAGCCTTTTCAACCACACAGTCCCATCCATTTTGGAGAATGTGCCAACATTTCGACGCACACTTCAGCAGCAGTCGAAGCAACAATGATAGCTAAATGCCTATTAGACGTGTCACCCACAGTACCGCTAAAATAAATTCTCATTCAAAGACAGACAGCTACAGTGTTGACAACTGACACCTGACATGTAAGGAAATTAAATATCAAATTCTCCTTCTGTTTTTTTTTTTTTTTTTTTATATCAGTCAACTATTTTGGATTTCTAAACCTTCCCTCGCTTTCACCTCCCCCCGACTGATCAGTGGAGTGCATTTAAAAACAGCCCTTAGCCAAGCTGAAAGGAGCCTAAGATGGGGAAAAATATCAAAATGGCTACAGAAGATGACAGGCCCAATGTGTAGCGAAGCCTGGATCTCTCAGCCTTATCCTTTGTGATTCCCTTCCTTTTTTTTTTTTCCCAGCATATCAATCCCCCCGATGGATAAGAGTGAGAAGACACAGCTCCTCCTGTTTCTCCTGTCTCTATTAGCTCCCTGGTGGATCTGCCTGATGTGAAGTGACTCCAGCTATAATCTCTTGCTAAGTTTGAATGTTGTACAACTTGGCATGATTTAACTCAACTTCTCGCTCTCTTTTCGTAGACTTCTCCTTTTTCTTTTTTGTCCCAGTCGATCCGCGGTGGTACAGTGGCACTCCTGCGTCAGACAATGAAGGAGCGATGCAATATCGCGGCCTCGCACACACAAACTCAGTAATGCAGTCAACAGTGTACGAGCAGCTGCTGTTTCAAACTGCTTATCCAGGCTGAATCCAGGTGGGAAATCATTCTCCTTACAGTTTCCTTTCATAAGCGCTGGTTGGGCTTAGCTCCGCTGTGTTTATCCCGGCGCACAAATCACTTTTCAGAACGGTCAAAAGAGCAAATAAATGATGGGGGTGACACCGAGGCTGAAGTTGGCTTTCCAGATGGAGTTCCCTGTTATCAATATTGCTTTGGTGGGAAAAAGAGAAGCTGCACTTGGTGATCTTCTGCCTGCCATGCATAAATATACTCCAGCACCTTCACTGGTTGAGTAATGCTTTGCACCCTTTTTCTTTAAGAATGAGAATAAGTCAACTTGACATAAAGAGCAGCATCCAATACCTCACGTAGAGTGATTCTGAAAAGGACTGAGGTGACTTGCTTTCTCCTGGATTCTTACTGTATAACAAGCTCTTGTCTCGCAATGAATTCCTGGGCAGTTGTTGTCACCAATGTACAGATATAATGGAGCAGGATCCAAGTTGTGCCGGTCCCTCTGAGGCTGGGTTGGGGTGTGATGATCACAGGGGGATTAGCAGACTGATGTGCGGGGGTCCCCTGATGCTTTGAGAGCGCAGTCAATTAAAATATAAAAGGGGGAGGACGGGTGCGCTCTGCAAAAGTGAAAAAAATAAAATAAAATAAAAAGAAGACGACGAAGTGAGATGTAAAGAGTTTTCTTGTACATCAACCATGTTATCCTCTACTGCGTGCTGCATCTCAGTTAGGGCCCTCCCCATCCTGGGGGGCTTTGAACCCCAAAGCAGCAGGAACTCCATGCCTAATTTGCCGTTTGACGACACAACGGGTTCCCATCAAACCTCACAGGTCTGTAAATTAAAGACCACGTAATGATGAGACCATGCACACTGTGACACTTTGAGTGTATTTGTCTACATGTACCCCTGTCTTACTGTATGACTGCATTTGTTTGCACGTGTGTGTGTGTGTGTGTCCTTTTTCAGCATTAGTGGTTACAGTACAATGGAATTATACTGTGTAGTTTACATAATTAGTTAATCATAACTATAATAATCAATAATTACATTGCTTATAAAGTCTATAAGACCTTTAAACTGACCTACAGTTTGGCCTTTCTCTTGAACTTGCTAGGCCTGATTCCAGCAGTAATAGTTACAATGTTCATCATCTTAGTTTAGGGCATTAGCACGCTAACATTTGCTAGTTAAAACTGATGCACAGCTGAGCTGCATCAGAATGTCACTTGTTTTCTATACTGTCGTTTTGTTTTGTGGCATTTGGTCATAAACCAAATTGCTGGACGAATTTACATTTAAACAATAAAACGCTAATCCATTCAATATTCAATGAGATATTTCTGAACTCAGACAGACCAGCGTGTCCATCCCTTCTTCTTTTAAAGATCTTATTCGTAAGATTTTTATTTGAACAGTTAATTTTCAAAAAATATCGTCTTCTCTCCACTACCAATCCCAACGACTGATGTTAGCGTACATAACAACATAAGCTAGTTTAGCTTCATTGTCCCAACAATTACAATTAGTCATATTTAGATAAAATCAATTACTTCGTCTGCGTCACATTACGACAACTTTTCTTACTTGTTTTTTTTTTGTTTTAATTGTGTTTCTTGTACGTATTTATTATTATTACTTTGTTGTGCTGTAACAGTCGACAAGCTTAAGTAGAACATCCCAACCTTGGAAAGCTCTGTTCAAAAGGCACCAACATGTGCCACGGCCTATTAGAACGCTTTATTGTGGCCTGCTATAGCATAGTAGGCTCTCTATGTCAGAGTCTAATCAATGGCTGGCCATTTTATCCCAGCACTGCTGAATTTAAAGCCCCTGTCCTAAGCCGTGTACCCCCCCCCCCAGATCAGTAATGTCTGAAATTTCCAGCTTTTCTTTTTTTTTTTATCATGTCACTGATACCAAACAACAGGTGCTGGGAAGAAGAGTGACGGAGCCTGCAGCCGTTGTGAAATGAAGTGATTAGCCATCTTAATTAGCTGTCGTCTTTGGCCCTGGCCTTCTCTGCATGATGGAAAGTTGTGCTCCGAGGATCAATAGGGAGTAAAACAACAGCCACCCACAAGCCTCCTCTTAATCAACCATTCCTCTGCTTGGAAGCTGAAAAACAGAGAGGGTGGGCAGGCTGTTTAGGATAGAGGACACTGTTTGCCCTCTCTGTTGGCATCTGTTCAGCTCATTATTCATCTAGTCAATAGGTGCTACACTTCTTGCTTTTTACATCAACTATTGTTGACCTCAACACCTTTGACCTCTTCTATGAATCAATATTAAAAGGAAACCATACTGCAATGTGTAATTGGATGATAGAAGAATAACCACGCGCAGAGCATACAAGATATTTTTTGTGGAATATGTTTTTTCACCAGCAACTGCAATGTGTTGGTGGATGATGTAACACCAGGACTTTTTAGCTAGATTGTTGGGCATTTTGCTGCAATTTCCTTGACAACCACTTTGTCCATGACACGGTATTTCAATGTCAGTTGCATTTCCACTAATCCAACTATCATTGAGTAGTTGGTGGTTGGTTGGTCGTTGACCTCAGAGAAGGATTCCTTTCTGCTGAACACACCTGATCTAATACTACCAGCAGGCAAAATATCACTTTCACACAAGGTAATCTCACTTTATTGATACTCATACTGCCCAAAACAAAAGGAGCACTGAACACATCATCGTGCTCCGCAGAGGGTGAACCTTTCCACTTTTAAGATTACATGATGGTTATAGTGCCACCCTCGGGCCAAACTATCAAGTTTGCACACAAGATAGCACTCATCTATGTGCAGATCGCCATGTTCTTAGGGGTATAAACACTTTTCAATGTATGAACGCTACAGTGATGCAGAGGGACACATTCGATGTACGTGTGAGGATGATGGTCAGGTGTTTTTGATGTAAGGTTTATGCATTGACAACCAAAACGCTTGTATAGTTTGGACACTTTGGTTATATGTTTGCATCTTTAATCATGAGGGATATGACAAGTTAAAAGTAGGTCCTTTTTGCCTGCTATCTAAAATATTTTCTTGCACCTTCTGCTTGAGGCTCTGTGCAAAATACCATGGAAAATAAGCAAGGTAGCAAAATTACTTTTCTCTATTTTTATTGATTTATTTTCTTTAATAATGTGATTTGCATATGTTGCATTTCTCTAGATCTAATAAGTAATGACACCCCACAAGAGCCAATGTCGTTTAATGCCTTCTTCTAATGAACCCGTAATCATGTTATTACTTTAATACCAATCTGTCCAATCTAATAACCAGGTATTACTGTTTTCTACGCTGATAACTGCATCTACTACATGCACCACTAGCACTAGTTCGAGTGTCATCCCCATGCCAAACGCAGGGCTCAGTTTTGGCTGCTGAAACCACTGGGCGAGCTGTCCCTGGCATGCTCTGTCTTGTTCTACGTGGTTATGTTCTGCTTGACCGTGGCTCAGCTGTGCTTCCCTCCAGGGGGGCTCATTTGTAAGACTCCCTCCCTGCGCTACACTAAAGCAAGAACTACTTGCTTACATATGGCCCTCAATTAGTTTGGTTATTATGGGGCTCGGAGAGACTGCACTGGAAAATGTACTACAGCAGATGATTGACACGTTATTGTTTATAGCCAGAGGAGATTGTGACTGTTGTTATTGTCCTCTCATTAGTGCTGTGAATATAGAGAAAATCACTGCATGATGATCATCTAGTTTGTTGCAGAGCTCAAACTGTTGGAGCTGCAGCTGAACTCAGTGTTGTAACACGACTGCAGTTGGTTACTTTTAGTTTGCTTGACTTTGATACTGTATACTAAATAATCATAAATATGGTATTTTTATTTTTAATACAAAAAACTGTTATTGTTACTGTCATTTAGATGAAATTGATGTTTAATAATTTTTTCCTTTTTCTAGGAGAATATTCAAGGATAATCAGTCTGTATTGTTAAACCTGTGTCCTACTTTTACATGTTTTGGATTCAAATTGATTAGTAGGTGCAAAAGGTTTTTGAATTAGTCCAGTAGATCGCCTCAGCCTGCAGCCATGAACAGGCTGTGAGCGGGCTCCAATGGCTCCAATGTAATCCTTTGACATTTTTATTAAGTCCGTCCAGTAAAAGTGCTTGTTTTGCCGTTAGCAGGCTCAGATTATCGTTAAAAGTGTCTGGCAACATTATGGGAAGGATCCCTATGGAGGCAGACCTGTAAGATCCTTTTTGTTTAACCAGCAACAGCACCTCCATCCCTCCCATCAAAGCTACCAGACTCCATTGACAAAAACATTTTGCCTCGCAGAACTCAGCAGCTGCCGGTCTGTCTTAATTGTTTTGCTTGTGTGTGTTACTGTGTGACTTTTTAGGGTTTTAGAGGGTTTGTTCAGATCCAACGCAGTATTTGTGTAGCACACACCAACACAAACTAAGTGATCGTCGCAGCAGTAAACCCACAATGCAGACACAGAACAACTGGGTGGTTGGGAGACAGATGGGTTTATTAACACCAATGGAGAGGAGCAAGGACGGGGAAAAGGGGCTTGCGGGAAATAACAAGAAGTCTTGGACAATGGAGCCTGAAGTGTACCTAGTGCAACAGACAGTCTGGCAGTGAGTGGTGATCTGGGCTGGGCTTAAGTAGGCAGGGAAGGAGTGGGTGGCTTGATTGGGGATTGGTGTCAGGTGTGTGTGAATTGCAGGTGTGTGGGCGGAGTGACCTGGAGTAACCTCTGCTCAGGTGGCAGGTAGAGGGAGACAGCACAGGAGGGAGGAAGAGCAGGGGAGACAGAAAACTAACAGTTTCTGCTTAAACAAAAAAGAATCTTACAGGTCTTTGCACTTTATTGGACTCGAGCAGGTAACCTCTACAGTCGGGGGGGGGGGGGGGGGGGGGGGGCAATCTACCAAAATAGGATCTCAGAAAGAGATGTAGTGGATTTCAGTACTCAAGACAAAGACACGTGCTGGACTGAAGGATGATGGAAGAGTCAAATGCTTCCTCTGAGCAAGTTTCAGAAATATGACTCATAGAATGTCTATCACAGAATCTGTAACCTGAGTCAGAGTTACCATCACCTGCTAACCCCAGGAAATAAATGACGTGTTCATTTTTTCCTCCATTAGGCTGAAAAGTTAGCATGTTTGTTGACATGGCCGGAATAAATTGTTGAAACTGAGATTAGTCAACATTCTCCTGAGGATACGCGTGTGTGTTGACTTTCACTTTTGCTATTCAGCGCTGAGCTTCCATGTCTATCTCTATGTCTATGTCTGTCCCATAATGTTGTCAGACACTTAAGATAACAAGTCTATAACCGCCGCATAAACCACATGATTGTTTTTCTTTTAATAACATATTTTTAACCACATTCTCGCGCAACTCCATTCTTCGTTTCTGAGACGCACTGCTAACAGATAGTCGGATAACACAAGGCGCCCACATCCCTCTCTTCTAACTACAACTACAGCAGATATAATAGGTTCAGAATGACTGTTGTCCTGCTCCCGACAGAGGTAACCCACCTCTGCTTTGAAGAACTGACTGGGACGCAAGCAATCCCTATGTACAACAGATGGATTAATGTCAGAGGTACAATGCATATTTGAAAGATTTCTGTTTATATTGAAATCTTTAATCCAGAGTGAGATTTGTTAAAATATGAAAAGATGGCGTCTCGGCACACTTTGACATTTTACTGTACAATTTGTACACAGACAATTCAGCTGTGTGTGTGTGTGTGTGTGTGTGTGTGTGTGTGTGTGTGTGTGTGTGTGTGTTTCTCTAGGCCTGTGAGATGACCTTTTTTTGTCTTTTTGGCTACAATGTCTTGGAGGATAGAACAGGAAATTATATTGGAAACGATGTCGGGAAAAGCAATATCCCATCATCAGTGAGGGAAAAACTACTCACAGGTATTAAATTGACTATTCATTCATGTGTACGTAAAAATGGCAACCGCAAATCCAATATAAACATCCCATTCTAAGCGGCACAGTTTGACTGTCAACTGATGCTCGGCACTGCAATCAGGGATTGTCGGCAAGAGATTAAAAGATATTTTCCTCTTCAGGCGGAGTAAATTGGTTTTGGATTAAGGCTGATTGATTGCTGCTGAGGTATACAGCAGTCTGTTTGAAATGCTCAGTTCTGAACACATAAGTAATTTCAGCCCAAGCTACTCAAGGAAATCACACCGGATGGAATCGATAGATATTATGTAGCAGTTACCAGCATTTCATTGTTCAAGGTTATCATTAAAGGCTTGGAGAAATATTATTCAAAGCCTCATCGTATGAGTTTGCATGTTAGTATGAGATACAGACAGAGAGAGCTTGTGTTAAGATGTTGTCAGTGTGTGTGTGTGTGTGTTGGCATCAAACGTGTATGCAGTACAGATGTAATTTCCATACGTATATCAGTGTTTATGGATCAATGTGCCTTGGCACCAAGATTAAGGACTTGAAATGATACAGGCCTTGATCTAAGTTCCTCTACTGTCTCTGTGTTATATTTGAACTGGGCCTGTCCTCCCTGGGCTTTGATATACGATGCCAACACTTCCTGAGCATCCACCAAATTGTGTTTTTGCACCAAATACTGAAAACTGTCAAAAACAATCGACGGGACAGAATAGATAAGATCATTTTTAGTCTTGTTTGTTGTGTTCACTGGTTGTAGTTGTTTCATTTACCGTGCTCAGAATCCCCCAAACTATGGAAGTTTATTCATGCCAAAAGAATTAGGAGCAATAAATACATTTTAATATCAAGTAGCAGTTAATTAGTGTTAATTATTTATTTAGAGTTTAATCCTGAGATCAAAAGTCCATGAGTTTGGGCCATATTTAGTCAACCCTTCATCCTTCTCATTATATGCTAATCATATTTTATATCAATACAAACTGTTTCCAATCAGAATTTTCACCTAAAAGAGGCGATACTTAAAATTGGCCTCTAAATGACACAATGCATAATAAAAAACTATAATTGAAACCAACTATTACCAATAATGGTTAAAACCTACTTCGGCGTGTCTGTGTCACATTCCAGCTGCAATTTGGCCACCACAAAACCAGACTTTGTGGTGAATGCACCGCATACCTGCCAAGTAGAATTTCAGGGTAAGTCTCAACACCAGTGAAACATGGTGAATGAGATAATACAAGACAAACTTTAGGCATCAACATTGTTTACTATTCGAGTTTAATGAACTCTTTTATTAACATTATATAAAGATTTAGTTACAGGACACATGTCATTAAATCTGTTTTGTCTGTAGAATGGAAACAAGTCCAAATTTTGTGGCATACAGAGGCTGATTCATATATTCAGAGCAGGTTTTCATGGCTTGCGGGGACAGATTTGAGTGTCAAATCAATGTTTGAAGTTGGAAAGAGGAATTGTAGAGTATGCCTTCCTTTGTTCTCTGTCTTCTTAGCTTCTGCAGTTTGTGTCTGTCACATGTCATGACAGTAAAGCAGAGTCTGGATTTAACCTGGAACTAAAAGGTCATCCTGATAGATCTTGTAGCGTTAAGCCTCCTCACAGCATGCTTCGCCAGAATTTTTATTTGTCTAAAGGTAAACTTTTAAAAGCCATTGATGGACATGGCTTGTGTACGCTTGTTAAAGAAATATTGGTGGCAAGCTGTCACTTTGCTGGTTTCCAGAGCATCTTGCCAAAGGACTGCAGTTGAAAATTAGCTGGCTGGCCAACACTGGCACATTTACAGAAACGCTGATTGATGTGTGTTGTGAATAAGTAAATGAAAAAAAAAAAAACCTCACATTCTGAAATGCAGCACAGCTGCAGGCAACTGCTAGAAAAGATACTGAGTATAAAATCTCAATGCCCTCATAATTTTGTCATTGATGAACTTCCATATTCTTCCCCAAACAAGCAACCAGAGGAGTCACAAAAGTGTTTGTCTCTGAGATGGAGTGTGCACTAGAGCTGGGTCACACTGCAGGTTAGGAGACACAGCCACTTCTACTATAGGCCTACTTTACAAATATGTGATCCAACCAGCCAGGCAAAGCTGACCAGTACAACTGCAACAATGTCCAAGGTAGCATCACAACATATACACTACTCACAAAAAGTTAGGGATGTTCGGCTTCCAGGTGAAATTTCAGGATGAACCTAAAATGCATTCTAACCTTTCCAGGTGAACTTAATGTGACCTTCTCTAAACCTTTGAATGCACATGTCCAACTGTTCAGTGTCTCAGTACTTTCTGCACCAGCTGCTGTTCTCTAACAAGAAGCTTAACAGCAACATTCACAACAGGTTTGATCCATGAATCCACCAATACATTTCCTGCTTCAGTTAGAATTGGTATTTAAACAGTCCTCCTCATCCTGCTGTTCACATTCTGACATCATGAGACCAAGACGACACCTAACAGTTGATCAGCAGCACCTCAACACTGGAGGCTTCAAACAGGAAGTCCTCAGACGGAGGTGTTCACTGAGCTTAGAGGGTCACAGAGTGTCATCAGGAGGTTGGAACAGTGATACAGAGACTGGAAGAGTCACAGAAAGGAGAGGAGTGGACGTCCTTTGGCCACATCCCAATTTATTGAGACAGATCTTTCTAGATCATTTGGTGTTTTGAAGTTTTGAAGATATCAGCCGTACAGATGTCGGCCTTCTCTCCAGTACAGTGGAAGTGGATGGCGCTTGGCTCATGGTGCTCAAAACGGCAAAAAAAAAGAAATACATTTGGAAAACTCAGCTGCAATGTCTCTTTCTTGAAAGCTAGCTTACCTAGCACCCCTGAGCTACGGAACGTTAAAGCTCGGTCACAGAGGAAGCCATTACTGTTTACATCTCATGCTGCCAACCACTCGTAGATTCCCACTAGTAGATTCCTGGTTGCCGGGTGTAGTTTAGTAGAAAATAGAAAATGCAGACATTTTTAAGTTATGCGCAGTTAATTGATTCAAAGAGCGTGATTTATTCATTTGTATGTCAGCTGGGTATCATAGAAATGTGTCTGGTTCTGAGACACTAATGGAATATCTAACCCTAACCCGTGTGATTAGTTATTAGTTATTTGGTGAGCTGTGAGCTAACCCTAACCCTACATATAGATAGACCTTATACATTAAAAACATACAGGGTAGACACCTTTCATTCATATTTATTCTTCAACAGTGTTTTCCTGAGCTGATTTCGAAACAGGCCTTTGCTTTATTTTCCTCCAGCTAGAGTAACGTCTGATGTCTTGACCTTGTTAGGTTTGTTTCTCCATAACATATTCGTAAGATTCAACTCCAGTCATATTACAGATGCTAGTTTGACGTCCATCCTTAGCCAATAGTTTGTAGATGGCGTTGATTTGCATTCATTACTCTGAAGGCCAAAGGATTTATTGTTGTTCCAATCAATAAATCCCTGAATTTCACATTTGAAATGCAACAAAATGCTTTTTTTTTTTTTTTTAGCTATTTGTCAAAATATACGGATTAGAATATATTGCTTTTTTTCTTTTGAGAAGCACGTTCACCAGAGATTTACCCAATTTAATCCAACACCAATCTCTTTTCAACAGTAATATCACCGCGTAGCCTACCTGACATCAAACTGATTCATTTAATTTGAAAGATATTCCATCGTCTGTGACGTTATTCATTTACAAGGGTGGGCAGGTGGATTACAAATCATCACATGGTTACCACAGGTTGGAATAATTCCATGAGAATTAGGACAGTGTTTGTACGGAGTGAACATTTTGTCAAATCAGAGGAAACCAACAGGATTGGGCTTAACTTTGCTGCAGAAAACTCTGGATGATCCACGGACCTGACTGTAAAAAGTTCTCTCTCGAAGAAACAAGCCTTCTTGAAACTGTTAGAAGCATGTTCTGTGGATTATCCGGCGACCCTGTTTCCAGGAAGACATGTTGCTATTGAATTTTGTAAATGTCATATTTCAGTACTGTGAACACCGCAAACTAAATTTCACTGAGCCCCATGGTATCAGGGTGGCGTCAGACGAGAGTTTTTCTAGCTTGGAGGGATAAAATCAAAACTAAATATCTGGCCCACTGGAGTGCTGTTTCCTTCCTACCTTCCTACCTTCCTTCCTTCCTTCCTTATGATATGATGATATGAACAAACTACAATCATTATATCAAACTTTGCTACATATTGTTCTAATCTCTTACTGTTTCTGCCTTTATTGCTGAAACGTACTACCAGACAGAGACAGAAAGGCAGAAAGCTGGATTGATGCTTGGTCAAAGTTGAAATGATTCCCAGCTGTCGACTTTTTAATGAAGACCATATTATTACTGTCCTGTTGCTCCTGGTTACATTCCCCCGGACGCAAATTTAAAAAAATGCACTACAGAATAATTGTTTGGGTGTATATGTATTTATATCCATAACTGTATATTATGTTTTCTTTTCTTTTTATTTCATCCTGTTCTATTCTTAATGTAATTATTTGTATATGCTTTCAATGTGTGTGTAACATCAAGGGACTACATCTTACACTTTGTGCAACCCTGTGTTGAGTGTGTCTCAAGCGGTCGGCTGCCCACCTGCGCAGACAATTCATTCATTCATTCACTTCACTTTTCTGTTACCAGCATACATGAAATCACACAGATGAGTGATTAATGTGTGATTCATACTAGCTAGCCACAGCAGCTAGTAGTCTACACTGAGGGCCTTGCCGTCACCCTGGTGATCCTCTTTCCTGCCATCTGAAGGCTGCAGGTATCTGTTCCATCTGCAGCTTGTTATTGGAGTGGGAGTGTATCCGTGTTCCCAGGGTCTCCTGTTCCCCAGCTCAATATCCTCTTCATATGGTACATTAACCCTAACCCTGGCCTGCCCCTACGCTTAACCCAACCCCCACCCATCACCCTAACCTTAATGACCCCATGTGGTATGCCTAAACCCAGCTACCTGACCACACCCCCACCCCAATACCTGACAAAGACCTCACCTTGATCCCTGTGCCTGCCCCAAACCCGTTTTCCATTGCATGGGACCAGTAGCTCACAAGCAAAAGCCAAACCACTTGTGTAAAAGTCTACGCAGGGTTCAGCCTGGTCACAATCTGGAGGGGAGAACATATGAAGAACACGCTGAAAAAGAGAGGCTGGGATCTTTTTTCTCTTTTTTGGCCTTAAGCCTAACCGTCGTTTTAGTATTTTGTTTTGAGATTTTTGTAGTTTTATTTTTTCGAGGAGTCATCAATAATTCATTTAAGGTTCATCAGTTGAGCAGTGCAGATAAAGTGTGTCTTATGTGTTACATTAAGGGACTGCAGAGCTGAACATGAGCCCATTGGGGGAGATGATGGCCACTGTCAAGCCACAATTACATCCTGCAGACGCAATGGTTACATTTAGTGCAGCACCAGTATGGTGTATGATAAGACCTTGGTAGTTATGTACATTATGTAATTTACTATAATTATTAATATTATTAGTATTATTATTTATCCAGTGAAATAACAACTGGGACAATGACTGCTCTACATTTTTTAATTAAAATGCAGGTAAACATGAGCCTGCGATCACCAACACGATTGCTCGGGTTCATTTTTATAACAGCTTTATCCTAATTTATTTGTGGGTCATTACCAGGATAACGATTATGTCACAATGTGAAGATTAAACGGGCAACTATTTTGTTCCCAGATTGTCAGCAATTATTTCTGCATGTAAAACAGTCAAATCTAAATGAATTACACATTGAAAAATAATTTCAGACACAGAACAAAATGTAATAGAAAGCCAGCTGATGGCATCGGCGATGGTGATGGTTTATAAAGTTAGCATGGTCATTTATAGCGGAGTAAACATTGCACAGCACTACATTTAAGATGCCTTCAGATGAAGTGTGATGTTGTGTGTCAACTAAGATGCCTGACCTGATGACAGACACGGCCAACATACCGCATATGTTCTGAGTTTCAGGAGGATATCAGAAAGGGGAGTTTTTCCTCGCCATTGTCGCCTGATGCTTGCTCGTGTGGGGATTCTTAAATCCTTCATTCTGAATTCTTAAATCGTTGGGTCTCTCCCTTAATTAAAGAGTTTGGTCTTGACCCGATCTTTATGGAAAAGGGTCTTGAGATAACATGTGAACTGGCGCTATATAAATGAAGACTGGTTGATTGATTGAACCCATGTCGGCCTTGAAGATGCTGTTCAATAAAACACAAATATAGACACAAAACTGCTTAAAGGAGTTCTAACAAGGCTGCATTATAAGCCAGGCCGAGCACTCCGCTGCCCTGGGACCCCAGAGAACGACACGTATTCAAGGCTTGTCAATTGGCTTAATTGATTTGATTAATTGTAATTGTTTTAGGGAACCACCAAAGGACAATATAATCTATAACAAGTCCCGCATTATTACTTCTATCTTGTTTTAAGATCTTATTTTACATCGTTACAGCTCAACATTGTGCACTTTCCTTTTGACATTTTTGGGAGGATTTTATGCCTCTATTACATCGCATGACAGGAAGTAGAGATGGGGGAACAACATGTGACAAAGGTCCCTGAATGAATTTAAATGTTGGCATCTCCACCTCTCTAAGCCACAGTAGAGCCCCGAGTTTGGGCAATTTTCTAAATAAAGTGGTGTTCAATCAAAACGGCCTTTGTGTGCACTGTGCTTGGCAGGAACTTACTGTAGAGGTGAAAATCACAAGGAGGGTGCAAAGGTGGTTAATAGTGCCCATGCGGGGGTTTGCGAACAGGTTTTTTTTTTTTTTTTGTATACAGCATGAATAATTTGACTGAAAGCAAACAAAGCAGTAGCGTAGAAGTGTAGCTAACACATACATGGTTTAAACGACCGTTGGGTGGGGGAAACCTGTAATGTTGTTTCAAGACATTTCACAAGAGACGTCAGAGTAATGGCCTGCTTCAATGAAACTGCACGAATCATGTTCAGTGTTTCCATAAGCTAAAGATGTAGTTTCTCTTTGATTGCTGTTTCCATCTTGCACTTCCACTATCTTTTAAATCCTGTTCACAGTCAGAGAGAATGAGACAGCCTATTACCATAGTCCCAGCTCTTTGACTGCTGCTGTTCTCGTTTTATATTCTGACTAAATGAATAGGCGCTTGAATTAAGTAATCTCCATTAACTCTCAGTGGAGTAATAAGAAGGGTCAATACTCTTTGGCCCAGCTATTCTTTAGATTTGGAGGGCTCCCTTCTGACCTATTACCGAAGGTGATTCTCCAGACTTTTGTGGAGAGATGGCTCTGGAACTTAGTTCTGCCACTTCTCTTTCTGCCAAAAGACAAAATTGGCCTGCGGGGGAGAGGAAAAGTTGTCATTAAAATTACGTATCCCTTGACCCCACTTGAAGGTCGTATACTGGCAGCAATTACTGAGTGTGTCTTTAAGGAGAGGCTTTGCTGGTCGTTAGTGTAGACAGTCCCCTGGCTTATCCCCCTGGGGGTAAAGAGTGTGTGTGAGTGTGTGTGTGTGTGTGTGTGTGTGTGTGTCTGAGGGGCTGGAGGACCAAAGTGCAGTATCCAATCCTTAAGCCCCTGGATGGCCTGTGAGGACTCCAGTAAAGGAAGAGAATGATAGCAGTGAGGGACTGGAGTGTCCTCTAGTAAATGTCAAAGCCCTCTGTGAGGAGATTCTCTTATGCTGACTTCAGACTACGCAATCTTTTTGTCTGTTATGATGGTCACTGTGTCAGATTAGGCGATTATAGAGTCAGAAATTCTCGCCATGACTGGGCCGCGAGACATGACAGACTGCACGTCGGTCTCCAGCCAATCGCTGCTCGCCGCCTTACACGGTGCGCGTGATGTCATCAGGTTCGCAGGAGCAAGGGACCAACTTCCAGGAGGATGTTCCCCCCTTTGCTTCGCCATGTTTACAGTTAAAGAGCGTCTTGTGCTCCCATTGGTCAACATTCGGAAAACACCTCGTGGCGTCCCAGATGCAGTGTTGGTTGTCATCCACTACGGCAGATCCAATGGTTATATATCGTGCAATTTGAAATAAACGAAATGGTAAAATGACACACCCTACTCCCATTGCTCCTAACTTTAATTTGGAGGTACTTGTACTTATCTTGAGTATTACCATTTTATGCTATCATATTACTACCCCACTACATTTCAGGGGGAAATGTTGTGCTTTTTATTTGCGTACCCTTCTCTGATAGTTGTAGTTACTGGTGAGTTTTAGTGCCAGAAAGAGTGTTATGTTGCTTGTTGTACCCAGGTCTGGACCCTCTCAATAGATCTAACTGCCAAGGTTTTTGAGTATTAGGCACTTCACACATTTCACATGCTATCACCAGCAGGATATGCAGGTATCAAACAGAAGAAAAGAAATGTCTGTTTTATCTTTCTAAAACATTAAGCTGCAGGTAACATAAAGCTGATAGCCTATTAAATCCAAAGTGCTACAGAAACTAAACTTGATATTATCAAATTATTAATAAACGACCTAGAGATGATAAAACTGTTGAAATCAGGAATAGCGTCATGTTAACAAGTACAACGAGTCTACTTCCCGATCTTAGAACATGAGTTTCTCTGACGAACCCCAAAGTCCCAAAGCAGTCTTTAGATATTTTTGGCAAATGGGCAGCAGGTCAGCATGTAGAGGTTGACAAGTGTAGGGCAGCGAGTATGTACGAGAGCTGTTATCAGCATCAGCTGAGTCGATTCAGGTCAAGTGTATGGGTACCGGCCGTATGAGTTGTAGTAGTGAACGGTCTCGGCAGTGAGTGCAGATAGCCACACAGCCATTCAGTCAGCACTCCTACTGCTTCAAGCAAGTTAAACTTTGTCACATATTGCTGAGTAGGTTTGCAGCACTTTTTGAGGTTTATTATGCTTCCATTTATATAGCTGTCACTTAGCTTCGGAACATATAAAAGAGTAGGTGGGAGCAGGAGAGCGCCTTTGTCGGCATCAGACTGACAGGGAGTGGCTACTCATGTGGCTACAATACCTGAGGTGTAGTGTGTGCTGAGGTGGGGCTGTAGGGGCTGTGGTCCCCCCTGCTGGCTGGCACAAAAAATATAATTTCACTTTTTTTTTTTTTTAAAAAAAACCTATATAAAAATGATTTTACCCACTTTTGTTTAAATGCATGTGGATGCATTGTTCTGTTGTGGTTCAAGTATGAAAAGAAATATAATATAAGATCAAATATGGAAACATTTTAAGGATAAACATAAATCTGGGTTTCCTCTTCAGTATCCTGACATGACTGTGTGACTTAACACCTACTAAAAAATTTAGAGGAGCTGCTGAGCACACCCAGCCATAGGTGCAAATGTGAAGTGAAAATGGGGCAAAAAATCTCAATATTTACTTAAAATCTTTCCAAAACCAAACATAAAAGATGGGCTTTATTGTCTTTCCACCTTGTCAGCAAAAGCAGACTGAAGATTAATGAGTAATCCTTACTAGAAGAGCCTATGTGAAGGCCTTTCCTTTACACCGGTGACTCTTTTTATATCCATCTGAAGGTAGCAGATTTCTGTTCCATCTGCAGTCTCTATCTGGTGCAATGTTGCATAGTGCCAAGCCACAATAACACGTCTCCATCAAACCTGCGCACATCAAACTTGTCACTTTGATCAATAATTCCACACAGTTTCTACTGCAAATCAACAGGCATGATGGAGGTGGACATAGTGAAAACAGCGCTATGAGAAATTGTAGAGTAATTGATTACTTAAACATTAATCTCTCTGCTAATAATGGCCTCAGGACTGTCCATTCCTGCCACCTGGTCTCTCCATCCAAAACACTGAATAACCAGGATAATGCTGTGTGCATCAGCTTTTTTTCTATCAAGTCTGGCCAAAGTGTCGTGTGGAGCTCCACGTTTTTTTTTATTATAATAAAGGCAGAGGTGCTACTGTGATGAGAAACATGATAAAACAAAAGACTGTTGTTGTTTTGCTGTAGATCATTACCAGGGTTATGTGTAAGTGGCAACATGAAAATTAAAAAGGTAACTATTTCGTTACCAGATTATAAGCAACTGTTTTTGCACGTAAAACTGTCAAATCTAACTGCCAGTGCTGCTGTCTTCTTTTGATGGTAGAGGGGAAGTGAAGAGTTCATTTGATTTGGTCACTTCCCCTTGATTTTCATGCTACATTTTTAATTCTCTCTGTTTTAATTGTTGTGTTTCTGGATCAATAAAGGACACCAATACCGATTTTCATTTTCTTCATAATATTCTTAGTATTGCATTTAAATGAAAGTTCAGGGTCAAGCCATAGGCCCAGGTATTTGATGTGTTTAGCTCTTTGTGGTGCTATACCATTAAGGAATAACACATCAATAAGATTTAGATTCAATACTTAGGTGAGTACCAAAAATGGCATGAGATTTCGTTTTTATAGAGAAGTAGTTTATTAGCTGCAAGTCAGTGTTGTAGGATGTTAAAATCAGACTGCAAAGTTAATTCAAACTAACAAATATTACTGTGTCATCTGCATAGAGCTGAACACAAGACTCAGAACAGGTAAAGAAAAGGGTATTAATAAAACTGGAAAAAAGAAGAGGACAAAGAGCTTCACCTAGTTGTTGTAGTAGTGTACAACAACTACAACTGAATGAGATTTGCCTCCTTATATGACAACACATTGTTTTCTGCTCTGAAGATGGGAGATCAACCAATGTCAAAACATATCTAAAGAAGGTAGTGATCGACTAGATCAAAAGCTTTGGGTCAGATCTTTAAAAATTGCACCTGTTAATTCACTATCATTAGATGCACAGAAAGTATTGTGTTTAAAATTTCAACAAAGCAGCAGTCGTGAAATGACTTGATCGAAAGCTAAATTGAACACGTGATTTGATATTATACTTATTGAGATTACATGACAATTGATTATTAAGTAGTACTGCAAATACTTTTGCAGTAGAATAAATGATTGTGCTGCACAATAAGTACTTTTGATTCCTTCAGTATGATTTGCTGATAGTACATGAAAGTATGAGTGAGAGACATTTGTTTTGATGGAGTGTGTTCATGTTGGGGTATTGCTATGTTGGCATAAAGCTGAACTTAAGTTTTAAATGAAGTCAGATGACATTGTGTTGTGTGAGAGGTGTTGACAAGCCCACAAAGAATTAGCTCTACAGAGGTTTCAGAAGTTTAATCTCACTGTTTTAGTTTTCCAGCCTAAAAATCTCTTTCATTGATCATCATGTCCAGCAGCAGCAGATGTTCAGAAAGCTCTAAAAACTCACTGCACACTACCTGCTAAGCACCAAACAGCAGAAAGATAAAGTTAGAGACCAGCTGGGCGAACGTAGTGGAGCATTTAGTTGCTAAAGAGCTAGATAATTTTCTTAGGAGTTGGTTGAGACCAAACCAGAGCGAAAAGGCGATTCAATATTGTTGGATTTCATCAGGTGTGATGAAATCCAACAATATTGAATCGCCTTTAAATGAATCTCAGAATAAATAATAATGTTGCTCAAGCCATAACATGAGCAAAAGGTCTCAAAACAACAAATGACACACCTGAGTTTGCTAACGGAAACGTTGCAGATAATGATGCACTGCCACCAACACACTTGAAGATATCTGTTCTCCAGTCAGGAGCTGCATTTTCACATGATGGTGTGTGTTGTTGTGGAGACACACACACGAAGGAACATTTCAATCTGGGTCACGCATCCAGACATCCGGAAAAATTATGTGCAGTACATCTGTGACAACATAAAGACGTGAGAACATTTTATCCAACGCTGCTTGCTCAGAAAATACCTGATTACATCCCATCACAAATAGTCTTTTATACGTCAGAGTGAACATTGCCTTCTTTTTAAAGTGCAAAACCGTGACATTACCATCTCCCAAGTGCTTTCTGTTTTAGCACTCTGGCTAATTAGATGGGTGATAGGAGTGGCACTGATTGGCATTATAAAAGCTGCACTATCACTCCTCGTGGGTTCCCAGATCGCCCCCCCTCCCCACTATCACCCCACCCTCCCACTACTGTTCAAAGTTGCCATCAGAGGAATTATTTAAGATAAAAGCCACCATGGGAAAAAAAAAAAAAGATTCTCCCCTGACATATATTATCATTACAACCCTTTATGGAAAGTGCCAACTTACTTTTTTCCCTTCCTCTTTCTTTCTTTTTTTTTTTTTTTCTTTCTTTCTCCATCTGTGCCACTCACCCTGTCTCTCTTTCTCTGTCTCAGTCTCCCAACGGATAGAAAAAGGCAAGGAGAGAGAAAGGTGGAATAGAAGAGTGAGTGAGCTCTGTCAATTGAGTGAGTGCACTGCTAAGTCTGGCTACACTACAAAGGTTAGCAGATCTGACTGTCAATAGTGTCTTGTGGGTGGGAGGGGGAGGAGGGAGGAGACATGGAGGTGAGGTGGTGGAGGGAGGTTGGGTTGGGAGGGGGGGGGGCGGTCGCTTTGAGAGAAAGAGATACTTTGATATTTCGGAATGTTAGAAGGGTGAATGTGGAGAACTGGAGGTTGGGGATCTAATTACCGGGCCATAATTGGGGGCTGGGGAATAGGTTGCCGTCCTCTCAACTCGCTGCAGATCAATTATGTTAAGAGAACATCTGTAAGTAGAGCTTAATGAGGTCCATTAGAGCAACATGCGCTGCCTTCCCTAACGGTGCTTGTCAGCTTCTTGGATGAGCTGGAGTGTGCTGCTGACTGGGGACCTGGTGGAGGGGCTTAAATAGGAGAGGAGGCTCGACTCTCCGCCGCTTTTCCCTGCCAGAGAACCAGAGAGACACACAGACAGACAGGGGAGGGAGAAGGTGAGGAAGCAGAGAGAGAGAGGGGGAGAGAGAGCCTGGACCGGGACGCGCAGAGCCTCCGGGGGGGAGACGACTTTTAGGGTGATCTGACATCCCAACAAGTTTTAGGGGAGAACCAAGTGTTCTCCAACTCCTGCTGCTGCCAAGTTTTCTTTAGACAATCTGGAGTTGAACGCGCTCTGGGAAAGTTGCTCTGTGGACACTTTGAGTCAAAGTCCAGAGATCAGAGAAGACAAACATCCGCTGCAGCGACCCTCGGCATCAGTTCTGGGCATCCCTGACTGTACTTCAAGGTACGTGTGTTTCTGCCTTGTCAATTTAACTCTTTCCAGCAGAGCGACGGCTGCGCGTAAAGTGTCGGGCTGCTCTCCGCGAGCACAGCCAGCACGCGGCTGCCGAGGACGTGACATCGAAATGTATTTGGCTTCTCTCCGAACACGCTGCACCCTCCGTTAGTCAAACACATCCGCCGGTCGAGCGTGGTGGGTAAAACGAGCCGCCGCCGGTGCTGAGGATGTGGCGCCGGGGTTTTTGGTGCAGGTCCCCGCTGTGTTTATTTCTTCACTGGAGACGGGGGCGGAGGGTTGGGGTCAGGTACAAACATAACAAGCGTCTCCTGTGTCCGTTTGCGCAAGCAGGAGGGGTAAGGGGGGCGGGTGGAGGGGGGGCACACGGTGGCGCGTGTTCCCGCTGGATAAAGAGACTTGATCCGCGCCGTGTGACGGTCTACTCCATCCTCCACCTCCGCCGCTGCCTTCTGTCTCCATCTTCCATTCATACGGAGGGTGAATAACTGGCGGAACGCAGTGAGTGAAGGGAGGGTGGAAGGGCACCGGGAGAGAGGTGGCAGCCTCACACACTCTGCAGCAAATTGCATGATTACCAAGATAGGCCGCCTTGAAATAATTCAATCCATGACAAAACCTAATTACTGGCAGGTAATACCCTGTCAGCTTTAATGCATCTCATCACTCATAATGGCGCAGAGAGCATTTTATGACCCATCTCATTATCGCTGCATTTTAGGCTGGAGCCGCATGCCAACTATTGACTTGTGTCTCCTCCTCCTCCCGCCGCCTCCCCCTCCATCCCTCCCTCCCTCCCTCCCTACCAGAATATTTAAGGGAATAACTTACAGTTGTCAGGCTGTGTTGGAACACTGTGCGGTGTGCGTGTGTGTGTATGCAATAGGGAGGTGTGAGGTGGTGGTGGTGGTGGTGGTGGTGGTGGCGGAGGTGTTGTGTGTGGTGGGGAGGAGGAGGAGGGGGGCTTCGTGCCCTAACATGTGGGCCTCATCATGGCCGTGTGCGGTCCAAAGCGGGCCGCTAATTGATGCGGACTGGCGCAATAACAGGGCGAAGACTAATTCCGTCCTTTAATTACAGGAGTGATTTAAGTAAAGACCGTGGAGAGGCGATAATAAGTCCGGGGGAGCCGCCGTGGAGCCCGGGACCTCACATGACGCGTGCGTGCGTGCGTGTGCGCGTGTGGATGCCACAGAGAGAGGAATCAGCTCAGTTTGAACTGAGTGGAAAACACCATGGTAACCAAAAAAAAAAAAAAAAACACGTGAATGAGCAAAGGGTGGACTGACACTCTGCGCTCTTGTGCACAGACTAATTGTTTTAAGGTTCATTAATCATCGGTCCTAATAAACTTGGCAGTCCTATTTGAGTAGCCCAGTTAAATCAAACACATTAAAGACTTCTATCCTGTCACGATGCGGCTGACGGGCTCTCATGTAGTTTTTGGAGAGCTGCTGCCTGTTGTGGCTGGTGTTTGGCCTCAGATCACCTCTCCACTGCTCACACCCAGACCGCGCTCTCTGGACTTTGGGATGCGAACAATCTGTGGTGTCATTAGTGAGGAGCAGGCGGTCAGGTGTCAGAAGGGGGACGTCGTGCAGATAGTGTGCCCGTGAAGGCGGCACTAACTCCACCTTAAATCAACTTGTCAGCTTGTCCCGAGGACCAGCCATAAACAAACCCACCTGTCTTTCTGCGTCTACATGAAGCCGAGCGCCGTGCGTCTGCGTGCACCCGCGGCTCGGTGATTGAAGGACGTTGGGGAAAGTGGGCGTTCCGGGGGCGCGCACGTGATGCATGCCATCCGCTGTAGTGGAGCGGCTGGTAATAAGTGAATGACCTTATCGTGGCGGTGTAATGTCTCACCGGTGAGGGATTGGGGGTTTGGAGGTAATAAAGCTTGACTTGCCCCGTCTCTCGCCACTCAGTCGCTGATGCATGGGGACGCCGGCCTGAGCCCCCGCACACTCCCTGCATGCTCCACGGCGGGCGGATGAACACCTGTAGCTGGGTTGTATCCTACAAACTAGTCGCCCTGATCCATGTGGAGCTCATTATTTCCATCCTTGAAGATCAGCGCGGTGCGCAGCGCGATGCCAGTTTGGTGAACTTTTTTTTTTCTGCTCAAAGGGGATCTTGTAGCTGCTGGAGTTCAGGCTTCTGCTTAACTTGTTGAAAAAGGTGAGTGTTTCTATTTGGCTTTTTATTTATTTATTTAGGCATTTTGACACAACAATCTCTGCTGGTGCTTTTTTTTTTTTTTTTTTTATTCTCACTCATTATAGGAAGAGTGACTTTGCTCAAAATGGGATTTAAATGTAGCCTATGTGAGGAGGGGGGGGGGGGACTGGGAGTTTTGGGGGGGAGCAGCAGGTTAAATGTTGCGGTGGTGATGCTGAGGGAGCCGTCCCCTCTTGTCGATCTGTGCGCACGATGCCCGGTGGCACGTCAAAGCGCTGATTAGCGCAGCAGCGTGCAGCAGGAGCCGCTGTGTTCGGTGGCCAGTAGGATTAGATGGTCGCTGCGCCGCGGAGGGGAAGCATCTCTTTGTCGTCCTGTCTGTCATTCGCTGCCTGCATCACTCCGCACACGCAGCTCAGGTCGTCGATAAACGAGCTCTCACACGCCGCGTGACGCCCGACGGCAGCGAACAGCTCGCTCTCGCTCCTCCGCCTGCGATTTGTTGCCCGGTGTTTCCCCCCTTTCTTTTCATTCCACTCTGGTCGCCGTGCTGGATTGTTGTTCCCCCCTCTAACAAAGCCCGATCCCAGCCTGCCTGCAGACAGCTGCTCTCCGGACCAGGCGGCTCCGGGTTGGATGGTGGTGCCTCGGCTGCTTCAGCGGTTCAACAAATGCAGAAAAGGGAGAAAAGTTTCGGTAAGATGCTTACTTTGCGCTTCGGCATTGTGTGAAGGGCACGTTTCGTGTGTGTTTAGTCTGCTCTGCGACGGCAAGTTACAGCATCTCTGCGTCGAAGGCGACGTGTCCAGATCTGACCTGCTGCCGCTCCAAAACCCGATCCACGATCCGCGCTGTTCACTGATAACCTTTCGTTCACACATTACGCAGATATGCTCTGATGTTACGTTGGTGATCATACAGCTGATATGTGCACCCGTTCACCACGGCTCCGGGCTCTGTTGTGTGCTTGTGGGAGCTGCATGGCAAATTGAGTCTCCGTGTTAAATCCGTTATTGGCCTTTACCAGCACTCCGCTGCCATGGCAACAGTAATTAAACTGATAGGGTGAAATGTCAGCATCTCGCCTGCCGAACAGCTGGGACTGAAATAGCAGACTATTCCCCGCTCCATCCCGTCCTCCGTCATCCTCCACCCGCTCCGGGCCGGGGACGCGCAGCGGCGGCCGCCTGGAAGCCCAGAGAGTGGAGAGGAGGAAAGGGAGGATACGAGCCAGCGCGCAAACAAAACAGATATCATTAGGGCTCCGAGCAGCTGTGGTTTCCCTTCCATTATGGAAAATGAAGCTTTTGTTCGGCACCACCCCCCCCTCCCTCCCACCCCCCGGCAATCGGAAGAGCGAAGTGGTCAAATTCCTGCCTTGCTTCTCCCCCGAGTTGATTGCACAGTAACAAGGGGAGTCGAAACTCTTCCGTCTTTTGGCTTGGTAATGAGTAGCGGGGACTTTGTAGTGTTAACGAGGTTGGACGGATCAGTGCCGCTGAACAGGCGCAGCGGAGAGCAGCCGGCCGAGCAGCCGCGCGCCCCGCTCTCCAAATCCAGCCAATTAACAAATCAACAGCCCCAACGCACTGGAACAAATGAGCTGAGCTGCTCGGCGCAGTTCAACCTGTTCGAAGCTGTCTGCAAATGATTTCTTACTTAAGAGACACAAGTTTGGGGGCGAAGAGAATGATCTTTGTGTGTAGTGACAGATTTTTTTTTTTTTTTTTTTCCCCAATTCAGGGGCCAAGGCAGTGCTTTTGCATGCTTGAAGCTTATTTCATACAACTCAGGTGCAGTTCTCCTTCTCTGAAAACACTTGAAAAGACATTCTTTCCTAATTACCTCTCAAGGTTTTATCAGTGGACCGCATTTTAAACCGCAACACGCACAGACTTGAAACCTGAACTAGGTCCATCCCAGTGAACACCAGGTCTGGGTTAGTGTTGTGTGGTCAGCACAGACACTCTTGAGATCACTCTGCAGTGAAGTTACAACTACACACACACACACACACACACACAACAATAATACATGGCACTACTGAGATGGAACAACATTTAAATTCCAGTGACTTCCAGGAAAGAAGAAAAAACACCTCCAAAGTAAAACGCCACAGATTCCTTTTAACAGTAATACTGAATAGTAAATGAATGGTGGAAGAGCTAGAATATTAAAGAATGTGTGTTTTCATATGCAGGCGTGATACAGATTGAACGATCAGTGATTTGATTCACCTGGACTGACATGTTTGAAGAAAAATGGTAAAAAGAAAGTTACAAAACTACATCTGAAGACACACCGAGTGTGTGTGTGTGTGTGTGTGTGTGTGTGTGTGTGTGTGGTGAATGGGGGACAAAGGGGAGTGGGGGTGTGCCTCTCTTCAGGGAATGGTAGGAGAATACTAATTCCAGCCTGGTGCGAGGCCACATTGCCCCCCTCACCTCCCCTCCCTCCCTCCCTCCCCACCTCTCTCCCCTCAATGGGCCAACAAAGGCTCTCCACAGTCAGCTCAGGCCAAACAATGCAAAGCTCCTCGCCTGTAGCCACGCCCCTTCAAACACAGAGGAGGTCAACGTGGAGAGAGAGAGAGAAAAAAAAAGTGTCCAGGAAGAAATGTGAAACTGTGGCTTTGTGTCTGTGTGGGCTGCTGCCGGTCTGTTCCTGCTGGTCTGTAGCGATCGTACTGGTCAGAGCACCGAACCTGCAGCCTGCACTCACTCGGTCCCTCTGGCTTTCTTCTTCTTTGTCACCATCAGCAGCCCGCTGCTGTTTTCAAGGACCAAGTCCATTTCTTCACCTCTGTTTAAACAGGATTTTTGTCCTCACCGTTTCTTTACTACGGGCGCCTGTTTTCTCCGAGTAACAATGAAACGACCTGCAGCCACTTTGGTTTAGCTGTCAGTGACGTGATAGGAAGCTTTCAAATAAACAGCAAACTGCTGAAGTTGAGTATAAACATCGGATGTGACTAATGAGTGACGATTATAAGGCGAAACAAAATATGGGACCAAAATTTGGTCTTTCCACGAGCGTTAAACACACAGCACAGCTTCTCTCCAGCACACTGCGTTATACTGTACCGCCGAGGACATTTACATCTGCATTTTGACTTTGGTTGAAGCTCACACCGACTGTTCTGTGTATTTAACCTGAATGTATTTAGCCCGAACTGTGTTGCAAATTCATACCACATATAACTGTAACTCCATTTCCTCCAAATTTGCTTTTCTTTTTTTTAAACTGCACCACGTTTTAGTGTGCCGAAAATCAGTGTGCACAATTGTGAGTGCACTTTAGTACCATGGACTTCACACTTCCTGCTCACACACACTACTATGTGACTTGTGAACGCCACTTAAACTTTTTTGTTAAAAATGGGCGTTCTTTTGTTTGTGTTTTAAGATCTTTCTGTCACAAATGTGTTACTTACTTGTGTCCATTTTCCAGCACGAACACATCACTCTCACACACACACACACACACACTCGAAGCCTTCAGAGAACTGTGTAGTCTGGAACTGGGACACAGCTCTACATAGTCTAACAGTCGAAGATTTGAATCTGTGTTTTCGTACATATGAAAAGATGACATTTATTTTCACTCTCCAGTATGTTGTATGGTGCCTAATTTGTTATTTTTCCTTTTTTGACAGTTTAGATTTATAACATGTTCTAGTGTATAAATTCTCATTTTCACTCGTCTTATGTAATTCTAGCGTTATTTGTCTTTTTTTTTGTCAAATACATGAATATTGTTCTCATACTCCTGCTTAAAGGTGAAAACCAGTGAGAAACTGTATGTTGCTGTCCTCGACTATTCAGCTGAGGTGTTATCTGGCACCATTTCACTTTTCTTCTCTTTTCTCTCGGAACAAAACTTGTTAAAAATCGTCATACGGCCCTTTTACTGCGTTGCACACGAGCATTTAGCTTCTTGTTGTCCCTGAATGTTTGTGTGTTTCTTTCTTTCGCCATAAGGGCGTCACCATTGAGGAGACGTCTGCCTCTTCTTCAGGCGGTTCGCCGGTGTTGGACGAGTGTTTGAAGCTTCTCTCTGTGCTTCTCCCAGGTATACAAATGCTCTCCGTCCAGCCGGACACCAAGCCAAAAGGCTGTGCCGGCTGCAACCGGAAGATCAAGGACCGCTACCTGCTGAAGGCCCTCGATAAGTACTGGCACGAGGACTGCCTCAAGTGTGCCTGCTGTGACTGCAGGTTGGGCGAGGTGGGCTCCACGCTCTACACCAAAGCCAACCTCATCCTGTGCCGGAGAGACTACCTACGGTAAGAAAGACAGCCGACATCTTCACAGCGTCTGCGCGACGTTCAGCAAACACTAAACTCCATCAGACAGCTCATAGTGTGGTCACAGCGTCCACGGAAGTGTTCGCTCACTGAAATCCACTTCACACACATTCAGAGTCCAGCTTGATTTCTACTTCTGCTCTGCTGAATGGAGCACAACCTGATTTTTATTTACACAAGCGCTTCCTTTGGCCTTTGGCCTGTGACCCTGCAAAATTTGGCAAATTTGCTATCTAAATTACGGTATGACATTTGTTTACTATTTCCAAATTCTTTATTTGTTCCATTGAGTGTATATTTTGTTGTTATCTTTTTGTTAGTTTATTTTCAGTGGGGTTTTTTGAACAGTGGGACAAACATCAACGTAACTGTCTTAGCAGTCTATTGTGACCCCATTTCCATACATAGTTTTTTTTTTTTACTGTTGTCCATTTATTTGCCCCTCAAAGTCCCTACTTAGCTTCAAACATGGTTACTTTATTCCAGGATAACCAGGGCAGAAACATTTAGCGTGAATGGTTGAAATCAAGATTTATATGGACTATAAGCGCTATTTATGCTACACATGTGAAATTTAGGTTTGTCTCGGAAAATCCAACTTTAAATGTGACAGCTCGTTGACAGAACATTAAGCCAACTAATCAGCAAAATCTGTGACGTGTTTTTTTTTTTTTTTTTGATAGTGAGAGCAGCTACGATCCCCCCCGACAGCACCATAAGTAGCACATCACACAAAGAGCAACAAACATTTAGTTTTATGCAGCTTTCACTCCAGTCGAGCCGTGTCATTGAAATTTCTGACTTCAAGGGTTCACGTCAAGAATGTGAAAGTATTCACACTCACAATCAATACATAGCATAGGAAGCTTTTTCAATTTACAGTAGTCGTGATAACAAACTCTTCACAGCCTATTTGGGGAGACAGGGACATAACCAAACTGATGCTCCACTAGCAAAATCCAAGGTGTCGTTACAGCCTATCAAGAAGATTCAGCTGCTGCTAAGGAACAGCGCTGTGGGTATGTTGATTGACAGCTAGATGCACCAATCGGCTGAAGCACAACCGTGGCTCACTGTGCAGTGGGTGGAAGTGCAGCGTTCTAATGGGACTGATTCATTGGATTAATTCAGGTTCATACACATTTGTGCGCACGAAGCAGCCGTTATCAGTGCCGTTATAGGCCAGCAGACATAGTAGGTATACTCAGGTTGGTACAATCCATGATCTAACCCAGGGAAGCCACACTGCTCATTTAAATTACATGGTTGGGACCGACCACTCCTTTAAAACTAAACTAGTCTGTAATGTTTTCGCTTTCCTAAACGAGTCATTCAACGAATCCAAATTGAATTTTTTTGCATTTATAAAAGCCCTTTCAGTTAAAACATGTGAGCAGTTTATATGGTCAAAGGTCTTCTAGAAAAACATTTCAAAAAAGAGCACCTTTAACAATCGTTTTTAGCACGACTGGTAAAGCCGGAGATTGTTTCCAGGCAGCGAGTACGAGATCGCTCGTCTCCTCAGAGCTGCCGGTGTGGTGGCGGTCGCACCGAGGCCTGCTGAGAGACAAACAGCCACGGGCTGCTTTAAAGTTGTTTGCATATGAAATGAGTTTGTAGTTTTTGGAGGCGTGACACACGTAAAAAAAAGCTTTGCTCTGACACGGAGAACACATGAAAAGGACTCGTTCTGCTGGAGAAAGGTTTGAGACATCCAGAACTTGACGTGACGAGATAAGAGTTGTCTTCTCCACTGTTTTTCAGTGTAAGTACACTGCAGTTTGGTAGTGACGAACATGTCTGTATTAGAAAGGGGTGGCAGATCGTTCTTGTATGGTGTTGTTGCTGACGCAGGATCATTTAGAATCTTTCTTGCCTTGATGTTAAAAATGTGACTATTCGTGTTTAATTTTTTATATCGATATTCACCAGAGCAGGAAATGTTCCAGACGAATTTCCTGATCGTGTCCACGTCTCCGCTGTCCACGGCCTTCACTGCAGCACGGCATTCTGGGAACATGTACCGTGTACTGTAGCTAATGTATGTCAGATTGTGGGTGTGTGCGCGTTGTGCGCCCGCTGCAGGCCCCGGCACACTTCATTTCATTTCAACATTGGTGATGAGAGAGTCCCCGTTAGGTGCTGAAGGCTTTGAGGAGAAGCTGCTGTGCCACAGAATAGCCAAAAAAACGTTCTGAGCCTTACTCTGGGATTATCAGCCCTCTCTCACTGAGAGACTCGGCCTGATGATTCACACTAGCTGAGTGTGCAGTCGGGTGTTGGTGGAACATCATTTGAAACACTTTTCATTATTAAGTAAGCTACGTTTCCATCTACCTGTTTTAAGCACTTTTTACTCAGAGAAACACGATCGAAAAAAAAGGCGAGAAATGCAGCAACAGCTGCAGCTGAGTTGGAAGCACGGCTCATCCATTAATCAGAAAGCTGGTGGTTTGATACCTGGATCCCCCCCTGTACACATGGTGATGTGTTTTGGAGCAAAATACTGTATCTCCAAATTGTTCCCAGTGTGTGTGTGTGTGTGTGTGTGTGAGAGGGTTAAAGAATAAGTTGTTTTGGAATGAAGTGACTACCTAAAGCCACGTCAGGTGGAAGGTGGAGAAGGAAAGCCACAGTTGCAGGTGCTCTCTGTGTAACGTGTGAATGGAGCCACCAGCCTTTGGGCCCGAGAGGTCAGGGGTCAGACTTTGAAGTGGCTGTTTACAACGAGATCCACGATATCGTTGTTGAGTAGTCTGGGGCTCAGGTCAGACGTTAAGATGATACTAAAGGGTCTTCCCATTGTGAGCGCGATCGAATAGTTATTCATGTTATACTTTTCTTCCCACGATGTACAGCTGCGCTGAGCGTACTCTGGGAGTCAATGTAAGGTTATGGTAGAACTAGTGAAGCACTTCAGATATTCGACGGCAAGGTAACTCTGCCCTTAGATTTCCTCTAGTGGTTTGCAGGAATGTTTAGTATTATGTCATATATGATAACTGTGTGGTAGAATGTCAGCGTGAGTCTGCAGGAAGCTCCAGAAAGCAGTTGAAGCAGTTTTTTTATTCATCTTTTTTTCGTGTTGCAGATTTTAATTAGTTCCTCAGTTTCCACCAGCCAAAAGTGGCTAATACATTTCTTCACGGAAGCTTCAGTCAGCACCACAGCTGACCCAGGTGCCAGTCTGACGTGACACCCTGACACAGAGACAGTGTAACAGGGTTTTAATGTTTTGATTGCAGTGTTCAGTTTTAAAGAGAAAAATGGGGGTTTTGAAGGGAATTTGGAATCTAATTGATGTAAACTATCTTACAGCAGGGTAATGGAGTTTTTTTTTGGACAACGTTTTAACGTCTGCACTGCCTTTGGACAGAGATCAAACATTTACCTCCTCCCAGTGACAAAGCTCAACTTAAACCTGCTGTTACATTGGCCGACATGTTGCCACGCCGCTTACCATGAACACACATATTGTAGTTCTGACTCTGTCGCACAAACACTGTCCTGCTGTCCCCATACACTCCAGAAGGCACCAAATGTGTATTAATCCACCACTGGAATTAGGTCCCATATAAATGCACTCTGTCTTGCTGTTTGAATAAAACTTGATTCAAAACTACTGCAGCCAGTTTTAGGAAACCTGTATTAGGACTTAAAGACTTTGGTCTTCAGTAGGAACCAGTGGACTTATTGAGGTGAATTGCTGGTTTGGGTCTTGTCATGTGATTTATTGGAGGACTGGATATGGTAGTACTGTAGTGTCCCACAAGCTGCAGATACATACATTCTTTATTCTTATTCTGATTCAAATCGGTCCGACTGAGGATTTCGGGGCGGTCGCTTATGTAGAATGTGATCTAACAGAGCGTGTGTGACAATAATACCTCATCATGCGTCCGTCTTTTGTTGGTGGGGTCAAATGCACTTTTGCTGTTCTGTGATTTAGCCTCATTCATCTTCTTCTACATTTCAGTCTTGGCTTTTTGGAATTGTTTGAGTGGGTCCAGTTCAGCTTGAAATCACTTTGGGCCTGTTTATGCTGACTTAGGTGTTCATGTTGAGCATTTGTATTCTTTCTGGGCTTTCATCATCGGGGAAATTTGGCTCCATGTAAACGTGGCTAATCTGATGTCTCATGCTAATATAACCACACCTGAAGCCGAGTGCAAAGCTCACTGCAAAAGCGCCGGTCCACCCAGTGGCGTGTGCCCACAGGACTCTCTCCTGCCCTGGCGGCTGCTGCTGTGTGGCAACGCTACAGAACCAAAACTGTATCATCAGTGAATCAGGTGATGTGGACAGTGTTTGCCCAACACCAATGCATACAGGAGCAGTGCGGCCGGGCCGAGCGTCTCTGAACAGGCGTGCAGGGTAAGAGGGAGACCAATTCCAACATGTTATTCTTTCATCTTCAAAGTTCAAGGTGACTGAATTGATTTGACGCTCGCTATCACGCGAGTGGCCTGCCCGCGAATGCGCCCTGACATCTCCTCACTGCTGGCTAATGAATGGCAAATACAGCAAACCGCAGCACTCCACATCTGATCTGCAGAGCAACAAAGAAAGCCAGCCTCCATCACTGAGGCAATCAATGACTGCAACATCACAAAGCAATGCAATTTTACACACACACACACACACACACTCATACACACTTCCTTACTCAAAAACCTCAAATATATTATTTCTACTTATGTTTATCGCAGTGAGTCAGACCAGGTTAGCGACAGGAGAGGGGAAAAAAATAAGGATGACTTCACATTTGGTCCATTTTTGTATTCCACCAGCTTTAGAATTAAATTATATCACTACACACCCCCACACCCTTCTCCAAGTCAATCCTTTTCTGCTTAGCAGGGTGGCATGTTATTAGGCCTGACATAACCAGGGTTAATAGAATTCTTCAGGGGTCTACAACCATGAGCAATGTGATCCCACCAGCAGAGAAATAATAATCCTCTATCGCAACACATGCACGAAAAAAAACAAATATGGGGAGAAAAAAAAAACTTCACCTGTCCCAGTGTGATCAAATATGATGTACAGAGAGGAATTTGTGTGTGTGTGTGTGTGTGTGTGTGTGTAACCAAGCCATCCCTTCATAAACCTGCGACTGCAAACATAATTACAGGTATTATCTCCTAGAGCTTGATTTGTGCTTTGCTCTCTGTGAATATGGAGAAATGCAGCAAGAACATTTTATAAACAAATGATCCCTTTGAAACCAAAGCCTCTATTGATGATACTGGTAATAGCGCGACGCCACTGTTTATGCTGATGTGTGATTTTGCACAGCGCGGAGCGATAATGTTTGAAAGCCCAAAGGAGGGAGGAGAGCAGACAGACTGACACATTTAAGTTAAAAAATGCTGAGAAAATGAAGATTGCAGCGCAGCGGCCTGCTGAGTGCCACCGCACACACACACACACACACACACACACACACACACACAACAACCAGCGCCGGCTCCAAGGCCGGGTGCAGGCGTGAAAAAGCTGTTGGGCATCAGTTAATGGAAAACTGTAAATTCCAGGCATCCATTTTAAAGACAGCACCAGGAGAACACTTATTTATTTATCTATCTATTCATTCATTTTTTTAATCCAACTTCAATTTTCCTCTACAGTGGTTTTACTAAGATTGTAAATGCAAGCAAACTCACAGAGCCGTCAACATGGCTGGATTTATTAACGTTTTGGAAAGCTGGCTATCAGCGAGAGATAACCAACATGTAGAGCATGGTTCAGTGTAATAACTTACATTTCTTCCTCCTTCAGAATCAACTTTGTAGTCCGCGGCTACCTTGTATAACTATGTATGTAAATGTAAATGAAAAAAATGTATCTTCTTCATCTCGCATCGGGCTCGTGACGCACTGTCAGTTTGTCTGTCGGCGTCAGACGCGACTGTGACATCAAGTCAAGCTCTTATCTCCGGGGACCGGCAGGGGAGCGAAAAAAAAAGGCTCTGAGACTCATCTATTCTTTTCAGAAATCTCATTTAGATATATTCTTTCTTATGAACATGTGTCACGCCTTTAATAAGAAAAAGTAGCCGCTCGGTGTGTGATTACTCACAAAGTGGAAAAACAGAGTCCTCCTCAGGTCAGACGCTCACGTGATCCAGAGTCTGGGTTGTGCCGCCGCCTCTGAATTGTGCGCATCTAATAAACTAATTCATTTATTTTCTAATGTGCTGGCTCATGCTGCTTCACTGTGAGCTGACATTAACGTGCACATGCTGTCTATTATTCTTCTGTAACATTTTCGGCCTGTGTGTATTTTTAATATTTCCCTTGTTAAATGGGCCTAATGAGCATTCAGGCTGAAATCATTTAGTGTGAATTTGGACCAGATGTAGCTGACTATAGTAGCAACGTCCACCCGCTGTGTGTGTGTGTGTGTGTGTGTGTGTGTGTGGAGTTTGTTTGTGTGTGTTTGCTTAGAATCTGACTGATCTCAGAACTCACCAGGAGCTCCAATTCCTCGTGTTATTCCGCTCCACGCCCCTCTCACCTTTTTGTTAAAGTTGAACACTTTCGGTGCACATGGATGCAGCTCTGCCTCAACTTGTGCTACCCGGAGCAAATTCACCTCCGCTCGCTTCTTTTCATCGGCCTCACAGTGTGCGAACCGTCTCTGAATTAGAACGCTCCTTTAAAGTAATGCAGCCATTTTTCCAGAGTTTCAGTCGCTCGCTGTCTAAAGACTTTTAACGATCTTCTTCCTTCTTGAAGAACAGAGATTGTGGTCTGCGTGACCTCCCGCCACACTGGTAGTTTATTTTTATTTCATTTCATTTATGTCATTTTCAACTTGTGCCACTCAAACGCGCATTTAAAGGAATATAGATAATGAATCATGAGTCATTAGAGACAGTGACGAATCAAATCAAAGTGTTTTACACTGCCATAGCTTATTACACCTAACCTTTTTACAGCAATCATCGATACCTTTAGATTTAGACATAGAGTATATATAAATATATATGCATTTTACATGCATTCATATTTTTACAAATATGTATTTTTTCCAGTGTCTAAATCTAAAGGTATCTGTACACACACACACACACACACACACACACACACACACAACTGGTGTTCATACCTCTGTTTTATAATGAACATTTTATTTTAGAAGCAAAGTTAAAAATGTCCATGGACACTTCCCCGACCACTCCTGCACCATAACTCACTCCTGCTTCCATAAGCAGCGCCTATATATGTGAAATGCATCATTCATGGAGCCACTCGTGATCGACCTGAATCCAAAGCGAAGACGGACGCTAAGGAAGGACTAAACTACAAAATAGATAAACAAATACATCAAATCTGCCTCCGCAAAAGAGCCGACAGCCAGACTGAGCAATAAAGCGATATTCAAAATGAAGATCAAGCGACAGACGCAGCGTAGTTCTACCTAAATCGCACAGAGCAGATTGCAGCCGACTCCCAGCTAGATCAGTCATTATTAAGGCGTCAGTGGACGGCAAACAGCTCCACAAAGAGCTGAACGCATGTGATTTCAGAGTAGCCACTGCACAACATCCCGCTAACTTGAGGATAGCCATGCTCCTGGGAGATTTGCAGGAGGCTCGGTGTAGTTTGTCATCAGCTCTCTCCTCCCTGATTCTCTGCAGGCTGAAAGATTCAGGCCAGCTCCTCTTTCTCTAATGACTAGCGCAGATGTTCAGCTGTTCTCCCAACTAACACTGAAGGGCACAAGGACATCCTCAGCCAGGCCGTTGGTCAATGACACCGGAGCGTACTTTTCCTCAGCTGCTCTGCTCTCGCTGCAGTGTAGTTTCTGCTCAGAGAGTAGTGTTGTACATCTTTTAGTCAATACTTTACATTACTGCTTTTTTGTTTTTGTTCTCCCGACACTTAAAGCCCACGCTCGCCAGGAATAATGACGATATTAATAAGTTACTAAGAAAAAATTGCAGACATGATGTTCATTGATGAAAATCCAGACTCTGAATGGAAATCAGTGGCTACAAAAACCACTTTAAATATCTGAACTGCTCTCAGCGCCTCGGAATATGATTGGCAGCACTGTAAAATACACATGATTTATAAATGGACCTAACCATGCTAAACAACGGGCTGTTTGAGGGGTACATCAGCCCACTGCAGGGCAGGACTGTTCAGAAGTCAGCGATTGGCTCACAACATTTGCACAGAATCCCAAGCTTGAGAAAGAACACGTTTGAGCCACCAGCACAGTCAAGGGTGTCAGGAAACAGGGTTTTTCTCCTTAATACCATGAAACTAACAACATAAAGCTGGAATCTGGGACTTTTACATATAAATGAATGTTCGTTAGGAGCAAGTCTAAAACCCTCAGGTAAATCTCTCTGTATTTCACAGTATACCAGCTTAAGTCTTGTGTCTGGTAGCGATGACTGGTTTGCCAGAGCTGAAGGGGGAAGCAACCTAAAAAAAAAAAAAAGTTTCTGATGCTCCAGAAGAAGAAACTCCGCATTCAGAAGAAAGATAACAGTGATTGATGGTGAGGGTCTGTATTTATAGGTCATAAGCATGCGTCGACAGTGGTTGACTGCCAGAAGGCAAAAGTTCCGCGCTGCAGGTTTAAACTTAAGTTGAGTCTGAGATGAGACCAATTTTGGGGCCTCAACAATCTTGAGTCAAAATCAAAACTGAGACAACAAAGCGAAGCCCATGCAGTCATCTTCATACTGTCGTAGGAGTGAGTCGGTGAGCTCATACCTTGTTTCAGTTGTGCACGAAACAACACGTCTAATATGAGGACGTTGTTCCGTGGCAGAAATAGACAAATAGCCAAAATCAGAAACTACCAGTCACTGGTATAGAATTATGGAAAAGCAAGGATGGAACGGCAGCAGGCGGAGTGTTGTGAAGGACAACTGATTAATTTAGTTGGCTGCTCAGTTTTGGTGCATCCTCCTCAGTCCCCTGTTTGAGGCCTGTGAGGTTAACTTTAGACTTTGTGTGACATCAAAGATAATGTTTCTTTCTCTCTCCCATGACTGCACCTGTGCTGTAATTGTTTTTTTTTTATTTTTGGAGGAGAACGGGAAGGGTTTTTTTTTTTTTTTTTGTTGAAGGATGTGGTTATCTAAAAGGTTACAGTGCCTGCTGTGCCAGTGAATGCCACCATCATTACTTACTCTGTCCTTGTGCCTTGCAACGTTTGTTTTTCTTTGGTGTGACAGCAGCAGAACAGCGCTCTGCTAAGTTTAAATCTAAAAGTCAAGTCAGTCACATACTAACAGACCAACAGGCTTCAACTCCTTCGCTTATTTGATTTCTCAAATTAAGTGCATTTCCCGTTTTCAGTCGCCGTCATTAATTAGAAGCTGCCGCAGATTTACCCCGAGGTTAAGTTTTAAACTGATCTGCAGAGGTCCTCGTCTTTAACTCAAAAGATTCCCCCTTTGGACAAAATAATTTTTTGAGGCCTCAAAAGGAAGCAGCGTTCAATTTTGTTGAATCCCTTGAGCACTTGAGTGGAGAATTTGCCAGGAATGCGTCGGTTCATTCAGGCCCCAGATTGAATCCTGTCTCTGCTGCTTGTTATAACAATGGAGCACTCTGCATGCACAAAGGGCCTCTCCCGCTCAAGCTTTTAATGGGACTTATAGGTGGAGAATGCAGCACTCAGTCTGTCAGCCTTGCCACTTTACCTTCTTATTCCTTCATCTTTCTCCATCACACACACACACACACACACACCTCTCCATCTCCCTCTTAAGTCTCAGCCCTCTTGGCCCTCTTTGATGCTGCTAATCAGGCTCTCCATCACTTTAGAGGGGCCATAGATGATTACCTGATTCTAATTACATACAAGGGGGAAACTTTGTTTGATGTCTTTTGTGTGTTTCTCCCTCTGGCTTCCTATAGCACCCCCCTCCTCCCCTCCCCACACACACACACACACACACACCCTTCTCCTCTATCCATCTCCCCACCACCCCTCCCACCACCCTGGAGACTCCCCTGTATGAGGCTAGACATACAAGCAGCGAGCGCACCTCAGCGCTACAAGGTGAACTATTCCCCGGCACGTGTTATTATTAATAACTGCCAGAGAGAGGGGTCACCCAAGACAACTCCTTGAAAAGAACCCCAGGCGAGGCAAGTAGGCCGCAGCTGGGTGTGTTGTAAAACAATACCCCCCTTCCCCCTTAGGAGACGCGCTGCTTAAAACAAGAATAATGCATGGGGGAGAGGGGGGAGAGCCGCACAGCCACATTTTCCGGCCCTGAAAAATTAAGATGTCACCACCTGGCGCTTTTAAGCATACCTTTACCACTGAGCTGAAGGTATTAGAATATGAATAGGTCGGGGCTATAACTTTCAACGCCCTTTCTCTCCATCTCCTCCTCTGCATCCCTGCTTTGTCATTAAACTTCTGATGGCAGCGTTAAATTGAAATGGCTGGTGAGTGCAGAGCCACCGGGAGGAGCAGAGATGAAAATGGGAGAAATGCTAATCACCAGTCAAATTATGGGACATCTCTACTTAGTGGATTCATGGGGTTTTATAGCCATTTTGGCTGTGCGGCACAATAGTGCAGTTTTGGTGAAAATACAGTGGTTTATTAAGTGATAAAGGTTTGAAAGCGTGGTCTAAATGTTTCCAGTTATGAGTAAATACAACATGGATTTCTTATTCATTCAAAGCAAGACAGTATTTTGCACCCAGAAATTGCTTTACAGCGTGGCTCATACCAAAGTACAGTATCTGAATTCTACATGTTCCTGTTTCTTTTAGATATTTCTTTTGACAGAGGGAAATATGTGACTGCAATTTCCCCCCTCTAACCTCTTCATGAGGTTTCTTTAGGCCTCACTCAGTTTGCATGCATCAAAAATCCAGCTTTAACGTCCCCGCCACAATTCACCCCTCCATCTCTCCAAATGAAATTGGTTTTGGTGGGGTCAAGGTTCACAGTGCGGTCTATGTTGTGATTTGATCTGATCTCTGCTGAGGGATAGAATGGGGTAATTCTCTCCGTGCAGCTATCAGACCAGTAGCACTGCATTTTCATGCCTCAGTACAAAGGCCTAAAATTGCTGCATGACTTTCTCCTGTTTGTTTTGGGGATTTGAAGAGAAGTGAGATGTGTCCTGCTGCAGTGATTCCTCCCACACGGTCAGCGAGAGGAGAGTCTGATGGTTCAGGCTGTTACAGTGAGAGGGATGATCTCAAAGACAGTCACAGGAGGAAAACTCCCACATTATTTATTCTCTTAACTCTTAGATCTCTGAGAATGGAAGTTGATTTGGATTTTCAACCATTTGTTAACACGGCTCAGCGTGTACGCAGAGTAGTGATGTAAACGCATGCTGGAGGTAGTGAATGAGCAGTCCTATGTGCCATAAACTGTAGAAAAAAACTGACTGACCACTAAAGCAAAGTTTGTAAAATGATTGTTTTGAATTCTTTTCCACATTATATTCATGTAATTACCTTTTTAATATTATTCTTTTTTCTAAATTTACCTCCCTACATGATGCACCCTCACATTGCTTATGCTTTGATCTGAAATAATCAGACGAAAAAGATAATGACTCAAGCAGTTTTGAAAAAATGCAAAAACCCTCATACAGATACGGTGGAATGTACTGAAATATAGTCAACTTAAATAACTGAATGTAAGAAAATAGAGTAACCTGGTATAGTTTATTTTTATAGAAAGCGTAAAACCAATACAAAAAACAGAAAACATATGTTAGAATATTAGTTAAAAGCATAAAGCATAAAAATTTATTTTGTTTGTTGACCTCGAGTTGGCTGCAGGGCCCAGGCAGCCACTTCTGTGACTGAAATCCTGGAAACCACTGAGTTTACTTATAAGGGGATGTGCTCTTCCCCCAGATGGTAATAAACAAATACATGCCTGAAGAATCTGAAGATTCTACTTTGCCATTTTTTTGGACGCGGTTAAGCTACTGTCAATGAAACTCAACCTGTCCTGCAGATGTTTCACATTAAAAGCTTATAAAAGGATGGGGATTGTGCCCATTGAACTGAGTCACAGTTGGTATCCAGAAACATGGGAGGGACCCAAATGCAGCCAGAGGAGGAGGCAGCAGGATGACTTCAGTGATTTATTGAAGGGAGGATCTTACAGGGAAGTACACTGGTAACAGGCAGGCAAGTCGGTAGGTACAGGGCCAGATAAACAGAAGTAACAGGCACTCACACAGCAGCAGCGCAAGGCCAGAAACCAAAAAAAAAGGCAACTAGGATGAATTGACAAAGAGACAAAGGATCTGGGCTGGTATATGTAGTGGGACTGATGAGCGAAGTGAAGACAGGTGAGGCTAATAAGGAACAGATGAAGACAGGAAAACACACAAAGACAGAAACAAGAGGACAGGAGACTACTACTACAAAGCAGGAAACAATGAAATAATAACACAAGACACACAGAAACACTGGATCCTGACATTCCGGAAGGCTCTTAATGTGAAGCATCTGTGCAGGAAGTGTTGGGTTTCACTGACAGTAGCTTAACGCTGATCAAAAAAATGGCAAAGTAGAATCCCAGCGTTTTTTCACATCCCTTTGTCATATTTTATGTTTTTTTTGTCTTTTGTGTAGCCCATATTACAGCCATTCTAACATATCTTCAGAGCTTACATTCAGCCCACTGGGCAGTTTGGGTCTATCATATCATGTATGCAGTTGGTCAAGCCTGGAAGCCCGTGGACTAGCCTGGAAAAATACCACCTGTAAATCTAAAGGATAAACTGCAGCATCACCTCTGTTTGCCTCCAATCATGTCATTAGACAAACATTATTGTTGTTGTTAGTTTTCCAGGGATATGGCCTCATGGACTACTCTACGTGGCTAAAAATATGATTGATTTTCACAAGAGGTAGTTTTGGTTCTCCTGATGGCGAGTGTGATCAGAAGGCGCAGTGACAATGACCAATCAGTGGTGAACAGACAGCTCACACTAGCTCAGCGTGGCGTTCGGTGCAGTGGTTCAGCAGCAGAGTGGGCCGCGCTTGTGCAGCCTTCACTTTGTGCCTGTTGCTGGTGGTGTTGTATTGATTTTTCACAGCCACATATTCCTGGTTGTGTTATGTAACTCTCCAAGGTTTGAGATTGCTCAGCCTACCAGAGGTGTCGCCTGGTTCTTCTTCTCACTTGCCATCCAACTACAGTAATAATAAATACTTTTATCTCATGTCAGAATGTTGAAATCCAAACAAATGGAAGCCAGTTTAGCTTAAAAAAAAAAAAAAAAAAACGTTTTAGGCGTGCTCACTTTCAGTTTAAACATTTTTTTTTTGCAGTTTAGACAATCTGGATACTGTTGATTTGTCTGATCTTCTGAATGCTGATATTTCCTGACCCATCATACTTCTTTTAAATGATGTTGCGTTCTCAGATGTCTGCTTTTGGCTTTGAGGGTCTTGTTATCATGACCAAAACAACAAAAATAGGACAGTAAAGGGCAATGTCCTTATACCCTAGCAAACTGTTGCCCGCCATCTTAACATCCTGGAGAAGCTGGAAAAATACTCCTTATTTTCTGAGTGTTGACATGAGGCTAATGGGCCACTTTTTCTCTAGCTGTTTCAGTGTTGCCACGGAGCCTTCTATCAGCCATTATAGTGGAGGTTAGGGCTGTTCAATTACAGCCCTGCAGGCTTTTGTTCCTCCCGAGTCATAAGTTACACCTGGTTGCAGGTAGATGCTGGACAGGTGTCGCTTATTAACTACCAGGATAGAACAAAGAGCTGCAGAACTTTGGCCCTGCAGGTCTGCAGCCCTCCAGGACATCCTTGAACATCCCTGGTGTAGGTTGTGCTTAACTATACACATGGACACCATAGTATGCAATCCACCCAAAGCTGATCATATTTCTGTATCTCCTGATATCCCATGAGTCTGTTGCCTCCTGCATGGCTCTGGGGGCTGGCTGATACACAGCCTCAGCTCTGTGTTTCATCAGTGGGCTTATCTAATGCAGTGTCCCAAACACATCAACCAGGGTAATGAAAAATTCATTGAGTCAGTTACTTTGTGCAATTGAACACATCCATCATCTCCTGATACTTTGTAATATTGTAAATCATGTGACCCACCCAGTCATGAACCCCCT